>NC_142601.1:68485632-69085632 GCF_041222555.1 Hakea prostrata | reverse complement strand
CGTTCTAATGAAATAATAAATTGGAATATTAGATGGGCCAACTATCGCTTCATGTTTTGTTAAGTTTCAATTAAAAATAGGTTATTATTTACCCAAAAAAAAACTTAAATAGGTTATTTAATAGGTCATGCAAGAGTATTCAATAATAGTTGAAGACTTCTATTTTTTTTCGGTGAAAAAATAATAGTTGAAGACTAGAAGTTCTATAAAAAAGCATTGATAAATAATAATTTGAGTTTTACATACAATAAGGCGAGTATATGGTTGAATTTGAGCTTGAAATTTGACAAATGATCTGTATTTTTAATATTTATTTAATTGAGCAGCAGTATCACGATCCTCTATGAAATTGCTTAGTGATGAAAATCTTACTCACTAGATATGCCATTGTCCGTAGTAAATCTATATTATGGTGTTCTTCAATTAGTAAAAGATTAATGCCGAAGTTAGAGTTCGAATTTCCTCAAACAATGGCGAAACCTATATAATATTTAAAGGCATAATATTTACACTGTCTGCAAGGATCGAACCCACGACCTCTCAACTAAGAATTATGAATCGCCATTTTGGTAAAGTCTGGATTAGCTATTTGATTAACGTTCTAGATCTGTGTACACATATATCAATGGAAAAATCAAACTTTCATTTAAAAGGATTAAAATGATCTAGGTCTCTATACATAAAAATGGGGTCCACACTTCCTTACATATAAAGTTTTTTTTTTTTTTTTTCCGTCCAAACCTTACATAGAAAGTTAAGATGGCGAGAATAATGATTAAATCTCTTACCAAAAAAAACAGTTATAATGGTTTTTTTTTTTTTTTTTTTCTTGTAAGAAATAAAAAAAAAATCAATTTTCTTGGAGTAAAAATTCAATCAATTGATGATGAGAGAATAATGCTATCTTTAATACTTGTTGTTTAGTATTAGCTTTAGTAATCTAATTTGTACCATAATCGAGGGCGAACAAGAGCGCGTATTATCCGGGTCATTACATGATGTTATGTTGCGCTACTCATTGTATTATGATAGTCCTGATTCGAACATCGTCATCCTATACGTCAGTACGCCAGTGTTGACAAATCAAAGCCATCAGATTAGTCCAACGTTGGATCAAACGGTAAAGTGAATTTATTAATTAATTAAATAGAGAATTTATTTCTCGATCTATTCTATCTCTCTCTCTATTTCTTAATCTCTCTCTCTCTGATCGTTGGTTGGTCTCTGCTGCGAGAGAGCGACGTGGCTCCGAACAGTTTCTCCAATTTGAAAGCAAAGGCAAATCGTTGTTGTTGTAGTTTGTTGGTCTTATTGCTTGTAAATTCAGATCTCTAAAGGCAGTTGTTCGATTTTATTGGGGGTTCTGTTTCATGTTTTAATGACGATTTCACACAGATCACTGTGAAGAGTGACCAAAGATTCAGAGCGATTTCCACTGGTTTTCTTCCTTTCTCTTCACATTGATATCGCTATCTTCTGGAATTGAATTATTTTTTCATGTTTTCTGACGTCGATTCATTTGATTTGATTTGATTTGCAGAACAAGAATGGCGACTTCTGGACTTGTGACGCCGGGTCAGGTTAGCTCCTTCAGTTCTCCATCATTTGAAAATGTCCACTTCCTTTGTATTCTTTTTAGGTTTACTAGTTATTGGTGTTCAAATGGTGAAGCGAAATGTGTGACTTTCTGGTTGTTCTTTTATATTGATTGTTGGAAGCTGTTACTGAATTTTTCCAATTAGAGGTCTATCGGTCGATGGGATCTTGAGGTGCGATCTTACTTATTATGTTATACTTGCAAACTGTAGATAACCGGATACATATTTCAGTTCACTTAGCAAGAGGATTACACATCCTGAACTGCACTATAGTTTCTCTTACTGGATATTTCTTAACTTGGTTGAATTTTATGGGAGAAAAAAAAATGGAAATATATTATCATATGGTGTTGGATGGTAAACCATGATTTGCTAAATGAACTTCTTTCTTGGAAAAGAATAGCATATTTAATTGGTTTATAGTTGAGTTCTGAGTGGCACCTATGTGAAGTCAAGATCCAATGTTGCTCAATGTGTAGGGAAAAAAAATTCTTATAAAGAGAATAGAAATGAAATATCTCAGGAATGGGATTGTACACATTCTGGGAATAAAACATAACAAACCATAACAAAAATGTCAGTTTCAGGTATGGAGGCATTTATTTTATTCTAATGGAAACAGTGATGTGAAAACAATCCTTACTAATTGAGGTCTTACATAAGGGGTCATATAGATTGAAAACAGTGATTTAGGCAAATTCAAAGATTTCACAGGAATGGGAAATGATTAATGTTCAGGTTGCAAATGAAAGGTGGGGTGATTTCTCTCTTGACACTTTCCTAGGTCAATTGGTGGTTTATCCCTTCGCAGAGAAGTTTCTGTGGGTGATAAGTGATAACTACCGCAACGATAGTATCAGGTTAATGGAAGGCTTGGTTCCTCCATGCTTCCAAACTAAATTGTTTCTTTTCCTCCTCAAAGGTAAGGGTTAGAAAAATGGATATCTCTATAAGCATGATACCTATTTTCAATTGGAATGGCTTCTGTTTCTTTGGTCTATAATATGTATAGACGGAAGCAATGCATTAGGTTTGTGATCTACCTTTTGTGTGAATTTGTATGCATCAAGAGTGCACAAGAACCTGGATGCTTTCTTCACTGGGCTACTCCAACCATGTGATCGACCTTTTATTGAACTTTTTTCTTTTGTAGTCATTGAATTATCTTGTTGTATGCATTAAACTTTCTTCCTAGTTCCTTTTGTCCATCCATTTTGCATGAACTATATTGCAACCAGTGATCTCCTTCATGCTTTGAATTTGGTTGGCAGGTTGGGGAGTGATACCCACCTGTGTACTATATTCTGTTGCCACTCAAGGGCTGTTGGGTTGTCATTATATGTGGGCTGTGTGCATAAACTCTATCAGGCTACCTTCCATTATCATTTTTTTTTAAACTCTGAGTCATGCATTCCAATGGTCCAATATAGTTAGTTTTCAGCAGTTCTTCATCTGTGCGTCAGAGATTTTCATGTCCCTATTTGTACATTTTATATGGTGCCTCTTTTTCTTTAAATATTCCATGATAAAGCTCAGTCAAAATTCTTAGTCATGCTTTATTTTAACTATATGTTGCAGGTTTCTTTTCTGTTTGGAATAGTCCCAGTATTTATTGCATGGATATATGCTGAGATCCTGGAATATAGAAAGTCAACATCAACTCCGAAAGCGTAAGTTTTTGTTCCATACCACACTTCAGAATCTTGCTTGGGATTGCTTGACTTGATACTATTGAGTTTACAACAATAATGTTCCTCCTTTTACTAAAATCAGATCGAACCCATCTTTTGGGGTTTGAGGTTCTCACAGACACTTGTTTCTGTGTGACCCAACTATTAATAGTTTATAAAAGTTTAATGCTACTATTTCATAGCAAACCTTATGACTTTATGAGTCAATGACTTTCACTAGATTTGTCTCCATGGAGTTTGTTTTGCTTATGAATGATTCACTGATGAAACTCATCTTTAATCCTGGAACTGTAAAATTATGTATTTATTATGATATCTTTTTGTTAAGAATTGTTGTGGATGGACAAATTAGCTATAAACTTGTAATGTCATTTTTTTTTTGGGGGGGGGGGGGGGGGGGGGGGAGGAACATAATGTTTTGTTTATGCTTACTGAAAGACTCTGTATGCTTGTCATAGTTGTCAAGATGATGCCTAGGCATTGTGGCCATTCTTTGGGTCAAGGCGTCATGGTGATGCCTTGTTGCCTTGTTTTCCGTTGCCCCCATCACCTCACCTCGCCTTGTCGCCTTGACAACCATGATGCCTGTGAATGCGTACTATCTACTTCTGCAACTTCCTGTATGATCAATAAAAATATAAAATGAAGCTTTTGATGAGTTGCAGCCATTCGGATGTCTCTCTGGTTGAATTGGATAAGGAGCCAATTAAGGATGACGATCGTGCCGTTTTGCTGGAAGGAGGACTTACAAGATCAGCATCTGCAAGAGTTCAGGGTTCGTCGGTCAAAGCAAACATAGTCAGGTTTGTAGCTAACTGGCGACGCTTTATTGTGATAGAGTTTCGGCTTGTTTTTGGGTGGAAGCATGACTTTTTTCAATCTGTTTGGATTCCCATGGTTGTATAGGTTTCTAACCATGGATGATTTCTTCTTGCTGGAGAACCGACCAACTTTGAGGGCCATGTAAGTCTTTATCCTGCACAAACATCTTTTGTACTTGATGGTTCATCATTTCTCAAGCAGTCGTGCAATTTCATGTAGGTCTGAATTTGGAGCGATTCTGATTTTTTTCTATATATGCGATCGCACAGACTTCTTTCCGGAATCCAATAAGGTGCTCCTTCCTTTTCTCTTTTTGTGTTCATTTCTTGATTTTTGAAGTTTATTGATCATGGATACCCACTGAGAGAGGTATTTTGGAAATGAAATACATGGAAATTGCTTGAACACATGTTAGAAAACATAGAAGGTGCATTTAATCATAATCAACCGTGGTTTCAGAATTTCAGTGACTTAAGTAAACCATGGAAATACTTAACGTGATGATATATGTTTTGTTTGCAAATTTCATGACTTTGATATCAAAGGAAGTGTGTATGTAGAAACTTCACGTGCCAACTCCCCATCTGGTGGCAACTACAACTTTTTATTTGGCAGGTGAACACTATTAATTAGAGAAGGCCTGTGGTTCTCTCTTCCATTAATTTAAAGGTCAATCATTAGTTTTGAGGTCTGCCTGTATTCAGGGTATCATCAAGTTATATTTTCTTCAATGATTATTCTTAGTTGATTTTATTATTTGAGGAGATAGAGTGATAAAGGGGGTAGAGAAGGGAGACTAGGTCCTGTCATAATTGGATATCAGTGAATCCTCGCTTTGTCTTTCAGTGGTGCTAACTTGCTTATTGTTTAATTTTACTTTTTTGCCTTCTTTTGGCCACTGTAGAACTGCACATCCTCTCGGATGGTTTCCAAAGACCTTCAAAATTCAGATGCTTAAATTTACTGGGAACACTTACCACAGGTGTAATTGCCCAAAGTGCCACCTGATTATCAATTGAATTACTTCTAAGAAAAAAGGAACCATCTCCATTTCCTGGATACACCCAAAATGTGCCCCAGGATTCTCAACTGCAATAAGAATACAACCAAGCTGCTAGGACAGTACTTTTATGGCTACTGTTGCACCTCATTCAAGAAATATCAAGTTGAAGGCATATGTTAACTACACTCTTAGGAAAGAACAACTGGATAAGGAAAACCCAGCAGAAAAAAAGCACAGAGATAGAGAGAGAGAAAACGATACCACAGTGCTGTCTTGTATCCCGCATACACTGTCATTATCTCCACATGCCGCAGGAGAAGCTTGGTTGAATGTTTCAAAACAGATGTGTAGTGGTGTATAAGGATCTGTGATGTATATACTTTTTCTTTCATGGTTCTTCATCCCAAGCCAGGAATAGGATCCTGTACACTTCTTGAGCCACTTTTAAACCAATACAACTGTCGCAACTGGAAGACTAGAAGTTTGTACCTTCTCTTTGCAATTCTTCAAACTTGCCATTGTCGAAGTTTTCACTTTATTTTCTTTTTTCATCTTTTCAATGCAACATCATACCACTCAAAGAATTCTTTAGCCATCGTTCTCAAGGTTTATTGGTCCTTACCTTAAGTGACAGGGAGTGATGATGTGCTCTAATTTGTGCAACCCACTGATCATAACGGGTCATCCAAGCATAACTATAAAACCATATCTTTTGCTGCCTTGCTTCATTTTAAGCACTTGCTGCAGTTCCTTTAATTATTATTTTGTCGTTTTTACCTTTCTGATTTTAAGTTTTCTGTTTGGTTTAAGCAATCAAGAGTTTATGTATAATTGCCCCATATTTTTAGGTCTGATGATGTAGAGTGCAGAAAATTACAGCAAAATATGGTCTTACTAATATTCTCTATGATGTCTTCTGCTCCCTTTGACAGAGCTACAATCGCGACGTTTTTCTCTTTCTCTATGCTCTTCTCATTATAGTTTCAGCTACGACTTCTCTCAAGCGGCACCATGACAAATCAGCATTCTCTGGAAAATCTATGCTTTATCTCAATCGTCATCAAACTGAGGAGTGGAAAGGATGGATGCAGGTGGGCATTCCTTGCCCATTGGATAGAATTTCCTTCTACCAAAGATAAAAGGGGAATGTGGCTTCCTCCCGACATTTGTTTTTTTTTTCTTCTTTTTCCTTAATGTCCTTTGTCTTATCATTTTTACCAGGTACTATTTTTAATGTACCACTATTTTGCTGCGATGGAGTTCTACAATGCCATACGTGTGTTCATTGCTGCATATGTTTGGATGACTGGATTTGGAAACTTCTCTTATTACTACATTCGAAAGGATTTTAGTCTTGCACGGTTTGCTCAGGTAAGTTGGAGACTATGCAGACTCATTTCTGAGATTTTGCTACCTCCATCTTGGTTACTTGATTGATGCAGAAATAAAAGTTTCTTTCCATTCTGTTGCAGATGATGTGGCGATTAAATTTCTTTGTGGCATTTTGCTGTATTGTTCTTAACAATGACTACATGCTCTACTATATCTGCCCAATGCACACGCTTTTTACTCTTATGGTGTATGGAGCACTTGGTATTTTTAATAAGTACAATGAGAGAGGATCCGTGATGGCTCTGAAGATTATAGCATGCTTTTTGGTGGTTATCTTGATCTGGGAAGTCCCTGGATTTTTTGACCTATTCTGGTGGCCTTTGACATTCCTTTTAGGTTTGCAATTTAATTTGCCTTAGTCATCCCATATCATACTGTTGAAATGTGTTAAATTCATATGCATAATAAGCTATCTTATGACAGGGTACACTGATCCAGCAAAAGAAAATTTGCCGCGTCTACATGAATGGCATTTCAGATCAGGCCTTGACCGTTATATCTGGATCATCGGAATGCTTTATGCTTACTATCATCCCACAGTAATTACAGGAGCTCTGAATTTACCATCATTTTGCACTGCTAGATTTCTTGGTAATCCAGTAGCTAACTGCCCAATTTCTTTCTCCCCCACTCCTGAAAATTTTGTAGGTTGAGAAGTGGATGGAAAAACTAGAGGAATCTGAAAACAGGCGAAAACTCTCAATCAAGACAATCATTGTGGCAGTTTCTCTATTGGTCAGTTGCATAATCCTATCGCTGTTGATTGTACTGCCATGGAAATATTCTCCCTTATGCTGCTTATTTCTTTTATATGATCTAATTTCAACCTTCCAATAATTGGCTGTTAATATCTTTTTGGCCTTATTAATACTCTCTCCTTTTAGGCTGGTTATTTGTGGTATGAATATATTTACAAGCTGGACAAGGTTACATACAACATGTACCATCCTTACACCTCATGGATACCCATAACGTACGTATTGGGGAGTTATACATTTTGCATTAAGAAAATTCTGCTTTTCAAAATGGGGAAGTTGGGTATTTTCTGCCTCTTACTCTTCCTCCTGTCTCTGGTCCAGTGTTTACATTTGCTTGCGGAATGTCACACAGCAGCTTCGTAGTTTCTCTTTGACTCTGTTTGCGTAAGCTTCAATTATTTTGCTCTACGTTCTCTCAAAATGATGAATTATTTAGAATATGACCATATTGTCCAGATTTTGTCATTTATCTTATTTCTTTTGACTATTAGGTGGCTTGGCAAGATAACACTGGAGACTTACATTTCCCAGTTCCATATTTGGCTGAGGTGTGTAGACATCAGTAATTAAATGAATCTTCCATCTGATAAGATCCAGGTGGCAGCATATGTAGTTAAAAGGATCAAAGGGCTCACGTGGAACTTTCAACCTATTGATGCTGTCTTTGGAATTTGTATTGAAATTGTTTGTGTGAAGTATATAAAATACCCTAACATATTTTTTTCAAATCCCAATCAACTTGCAGATCTAGCATGCCAAATGGCCAGCCAAAATGGCTTCTTGTTCTCATTCCAGATTACCCATTGCTGAACTTCATGCTGACAAGTGCTGTCTATCTCTTGGTGAGAACATCTTCTCACATTATTTGGAAAATATAGGAGGGAAAAAGTGAAAAATAATAGGAATGTTCAAGTTTCAGTTTCTCCCTTATTGATTGCCTGCATTCTCTACTTGCTTTTGCAGATATCCTACCGAATTTTTGAACTGACCAATACACTGAAGACAACTTTTATACCCACGAAAGACAGCCGACGTCTTCTGCATAATTCTATTGCCGCAGCTGTCATTGGATTGAGCATATATTGCATCTCATGGCTTCTTCTTGAGATTTCTCAATGACCAGTATGCCAATTTAACCACTCTATATATAGTATCTATTTTCTTTTCTATAAAGGACATTATTCTTGCTACATGCTGGTTTATGTCTATTCTAGTGCTACCATTCTGGAAGCACATATTGACGAGGGTACTAAGAAAATGACCCTTTGATCATGATAGAAAATATGATACTGCAAACAGCCAACACTGCATTTGTGATGTTTGGACTTCTGTTCCTCTGCATGTCACAAGCCATTAAAGCTTGCTGGAATTTGTGACAGCACCATGTGTGTAGTTCCAGCAAGTTTTCATGGAATAACTGGTTCATTTGTTCCAAACTAAAATAACTACAAAACCTAGGGTACTATACATCACTACCCTCTCCAAGGGTGCTCAAACTCACATGCCTTTGTTTTGGCCTCATCTTTACCTTTTATTCCTCTCCAGGCCTGGCAGTGGTTACGGCGACCTGGATATGTTTATGCTGAGGTTTACTGAAACTGTAAAAGCAGTGGACTTCGGAATCTATTCTTTGTGAATCTTACTTGAAGGGAAAATGCATTTCCTACAATTTTTGAAGATAATTGCACCATCAAGCATATATACTCGTAGTGTTGTAGAATGGAGGGAGTAGATTCTTTTCATTGGAAAATCAGGTAGGTTTCTCCTAAAAAGTGTGGAAGAAGAGGTGCAGGTTTCGGATGGGATGGGGGGAAATCTGGTTTGTATGCTTGGAAATTGCAATAATAGTTCATTGCTTTTCTCCATTTCCCTTATGGGCTTGTGTTACGTAGGCTTCCTTTCTTAGGTTGTCAAACATATTCAAGATTCATTGTCAATGTAATTTTCTGTATTCCACTATGTTCAGTTAGTGGGTTCTTGAATGAGGCTGTCATGGAAATCATAATAGAAGATATGGCGTTGTTTTCACAAGAAACGGTGTTGGATTCTAATTGCCCGGTGAGATTTACATGTCTTTTGAAGGATCCACTTTGAAAATCTCATTACGTGGGGAGCTCGGAGTGGCTTCATTGCTATGATTGTAAATCCTGTTTTAGTCAATGCAATGATGCTGAGTTTTCATTTGTGGGGTGGTTTATTTTTTTAATTAGAAAAATTCACTGAAGCAGAAATGATGATGCACGAGTGATCTACTAAAAAAAATAGATGAGTGACAAAATTAGAAATGATAAGATAAAAAAAATGATTATATTAGAGATGGTTTGAAAGTAATTCTAATAAGTAAAAGAATTACAAGAAAGTCATTTGAGGTGGTACGATTATATTCAACGAAGGCCTATAAATGCCCTCTATATAAAGAAAGGATATAATCAGAATAAAGGGATTAGAAGAGTTAAGAGGCAAACAAAATAATTTTAAGAGAAATGGTGACAAAGAATATACATAATTTAGGCATTATATCTAGCATTATCTCAGCTATGCTAATTTAACCATACAAGCATCCTTTGTGTATCAGATTTGTGGCGACCACAAGAAACTAATAAATACATAAAACAGTGGTTAGGGGTGGTGGGGGCGGTGGTTGTCAGCAGGGAAAGAGGTGATGTCACTGACATTGGTGGGATTTTTGGCCAAAGTGTGGGATGAAGATGGACATAGAAGTTGAGTACACAATGAGTGAGAGGGTATTTTGGTCATTGATATGGGTAGAGGAAAATTTAACAGTCAAAGGTAAAAAACAACGTTGGGTTTTTGTAATATCTGAAGTTCATAACTTTAGACTACCCGAAATAAAATTCACTTAAGTGGGTGAACAAAATTTTACACCCAATATAAGTAGGCCAAATGTAAAAAATCCATTTATTTTATTTAGAAACTCAGGAATAGTATTGATTTACAGAGATGAAATACAGTACACGAAGATGAGTGTCAGAATTCTATTAATTAAAGACCTCCTTAACCCAAAAGAATTTCTTTTTGGAACTCAGGACATGGAACATTCCTGAACACAAAAGAAGAATTATTGCAAAGATTTACACTGCACTTTTAGCTTTGTCTAGTGAGGTCATTGATGAAGATGAAACCTCATTGAAGTCTGCAACATATGATGTTTTACCAAGTTATGTTGATGATGACTGGTTACGTTTGTAATTATGAAATTTGAGTTTTCAGTTTATGGGACATGCCTTGGCAATGTACAATGCTTTATCAAGTTGAATGTCAAAATAAGGCTTCGTCGGTTGGTCCATTTAATTGGAAACACTTGTTTTCACGTAGTTGACTACTGGCGCTAGAGCTCTATCTATCCAATATAGATAAATCGCGGTGAGTGTTAAGGATGAAGGGGTGCTGCTCAAGTATTGGGAGAAACCTTGTTTCTTCGAATGAACTAGAAATTCACCCTGATCTACCTGAAGGCAATGCTTAAGGAGTTGTGCAATATAGAGACACTGTTGATTAAGATCGAGAGGTGCAACGCTACTGTCAAGGAGGAGATCGGGAGGTCTTGATGAGCTTCTTGACATTGATTTGCACGCAATATTGTGGCCTCCAAGGTATCCTGCAATAGTAAGAGAGAAACTTAGGGAACCCAGAATCTGATTATTCAAAAAGTTTGTCAATGTAAATGGATTGTAAATATGTAAAAGGGTCGTTGCTAGAGGAACTCCTGCACCTTTCTTGGATAAGAAAGAAGAAGAATTGCCATCCAAGCAAACCTGAAAGGTGCTGGGTTCCAACAGTGTCATCCTTCAATCAATTCAATCATAATAGACAACTTCTTCTCCCACGAGAGATGAAGAACCAGTCGATTAAGATTGGTAACTCTTAGTTCAAGTCACCATTATTAAAGATCTTACAAAACTTACTAGTGGGGTTTCTTTCTTCTTTATTTTTTTTGTTACATTTAGTGGGGTTTCTTTAATTTAGGCTTGGTATAGTTTAAATTTATGATTATTTGATATATAAACATAAATAGCTGTGTTTTTTTTTTTTTATGATTTATGTTCCTTATTTGTCATTAACATAAACTCACAAATAGATGAAGAGTGGTTTATGATTTATTGTCATAAAAACTGTTTATATTTGTTTAGGACAAATTACATATATACCACTTTGAATTTGCAATTAATTACGTCTACTATCCTGAAAAAAAAATCAATTACAATTGTTCAGGCATGTCTCATAATATTTTAACTCCAATATTAAATGACTAGACTTCAAAATACTATATAAATGGGTAAAGGAATTTCCTCTTCACCCATCACTTTCTTTAACCGGCCAAAAATCACTCTGCCTAATTTTAGACAGGGTTAAGGAAAGAGATGGGTGAAAAGGAAATCCCTTCACCCATTTTTCTAGTAATTTTTTAGGGCATTTTAGTCTTTTAATGTTGGAGTTAAAATCGCCGCCTTAACAAATAAAGAAAAAATTGGCATTTTGGATTTTTATTGAGAGGTGACATCATTACTTAATTCAATTCTTTACTTAATGGGCATTTGTAGTTGATTTTTTCTCAAGGGTAGTAGATATAATTGATTGCAAATCCAGGGAGTCTATATATAATTTGTCCAGGTATTATTAATGAACATTAAGCAGGGTTAAAATGGTAAAGTTACAAAAATGATAACAAAAAATATTTTTTTCTCTTTCCAACTTCCACTTTCTTTACATCTTCACACAAAAACATTTTAGGGATATCAAAATTGATCTAAATTAATAAAAGTAAACCAAAATCAACACCAAAAATCGATAATTACATGATAATCATCTTTCAATCTTCTATCTTAATTAATTTTTGTAATACCTTTTTCTTTTATTTTTTATTATTTAATTTAATTAATTAGTTGTTTTGTCACTTGCATAATAATGTGGAAGAGAAAAAAATAAACATCTAATTTCTAAATCAAAATTAAAATATTGATAAACACTAAAAAGTCATTTTAATAGAAAAACCTAATACCACAACAATTCCAATACAAATTTACTCAAAAATTGCAAATTTAAAATTTTATTATAACAATACTTCAAAATTACACTTCATACTAAAAAGAGTTGTCAAGAACCACCTACATATTGCAATATATATAATCTTGTAATTGAAAGAATTGAAAGAATTGGATAATCATTCAACTCATCAAATAAATAACCTAATTTAGTTCATATTGTTATAAAATTAAAAATAAAAATTTACCTAATGTTTTCTTCTTATATGTTAGTTGTATTTCAATTGCCTCCAGTATATCAAACTTATTCTTAAAAATAAATAAATAAATAAATAAATAAAAATAATAATAATAATAATGTTATAATATAACTAAATGTATGGAATAACCAAAGACAATAGCCACAAACATTCCAATTATCTATGCAGGTTTTATATAATTGTTTATTATCCTCAATCATGTGTAATGTATTTTTAAAATAAAATATAAAAAAAAAAAAAGAGAAATTTTAGAGATACCCTAAGACAATTGGCAAAAAACATAGACATCCCAAAAAATGTATCAAATTGGCACAAGCACCCTAAAATATCACTAAAATTTTTACTATAGTATACTCTGTTGGTAAATTCAGTTAAGTAATGATTGAATTATTTTATTATTCTTATATTCCTAAAATGTCTCTTAAATTTTCACAATGTATACTCTCTCATGATTGCCAATTTAGTACAATTTTAGGGTATCTATGTTTTTGCCAATTATCTTGGGGTGCCCTTGAAAATTCTCCAACAAAAAATCATACAAAATGTATGAATAAAGTAGTTCAAAATCACCAAGAAAACAAATTAAAAAGAAATGAAGTACTCTTAAAGTGCCTCACATCATTATTGCTTTTAATAATCATGACATTAAACATTTCTTTAATAGTATATATAAATAAAGTAAACTAAAACCAACCCTTTAACTAAGAAGAGAAAAATGAAACCAACTAAAAATACATCATACATTATTTACCTAACCACACTAAATCCATTTCCAAAAAATGATTTCTATATATACAAAGAAATTATATAATCCAAATTAAAGGGATTAGAAGAGTTAGACGTAGACCTAAAATAATTTTAAGAAAAGTGATGAAAAATAATATGCATAACTTAGGCATTGTATCTAGCATTACTTCAAATAGAACTGATTGAAAAATAAGAATTCATATAGACAACTTATTTAATTGGAACAAAACTTATTATTGTTGGTATATAATAATTAAATAAACAAAAAAAAAAAAAAATCCATTCTACAATCTACTCAAGCAGTTATAATTAGATTTTTAGAAAGGTTCAAGCATGTCCACGACCAAGACTAAACTTTTACTAGGCTTTCCACTAATCTTCGTTATTTTCCCATGCAGCAATCTAACTTTTATGTTGTCCTATAGCCAACGATATAAATTGACACGAGTGAGGGTATTTATGTCTTTACACATAAAAAATTAATTGTCAAAGTTATAAAACTAACGTTGAATTTTTGTAATATCTGACGTTCATAACTTTGAGTCAACCGAAAACTTACAAAACTTACTAGTGGGGTTTCTTTAATTTAGACTTTGTATAGTTTCAATTTATGATTATTTGATATATAAACATAAATAGATGTGTTTTGTATGATTTATGACCCTTATTTTTCATTAACATAAACTCACAAATAGACCAAGAGCTGATTATAATTTATCGTCAAAATCTATTTGTATTTATTTAGGGCAAATTAAATATGGACCACCTTGAATTTGCAATCAATTACATCTACTAATACTCTTGAGAAAAAATAAATTACCAATGCCTCCTTGCTGTTAAGAATTGAATTAAGTGATGATGTCACCTAAATAAAAATTTATAAGACCAATTTTATCTTGTTCAGACATTTCTCCTAATAGCAATTATAACTTTAATATTAAATGACTAAAATGCCTTCAAAAACACTATAGAAATGGGTAAAGGAATTTCCTCTTCACTCATCTCTTTCCTTAACCCTGCTGAAACACCCACCCTGATTTCGGGCAAGGCTAAGGAAAGAGATATGTGAAGAGAAAATCCCTTTACCCATTTCTTTAATAATTTTTGTGGGCATTTTAGTCTTTTGATATTGAAGTTAAAATTACCTCTTAAACAAAGAAATGTAAAATTGACCTTTATTAATATATACAAATAAGGTAAACTAAAAGCAACATTTTCACTAATATAAAATACCTCTAATCCACTAAACTTGTTAGGTTTGTTGGAGTTGGAAACCTCTCATTGCTGCCCTTATGCTTTTCCATTATACATTAAGAATACAACCTACCTTTAAATTCAAGTTTCCCTTCTCAATGAGTTCTTCTTAGTGTGGGCAAATTAATGCCGAAACGGCAGTTGGCTCCATAGGGGCGACATTTGAACGGTGCAAAATACTCGTTTTTAATAAGGGTTGGGGTGCAATTCGCTTCTATTGTGTGCGTATATACAGTCTTCCCTTTTGGGGCAACTAGGATTCCACTTACATATCTTTAAACTCCGACATTTGAACGGCGCAGAATTCTCGTTTATCATAAGGGTTGGGGCGCAGTTCGCTTCTACTGTGTGAGTATGTACAGTCTTCCCTTTTGGGGCAACCAGGATTCCACTTACATATCTTCGTTCGATACATCATCTTCTTAACATACTGCCTTAAACTGTTTACAAATAAACAAAAATGTATATGAGCTCACTAAAGGCTTTAAAAGGCTCAAGATCTTGCGAACACCAAATGTCCCTACCTTATCTTATGCTGATGTCTTTAGCGCTGCAATCTCTTGGCTAAGTGCCGCATTTATTCGTTCAAGATGTTTTATCTGATTTTAAAGGGCAGTTGCATACGCTATCCATTGTTGGCGCTCATGACTTTGAACGTAAGCGTGGAAGGCCTTCCAGGCTATGCGCATCATGGCTCCATGATAGTCTTTAAAGACTGAGTAAAAAAAACAATTGAAACCAGAATTAGATTAACTTAATTCGCTCACACTCTGATTATACCAAATTTACTCTGTTGAGACATTAATCCTAATAACAATTATAACTCTAATATTAAATGACTAAAATGCTCTCAAAAATACTATAGAAGTGGGTAAAGGAATTTCCTCTTGAGTCTCTCTCTTTTTTGTATGAACTATAATTTTAAAGTATTGTTGTATGGAGAAAATCACCCTTATATTGAAAGAATTGGATAATCATTGAACTCATTAAAAATAAATAGCCTAGTTTAGCTCATATTGTTATGAAAATTAGAAATAAAAATTTACCCGATGTTTTCTTCTTGTAAGTTAGTAGCATTTCAATTGCCTCCAGTATATCAAACTAATTCTTCAAAAAAAAAAAAAAGAGGATAAATTAAATTCATTATATTAGAATATGACTAAATGTACAGAATAATCAAAGATAATAGCCACAAACATTCCGATTATCTATGCAGGTGTTATATAATTATTTATTATCATCAATCATGCGTAATGTATTTTTAAATTTTAAAAAAGAAAAAAAAATTTAGATAGTGTCCCAAATCAACTGCCAAAAAACACATACACCCTAAAAAATATCAAATTGGCACAAACACCTAAAATGTCTCTTAAATTTTTACAATAATACAATCTTGTTGGCAAATTCAGTTAAGTCATGATTGAATTATTTTAATATTTCTATATTTCTAAATGTCTCTTAAATTTTCACAATGGTATACTCTTTAATGATTTCTAATTAGTTTGGGGTATCCATGTTTTTTGCCAACTATCTTGGGGTGCCCTTGAAAATTTTCCAACAAAAAATCATACAAAATGTATGAATAAATTAGTTCAAAATCACCAAGAACAAATTAAAAGAAAATGAAGTATTTTTAAAGTGCCTCACGGCCCTCACCTCATTATCATTTTTAATAATCATGAAAATTTTACACGTTTCTTTATGTTCACTTAATTTAGGCTTTTTTTTTTTTTACAATAATTTACTTGTATTCAATACTTTACACTATATAGTTCGAAATATTATTTTCTTTCATAATATATCCAATAACCTTATCTGCAAATATTACTTGGGATGAGTTTTTTCTGATTGAGAACTTGTCCAATTTAATTTTGACAAGTGATAAGGGAGAAATAAACTAGTTCGAACCAGTTTGGATAAACTAGGTCGGACCAGGTCGGTTAAACCCAGGTCGGACCAGGTCAGATACACCCAGTTCGAACAGACCAAGTCAAGGTCGGTTATACAAGCGTAAAGGCAGGATAACAAAGTGAATCCTAGTAAATTGAGAACCGAAGACAAAGTATTCGACTGGGACTCAATAACTCATATTTGAGTAAGACTCAATCACTAAAGTCCGTATTGCAGTCCAAGTAATGTTTTAGTTCAAAACGAACTCATACGTGAAAAACGTATTTGAGTAGGACACAATGACTAAGAGTCAGATCACAACCAAACTAGGGTTTGAGTCTCACTCGAACTCGTACGTGGAAAATCTATAAAAAGGTAAAGGAGCACAAGAGAAAGGTACGCTGAATAGAACTATCACTATTCATATCATTATTGTTCATTACTTTCTTGTCTTCCTTAGTCGGATTCCTAACTAGATCGTCGGAGGTGAAAACTCGACCTCCACGGTCGAGCTCATTCTTGCAGGTTCAACCGGCTAAAGGGACGAACAGGATTGTGCAGCAACAACAAGTTATATCAAATATTGAACTCTATCGACAAAATATAATGAGATCTACCAGAGTTAATTAATTATCATTTAAAAAAAATAATTTCTCCCCTCCTCTGTTTGATATTTTTTTTATACGTTCACATATAGCTACTCATACACATCCGCCACTGTGGATGTTTATTAGTATATACAAATAAAGAAAACAAAAAAAAACACTTTCACTAAGGCTATGTTTGTTTGCAAAAGTGGGTGAAAAAAAAAGAGTGGGAAAAAAAAAACATGTGGGCCTCATGTATAGTGGGGTTGAGGGAGAAAGAAAGGAAAGGGTTTTGTAGAAAAGTGATAGTGGGTGGGTCTTACTTTTTACTTTTCTTAATTTTTTCACAAAGTCCTACTAAATATGTGGGGTTTTAAAATGGCTTGGGGTGAGAAAGTTGAGATGCTACATCATCAGACAAGTTTCTTTGAATCAAGGGAAAAGTAAGAAATCTATACTTTTTTCAAGAATTTTCTCACCCTATTTTTATTACAGCAAACAAACGCAGCCTAAGGAAAAAAAAAACAACTCAAAACTAGACTGACAATATATTATTTACCTAACTATACCATAATTCAAGTTTTCCCTTCTCAATGAGCTTTTCTTAGCTTATAGTAGAAATTTTTTTCCGAAAATAATAGAGGATCCAAACTCCAGGTTATGAATCATTTGTGGTAAAGCATGGATTTTATTTTTTTTCTTTTGAATTGAGATTTGCTCGGACCACCTTACACTCACCTTGATTTCATCTTCATTGAGTCACATTTTTTTTAGTGGCAAAGTGTGGATGTCGAACAACCATCGGTTGGTAGAGGAATCCGAATCTTCTCCCCGTCGGGGAGCACTGTGTTCCTCCATGGCTTTCTGACTACAAACATCAGTGGGTCCCACTGGTAAAAAAAAAACTTTTTTTTATTTTTTCAAAAAGTATTTTTCACCGTAGGCCCCGATGTTTGTGGTCAAGAAGCGTGGTTTGTGCTCCCCGTACGGGTCGCTGATCCGGACTCATGGTAGAGAGCCTTATCGGTATCAAAACCGGCTAGACAAGTGACAAGTTTACAACCCAGCCGACTCAGAGCAATTAACACCCATAAATCTCGGAGGGAATTTGGCGTATGAACGGCGGAAACAGAATTTGATGTGATTGATTCTCATTCTCTTAACCTTAAACAAAAAATTAAAAAAGCAGGGCTGTTTTAGTAATTACGTAACGAACAAACCATCCAATAAAACAAGGTGACGTGGCTAAAAGACCCGTTACCCGAGAGCAATGGCAGGGAAATTCAACGATCACCTGTCAAAGAACCCAAAGAAGACCGGAATCCAAGCCCCTGTCTCCGTCTATCTATGAGAAAACACCTCTGCTGTTGTGTACGAATAACGTCTCATTTGAGAAACTTTTTAATATAATAAAGAGAAAATAAATCCTAAAAAAGGAAATGACCGTTGCAGAAGCACTGAGCCTCTTGAAGGACGTAATAAGTGAAGCCATGACGAGCAGAAGCAGAAGCGGCAGAACGCAGTCTCTGCTTTTATTTATTTTTTCTTGGATTCACACTGCATAGAATTCATCAATGGCAGATTCTTATCTTGATTGGGTCCACACGACCATGGTTTTCTTCCCTTCAGAAATACTGACCCCAGCCCCACCACATCAGAAAACCCGTTTGAATCATCATCATCTGAAACTACTCCCAGTTCACAGTTCACACCAATAGCCAAATTCAAGTTGGGTTTTCAACTTATTCATGGCTGGGTCAGATTTTTGAAAAAGCACCCCCCCCTCTCTCTCTCTCTCTCTCTCTTTGATTTTTCTGGGTTTGCAGGAGAGAAGGGTATATCCAGAGAAGCAGTAAAGGAAAGGAAGGGTAATTTTCCATTGAATTACCAGCTTCAATCGGAGGATTCTCTTTCCTCCATGCAGCCAAGCAAGAGAAGACAGAAAAAGTAATCATAATCTGCTAATCTGCAAATCTGAATCAAGGAGGGAAGATTTAAAAAGACTGGGCAGGGCGGGAGGGCTTAAGGAGAAGATAGAATAAGCATAATTCTACCACATGGACAGCAACCCATTTCTGCAAAAGGATAAGAAGTAATGATTAATTAAGTAGTTTTAAACAAAAGGAGCTACTGCAGAGCACATTGCCAGCCAAAAACAGTAAAAATGTGATTGAAAGACCCAAAGAGATCAAATAAAGAAAATAAATTTAAAAAACAAAAGAAAGACAAGGGAAACATCATTCGACCTGAAACATATCTGTACAAGAAGATTTTCGTCCCATTACCCCATCTTTCCTTCTTTTCCTGGTTACTACAACCATATCCCTGATGGGAGGGGAGCAACTATCTAAATAATTCAATAGCTATAGCTTCTAAGAAACAACACATCAAGAAACCCATTCCCGAATCAAACAGCTCTACCAAGTACCAAGGCTCTCTTTTAACAAAATCTATAAATATGACTTTCGAGTAACTTAAAAGAATGCTCCAGATCTCTCAGAGGCAAGGAGACTATTCCACTTGGATCATTTTTATTCTCAGTCCTGCCCATGAGATCTCCCAGATGTATTGCTCTCTGATACCCCTAAATTGCTTTCCACATCAGTAGAGGCTGAATTTTCCTTCATGGATTCAATTTCCGTGTTAGTTGTCTGACTCCTCCTATTCCTACGATCCTGAAAAATGAAAATTTTGTAGTAGGCAAAATGAGCATCTATGGCACAAACCCAACACACACCATCTCTGGTTTAAAAAAGAAATAGATAACTGTTACACAGAGATCTAGTGGCACACACCTCACGAGATGGATATTCATCAGCTTCAAGCATTCGAACAACCTGAGTCATCTTAGGTCTTTTTTCTGAATCAGGATCAACACATCTCAATGCAACCAGAAGGGCACGCTTTAGAACTCGAGTTGTGGGTTTAACTTCAAGGTTTGGGTCAACAACTTCTTCTGCTCTCCTAGCACCCACCATCATCTTAAGCCACTCAACAAGATTGACCTGTGACAAGCATAAATAGGGGTACTCAATGGCTTTTCAAGCAAACCTAAAAGTCGAATTTTCTCACATATGAGACCCAAAAAGTTACAAGATTAAGGATGAAATGAGTATCACTTGGAGTTTAAGAGGAATACCTCATTTGCCGGCCGACCATAATCCACAGGATCTCTGCCCGTAACTGCTTCCAGCAGCAGGACTCCAAAACTATAGACATCACTTTTTTCATTTAACAAGCCGGTATTTGCATATTCCGGAGCCACATACCTGAAATTGCACAAGAGACAATCTAAATAATTGACCAAAAAACATGCGTGCAACATTGGCTAGCATCTAAAGACAGCAGAAAGAATACAACCAAACATGCAGGAATCGATGAAAAATAAGTTAATTATGTAGGCCTACCCAAAAGTCCCCATTACTCTGGTGGTGATATGACTTTTTCCTGAACCCAAGAGTTTGGCCAATCCAAAATCAGAAATCTTGGCATTGAATTCATCATCAATCAAGATATTGCTTGATTTTATGTCACGGTGAACAACTTTTGGTTCTATCGCTTCATGCAGATAAGCAAGCCTGCAAATAATTTACCACAAACAGAAAATCACTTAAAACAAAATGTTAACATTTGAAAACTGTACGAAATATATCTTTAATCTTGACACAGTAGAGAGGAAATTCCCTGACAGATTTGAGTTAGGAGAATGACTTACGCCTTAGCAGTCCCAAGGATGATGTTCATGCGAGCATCCCAACCAAGTGATCCCCGTTGGCGTAAAGCCCCATGAAGCCATTGCTCCAAGTTGCCATTGTTCACATACTCGTACACAAGCATCCTATATGACATAATAGAATGAATACATTAGAATAATTAGCAAAGCAGATGGATTAAGAAAAGAGCTCCACAGTGATGAAAACCTATGCATGGCATGAAAATGAATGGGAAAAACAAGTAAGGGAGAAAGACCAGGCATTGACCTTCCATTGTTTACAATCAACCTACTCCAGAATCAGAAGTCATTAAGGCAGTAGGAATTAAAACTTAAATGAATCTCACCTGTGAACACCTTCCACACAGTATCCAAGAAGTCGCACGAGATTTTTATGCCGAACATGGCCAATAGCCTCCACTTCAACCCTGAATTCCTTCTCTGCCTGTCCCCTATGATCCAATTCAGGAAATAATTACGATTGGCTAATGAATAACCAGCAATGACAAATAGTGGCAGAGCACTAGAGAGTATCCTTACAGATTGTTAAGGAGCTTCTTCACTGCAACCTCAGTTCCATTGATCAAACAGCCCTTGTAAACAACCCCATATCCACCCTCCCCAAGTACATTTTCAGGCGCAAAGCGATTTGTTGCAAATTCAAGATCCCTAAGAGTAAACCAATGACCCCAACCAAGATGTGAGAACTCAGGCAGACCAACTAAGGGAGAAGCTGTTGCAATTCCATATGAAGGCTGCTTCCGACCAGTCCCTGAACTTCCTTCTTCCCATGACTGTGAGCTACAACCTTTCTCAAGCTGATAAACTGAGCTGCACTGGCTGATGTTATCTGCCTCACCAGATTTGCTCATGGCCAAATGAGCTAACATTTTCTCTGAATCTTTGTCACTTGATCTATCATGGACTGTAAGAACTACACCATGATCATGGAAATTCTGAGCCCCAACCCTGTCAACTTTGATTTCTTTTGAGACACTAGGTATTTGGGAATGGGAAGACCTATCGAGGGTCTTTGTTTTTCTCCGTGCAACCCATATAGACAGGATAAACAGAACCAATAAAATAAATACACCAACACCAATACAAATCCAAACCCATAGTCCTACACCCAAATACTTCTTTGATAATTCATTACTCAGAGAACCATCAGATGCCATTTTTTGAATATCAAGACACAGAAGGCAAATGCCTATATATACTGCCAAGGAACTGTCCAGTACATGTCGTAAGCTACAATGACCATCCAACCCACCTGAAATACCAACAAATTTGAGATAGTATAAGTTTCTCTCTGGAATCTGGACATCTTTGCTCATCATATTCATAACATCTCCACACAGAACTAATAACCAAACCAGGCCCCAATCCAGGGAAAAAGCCAGAGCTACACAAAATACCCATTTGATGAAAAACAATTCCCTACTTAACTCGCTTCACAAAATAAAATGAAAGAGAAATGAGAACCCGATATGTCTTTTCAAGAAGTTCAAATCCAGAGTTTCTTTCGAAAACGAAGTAAACAAAAATAAATTTGGGGGAAAAAAAACTTTAGGGCTGCCATCCATTTCAAAAATTAAGGAAAACCCACTACCATCCTAGCCATACCAACAATGTATTCTCAGGAAAGGAATGAACAGACGAATTCAAAATCCTGCACCAACAGTCCACCCCAAAACAAAAATACAAGTTCCCAAAATCAGTGTGAACCGAAAATTAGACAGCATTATGTTATCAAAATGTGGATCCACCAAAAAGTATTCAAACAAAAAGAAGTACCATTTGTGGGGATCTAAAACCCTTGATCTTCCACCACGAGAGCTTGTAGAAGCAAGAACAGCCTTTCTCTTGAACTTCTCAACCAACAGAGTTCCAATCGGCATAGATAAGCAGAATTCGACTAGAACTAACGCAACCTCGAGAGTCCAAAAAAAGGAATTTCAAGAGAAAGTAATTTAGAAGTAGGGCTCCTGAACAGATGTGGGCCAAAACACACACTAACGCCGGACAAAAATCCAATCTTTGAACAATAAACGAAGAGGAAGAGTAGTCTAGAACTTTAGAAAGCCATAAAAGCAGAAGTTGGTGAAATGGATGGTGGGGTTTCTTCTTTCTGGACGAAATGAGGGACCTTGGAAAGCCAGAAAGAAAGAAAGCTTGGTTTGCAATGGAGGAAAACCAGAGGCAAGAGAGAGAAATAGTAAATTAAAAGTAAAGGTGCAGAAGCAGCATTTATAACCTGCAAGAGAAAATGTGGGGAAAGATTCAACAAAATGTATAGTAGAGAAACAGATGGGTTTTGGTGCTGAGTGTGGCCTCAGGTCTAATAAGACTGGCCGAACAAGACAGAGAGAAGAGAGAGAGAGAGGTCAACCCAGAAAACCCAACTGTCCAACACTAAAACAGAACAGAGAAAACCCAAATCTAGCTTGCAATTAGGGGCATTTACTAAATTACCCATTACTCTCTTCTACCGTTATGGTCTCACTACCTCATCAATTATAAAGACTAAATTACTTCTCTCAACTCTTAAAATGATGTAAAGCATGCAATAAAAACAAATGTCTCTGTTGAATACATTAAAAAAAAAATTTTAAACCCATTGAATACATTAAATTGGGAGAAGATAAAGCCTCCATTGGAGAGAGAAAGAAAGAAAAAAAAACCTTGGAATTCAAGAACAACTTTTGTTTTGTTTTGTTTTTTCTCTTTTATTTACGTATAAAAATAAAACTCTTTCAGAAAGAGATAGTCAAACCAACCACTTATGAAAAAGACTAACCTGCAAAACACAAGGTGCTCAATGTTCCTGAGGCTTCCTGTTCTTGTTAATAACCAAAGAAAATGTTTTTTTTCGTCTATGATCATGAGTATCATCTAACCACCTTGTTTGATCGGTTAAGGAAAAAAGTTGTAATTAGGTATAGTTATGAATGTGAGCTTATTACATATTTGGTATCTATAGATGTACCTATAGAACTTGATTATGATACATCATATGAGTTTAATAAGATCAATGATGGAGACGAACTTGTATGTATACAATTCGGTCTACAGGGGTAAGCAAGGTTTAGTTCAACCTTCCTAACCTTATCACTCTCCCTTCTTAAAGTAGAAATATAATTATAAATGTAAACCTGTGGATCTCTTTTTAGATCCTGCATATTTCATTCTTATCTGCTACTTATATGATCTATCTCTCTCATCATTCATAAAAACAAAAATATAAAGGTTAGGCATGGCGAGCCTCTTGATGGGACTATTTGATTTTTTATCTCCTTTGATATGGATATGAGGTTTTAAAACTTCTAATCATGTAGGTCGTCTTCACATTGCATTCTATGATTAGATGATATTGTGTATATCTTGAAGGTTGAACGAGTAGCTATCGAGACGTGTCTTGTATAGCCCATTCATCAAATGCCTCTTAGACACTTCTTTGGCTCTGGGCTCTCTAGGAAAAATCGAATCCTCTAGTTATAGCGATCCCTTTCCCCAACCCTTTTGAAAAATCAAAAAACCAAAAGAAAGAAGAAATACATAAAAATAAAAAAGTTAGGTATCAAATGACTTACATCTAATATCGAATTTTATGTTTTTTTCCCCCCTTTTTGGGATAAAGAATTTTAAGTTACTTAAAAAAATAAAATAAAAATAAAAAAATAAAAAAAACATATATTCTATATATTCTATAGAGATACTTTATTCTTGATGGTTGTATAAGGGGGATTGTTCCACTTGAGCACAAATACTAGTAGTTTTAGTTATCTTAATTCTCTTTCCACACCTAGCCCATTATGTGATTCTGAAGTTTCGTTAGTTTAATAACAAAGTAATCATCACTAATGTTGATTATTTTATACAAATAAAATAATCTAAAATCCATGAAATGATATATAATGTCTTGTTCAGTTGAGAGTCAAGATAAACATCTATTTTTATCTTTAAAAGTGTTCTGAAATTTGTCGGTGATTTATTCATTTATAATCTTGTACTAATAATTATAATAATAATCGTAGCTAACATTACAGATAAGTCTACTATGAATAGTCAGTCTAAGAAATTAATTTTTTAATTTATTAAAACAATTCCATGACAAATTGTTTGTGATTATTCTGTTTTAGACTAAATAAAGATTTTTTGGCAAAGCTTCTGTGAAGAGCCCATCAATTTTGTTATTCTTTTTTGGGTAATGAATGAAAGGCTTTCCAAAACGTTTCACAAGAGGTCCATATCCTAGCTTTGTAGCCTTGGATTCCTGTCTTTTTCCCTTTTTCTTTTGGTTTTTTTATTGCAAACACAACAACCTAATAACTATAGATGTCCAAATCGGTGAGATACATCTAATCTACGTATTTTGACACAGATTGATAAGCCATAATAGTGTTCTGGCACAGTCAAAAGGTTTGATATTGATGTTTCCTAAGATGACCCCTAATTGCAAGAGTTCAGTTCTTGCTGTTACAAGTCATCTTGTCTTTGTGATTGGGATTCAGTTCACCAGTTATTGACAGATTCTCCAAATTGTTGTAACCTGAATTCATTTGGTTTGTGCTGCTCGCATTCCCTCCAGTAAAACAGTAATGATTCTTCTATTTGCATCTTCCTCATTATTGAATATTGCAACTGTCCATTCCCACTGCATACTCGTATTGATCATTCCCCAGCTGCACTTGGTTTGGTTTGTCGTAGAGAAAAAGATTAATGTACACATAAAAATCGTATCACTGTTGATTTTTAACTTTTGTAATATTCTGCAAATACAATTCATATTAGTAATGATGTAAATCCTGCATCCACTGATTAACACAGTTTAAGACTAGCATAGAATTAGGTTGTATTTTTTAAAAATCACCAAATTTATAACCTTCCAAATACTATAGCAAGTTATTAACCAACTTGACATAAATCAGTTCAACAAAAGTTTATCAAGTTGAGAAAAAAAAATAAATGCATATATCAAGGTTCGGATTCCCATCTTTGTCATGTTTGGTATTGTTTTCATTTAAAAGTTGTTTCATACACAAAGGGACGTAAAGAGACGTGACATACAAAGTTTTTGGCCAAACAGCCGAACTTCATAATAGAGATGATACATGAGGAGGAACAGTAATGCATAGATGTCACATACTTGGGAGAGAATAACTAAAATAATATTTTAATTTCACAGTGATTTTTATTATAAAAAAAAGGAAAGATTCTTATAAGATAAAATATCCATGACAAGTCAATGACCCTAGTGAAATATTACATCTTTACGGCCACATAGGAGTAAATTCTTAGAGCTAGTGAAAGAAAAAAATGAAAATATAACAATTACATTTTTTTCCCGCAAGTGAGAATTTATTTATAGTGTAAAGAGCTAGTGGAGTCTTTGTTACAAACGTCAACTAATCATGTAATGGGTATAGGTCAATTAGGCCTACACTTTAAGGACACTGCCTTCTAACTCAGCCAGAGTGTTTCCCACTATTTTAAAACCTCTATAAATGTAAGGAAAAACAACCTTCGTAAAAATATCTAAAGAATCTTAGTGTCTTCTATTAATAAAGAGATCTCGATGAGTGATTTTGCTCCATTTGGACTATGGATTATATATTAGCCAATTGTCTATGATAATTAAGTCTACGTTTCCAGAAAGTATTTGCATAAGCCCTTTCCTTATGGCCGTAGTTTTCTCATGTAAAAGTGTCACATTCATAATTATAATTGATAACATGTGATATTGGATTCCCATCTTAATCATGTTTGGCATTGTATTCATTCAAAGAAAAAAAAAATTCTTAATAGATTGAATGTGTGCTATTTAAAGTTTTCTGCCAAACAACCAAACCTCATAATAGAAGATGATGAGAATAAATAGTAATGTAATTATGCAAAGATAAGTAGAAAACTTAGTTAGGGGGAGAGAGATAATCAAGAATCCATTGTGAACCCAATGTGAAAGAAGCTGAACCAAGCAACATAGTTTGGTTGGATTGGTATGGTTCAACCAAGTCTTTCCACTAATGACCAAGAACAAGAGCTTCAAATGTTCTAGAAAACAAATTAAATAAACAAAATAATAGCAATCTTTAGCATCAAGTCACACTTTCACTTTCCAACCAAAATACAGCCTCAAAGAGATGTGTCACAGCAAAAGAGATCAATACATAAATAGGATGATTGTTGGGTCATGCATGGCTCTAAGCAAACTACTTTTAGAAAGGAAAATTCCTTTGAGATGAAGGTGCCACCTTAAGTCAGAAAGACTCAAATCTCCACTTGAACTTTCCTTGGTTTAGGGTCAAGGGAACTTGAACCTCTTATGGGAGTATAAAATAACATTTTTTGTCCCCAAATTTGGCGAAGTGAATGGAAGTTAAGTGAAAATTTTGTTTGCTATCATGCGGGTATCTTTTTGAATCGTGATAAATAGTTTTTTTAAGATTCAATAGCTATGATATTTCTGCCCTTGTTATGACTAACTATTGGATTTCAAAAATAAGACACGTCACACCACCTGAGAGCCGCACAGGGGATACCCACACGACAACAAACAAAATCTCAACTGTGTGTAAATATTTGTGACTGATACTTTACCAAGGAGAGCCTTTTCATTTTGTAATGGCTGAAGGAGTTTGTTTTTCCTCCCACGTGTTCTTCTGTTGTTTTTGAATATAAAAATAGTTTAAAAAACTGACATCTTCAGGTAAGATGTTAGAGTTTGAATTTTCTCGGTGCCAGGGGTGAAGCTTTGCCTTATATTATGTAATACTCCTATCCCTAATACATAAAATTGTCTATTCCAAGAAAGGAAAAAACAGAAGAATGGTTGCCAAAAAAAGAAAGAAAACTACGGGTAGATATTTCATCAATTTGGTCATGGGCTAGCCTGCATACCAGGCCCGGCCCAACCCAGCCCAGCCCAGCCCATTATCGTGATTACCTGAATCTTCCTCGGTGCAATGATAAAACACGAAAAAAGCATCTGCATGGACTCGAAATTGATAACTGAATTATGTCCGTTCATTTGAAATCAATGGTTTTGGCAGAGATACTAATCCAACGGTTTTAATGCGGCGGTACTCGTAATGTATTAGATATTTCGCGCCTTCGCGGAGCAATAACATTATACTTCTATACATAAGGTTTACATGTATACAAGTATAATTTGCGAAACCACGATAATTTGCTCAACTTCTTCACCGAAACAACTCTGCGTTAGAGCAGAAACGAAAATGAGCATGGAGAGATTGCAGAGGATTTTCTCTGGTGCTAGTGGAATGGGGCATCCTCCACCTGATGCTCCCCTCCTTGACTCCTCGGAACAGGTTTACATATCATCTCTTGCCCTCCTCAAGATGCTCAAGCATGGTATGGAAGTTCTTCTTTTTCTTTATTTTATCGATTTATCGACAGTATTAGGTCTGTGATTTTTTTTTAATAATAATAATGCCTGAGTTAGGGTTTTCTGTCGATCGTTTCGATGAAAATTGGACTTTGTGTAAATATGTAGATGTTTACTTTTGAATCCTTTGGCATTGTTCGTTTTGTGACATGGGTATTATCCAGAACTAGGGTTTTTGGGTGTTTTTGACAGCATGTTGGTATTAGACCTAGGTTGTATCGTGTTGTAAGATTCCAAGATAGTTGAGAAATTTTTGTTGACAATATGACAGGGAGAGCTGGAGTTCCCATGGAAGTCATGGGGTTAATGCTCGGAGAGTTTGTCGACGAGTATACTGTCCGTGTTGTGGATGTCTTTGCGATGCCGCAGAGCGGAACTGGTGTCAGTGTCGAGGCGGTTGATCATGTTTTCCAAACCAACATGCTAGATATGCTCAAGCAGACTGGAAGGTAATTACTCTGTGGATTCGTTCTTCAGCCATTGAGTTTTCTGCTTGAAAAACTATGTGCATGTTTACTTTTATATTGTTATCTCTTTGATCAAGTATATCTGAACTTGCTAAGAGAAAGAATTTACCAAATAGGAAGAGTTGATTACCAACCTTCCTAACTGGGAAAATGGATTTCTATTATACTCCGTTTCCATATTTTATTTGGTGCTTTCCTTACTTCTAAGAGATTCCTTACTTGAATAATTGAGTTTGCATCATCTTCCGATAGCACTTATAGTTTTCCATCTGCATTTTCTTTCAGAATCTTTTCATTTTTAGGAATTACTAAGTATTGCAAACAGGACCATTGGATATTGGCAGAACATGGTGTTATATAAATATATTGGAGCTCCCTGTAACTATGTTGTTATTCAAGAGAATGCTAGAATAAATTTGATGGTCCTTATTCCTTAATGATTGGTTACATGCTTATTTGCAGAAATGTGATCGTAAGGAGATAAAAAGAATATTCCTAACTTTGTCGTACTTAAAATTTTTATCCTACGTAATGTTTAAATTAAACAAATTAGAAAGTTAAGAGACGTAGACTGGTTGTCGCTATTTTGCTGTGGTCAGCTTGTCAACCTAAACGAACTTTTTACATGGTTGTCTTGTTCGGATCAGGTGGTTGCCTCTCAGCTGAGGTTTGTCAGGCTCTGTTTTTTCCTCTCTATGTGTTATTTTTGCATCAGATGATGCCTATGTCTTAACGGAGTGCAGTAATGCCTTCTACTCTTACCTATATTTGACAATTTTGATGTGAAAGTGCTAAGTACTACCGGAACAGTGTTTGAGGATTAAAATAATGATTCATAGTTGTTACCATTGACGTTGTCATCAACGAGGCACTAGTTCTGACGGTGGCTGTGTTTTTTTGTGGGATTGCTTTTCTTACTAAGACATTCCCATAGTGTTGGTTTATTTATGTTTCTGTAAGGCTTTTTACTAGGGTCAGGAATAATTGATCATTTGAACTACCAGGTTCCTAATGAAGATCTCACTGTTTGCAAATAAATGTTTTAATCTGAGTCTGATTTCTCATTATTTCTTGCACAATTTGCAGACCAGAGATGGTTGTGGGCTGGTACCATTCACATCCAGGTTTTGGCTGCTGGCTTTCTGGGGTAGACATAAACACCCAGCAGGTATTGCTCTAATAGCTCAAGTTCTGTTCTTTTATCATTGGATAATATTTCTGACCTTATTTTGAAATTGGAAAACTTCCTTAGAATCTATGCTTTGTGATAATGATAATTTGCTGTTACTCTTGCCCTTCCCACTAAAAGGATTTTAGTGAATAAGCTATTGTTCAGAGATAATGTGTCGATGTGAGAGCATTAGTGTTGTGACTAATGTAGAAATATTTTAAGTAAGAACCACACTACAATTTGATTGGAAAAAGTGGTAGAAGATGAATAGGGGTTGTACGTTCTCAGTTCTGGGTTTTTTGCCCAATGCTGTCTCATCTGTTGAATAGGGGGTTTCTCCTATAACTGATTGAAAGCAGTGGCTGCAAAACTCTGAATAATTCATTGTCAATCTCTTACATAGGCTTTGTACTTGATGACTTTTGCTTTGCTTACAAAAATAGATGGTAAAAAATAGCAACCAATAAAACTTAGCAACTAGTTGGAATTAGAAACTGCCAAGGCCTTCTAATCCAGCCTTTATACATTCAAATGATAACCAAATTAGAAACTAGGCTGCTAAGAGTTTGACTGGTCAAAGACCAACTTTATTAATAAACTTTATAGGTCTTTTTTGGGTCTTCTAGAAGCTGTGCTCGGCTGCATTGATCTGGTCTCGCTAGTATGGCTCGAGCTGGTCCAGTCCTGGGCCATTAGGAACCTGGGTCTATGCGCCAGTGGCCGCTGGACCAATTTGGTTTTTCTTATTTCTTTTGTGGTGCTGGGCCTCATGGCCAATCATAGGATCTACATCATTGAGGGACTCTAAGTTTTCTTTTGGACTACTCTTAAGACACTGAAAAGTGTTGCAGGATTTCATCTTTGCCTATCATGCAGTCTATTGGTAAGTATCCAAATTTATTTAGTTAAATGGATCTTGTTTAAAGAGAGGGCCTTTACATAATGGATTGGTCAGGAATTTGTGGCATGAAGCACTATGGCCTTAAGGGTGGGTTTTCTCTTATCGTGCAGTCTATTATTTAGTCAAACGAGTTGAACTCTCTTGGATATGATATGGTGCCTGCTCCAATTAGTGAAAGTAAATTTAGCATTCCATTGAAAAAAAACCTAGTGCTCCCCCCCCCCCCCCAAAAAAAAAAAAAAAAAAAAGAAGAAGAAGAAGGAAAAGAAATAAATGCTGACCCCATTAAGGACTAGTGTTAAGGTACAAGAAGGTGGCCATTTCTGTCCACCTCCCTTCTCTCAGAGTCTCAGGCTGGATGGCCTTGTCTGTTCTGACATTCAATTGCATGGACTTCAGTTATTCATTTCTTTTTCTGCTCAATGAGTTTTAAATCATCAATCAAAATTCAAAAACAACTGTTGCAAGTTGCAACATAACTGTTAACAACAGATTTGCGTATCAGAATGTAGACATTTGCCAATGAAAGAAAGCAGCTGATCAGTTCTCAACTTTACATTCTAATTCTTAGCAATGTTGTATAATGTAATCTGAGGATCCAAGATATAATGCAAACTATCTTCTTTGTTTAGTCTACCCAAAGATCAACCAGGACCCAAAAAAGATAATAACTTCTTCATTATCAATCATGGTTGGCATGTTAGCCTTATTAGGTCTTTCTGTCATTCTAGGATTCCGGGGTTTCTTTTTTGGGAGGCTGGGGAGGAGATTATACCAGCTATGATTTTTGTTATGTGATCTTTTCCTCTTGACATCCATTGTGTTTCCCTCTTTGGGGGCCTTCAACCCTCCTTTCTTGTGCCAGAAGTAAAAGAAGCTTCAAGGAGGTTGAAAAGGCAAGTCATTGGGTCCAGATGAACTCTAGTAGACGTGTGAAAGAGCCTAGTTGACCAAGTTGTTTAATAAGATCATGAGCGCATGTTTAATAAAAAGTTTTAAGGAGGATGGAAGTAGCCGAGGCATCTGTGGTTTATTTGGTTAACCAAGCTTTTTTATAAGATTATGAGTCCAAGGAGCAGAAGCATTTTGGTTCTGATTTATAAAAATTGAGGTCCGCAATAGCTGTAGACGCATAAAACTAACGAATAATTCTATTAACTTGTGGGAGAGTGTGGCTGAAGCTTGCCTGAGACAAGTAATTACTATATTGAAGTACCAGTTTGGTTTTATGCTGGAATGTTCCAGGAAGAAGCTTTATAATTAGGAGATTTGTGAAAAGTTTTAAAGATTGCAAGTAGGATCTCCATGTGGTCTTTAGAAATTTGCAAGTACTAGCCTACTAGGGAAGAGAGGCTTTTCATGGATGTTATAATGTCGTGGTAACTAGCATAAGAACCACGGGGGTTATCAATGATCAAGAAGTGATTATTTTTGTGTGCTTATCGCAGATGATTTTACTAGGAGCCTTCCAGATCAGGTACCCCTCCCCCTCCGCTGGCCACCTTTTATTGTTGCCTTTTGTCTCTTTTCGTTTTTCACTGTTGAAGTTGTAGACCAAGTTTTCTGATGTACATGAGGTTTTACCACAAGATCTTGAACAGAATCTTTATATTTTTCCTTTGGCTGATCTTGCCTTGTCTTACAGAGCTTTGAAGCTCTAAATCAAAGAGCCGTTGCAGTTGTAGTGGATCCAATTCAGAGTGTTAAAGGGAAGGTGGTCATAGATGCCTTTCGCTTGATCAACCCACAGACCATGATGCTTGGCCAAGAACCCCGTCAGACAACTTCCAATCTTGGGCATCTAAACAAGCCTTCAATTCAGGTGAGGGTTTGACTGGCAACATACAACATGGTGTCTACTCTTTCTTTGTACATTATTGTCTTCACTTTACTCATTCTGTGGTATACATATCAGGCCTTGATCCATGGGTTGAACCGACATTACTACTCAATTGCTATTAACTATAGGAAGAATGAATTTGAAGAAAAAATGTTACTGAACCTACACAAAAAGAAATGGACCGATGGCTTGACATTGCGACGGTTTGATGAACACTCCAACACCAATGAAGAGACTGTGCAGGTACTTCTGGAGTTAGATTTATTTTTAAAGTTATAATATATCTTTTCCAGAATATTCTTTGATTTTATAAAGAATTTGGTCAATAAAAATTTTCAGGTTCTTCTGTGTTACTTTTGAAGCTCTGTTATTTATCCTGCCTGCATTTTGAAACTGTAACCTTTTGATTTCTTGAAAATTATACTTCAGTCCTCCTCTCAGTCAGAAACTGATTTTGTTAGTTGTGCTGTGATCAGGAAATGCTGAACCTGGCCATTAAGTACAACAAGGCGGTTCAAGAAGAGGATGAACTGCCTCCTGAGAAGCTTGCCATTGCAAATGTAGGCAGACAGGATGCCAAGAAGCACTTGGAAGAGCATGTGTCGAACTTGATGTCATCAAATATAGTCCAGACTTTGGGGACCATGCTAGATACAGTTGTTTTCTAAGAGAGCAGATCTGTATGCTGGATAGCTTTAGTGCTTCTGCTTCGATCTGTGCCTGGAGATGCTTTCTAGAGTTGTAGAAAACAATTGATTGAATGATACGGGTTGTTTGGTTTCAGCATGCAACTCATTATGTACTGTTCAGACTAGGAGATTATTTGGGACCCCCATACATTTATTCAACAGGTTCCCGAAATTGTAGATTCATTTTTATTCTGTTCTGATTGTTTCTGAGGAAAAAAAAAATTACCATTTCCTAGTTTCTCCACTCTTCATGGTTGAATCTCTGTGCGATTGGAAGCAGTAGAGGAACAATGAGCCCACAATGCAAAATCTTGTACTTGCATAGAGCACCCCTGCAGGACCTGATTCTCATTCTAATTTTGATTTCAGTAGTTAGTATTTGAGCCTAATTTTGTATGTTAATGTGAAAATTTAACTTGGAGCTCAACTACCAGGGAATTAGATAGGCATCCGTGCAAGATACATGGCAGATCAAAGCTGCTATTTGTAAAAATTACGTATTCCCTCAGCCGTTTATTTTTGTATTAAACGACTTGTTAACCTAATTAAATTATCGACTTATCCAGCGTGAAAGGGTGGAATCCGAATCATCACCCCGTCAGGGGAGCACCCAGATGGCTTTACCACCACAAATTCCCATCACCCAACCCCTGGGTCCCTGTATTTATGGTGGTACAGTCGTTGGGAGCACAGAGTGCTAGTTAGCTGATCCGGACTCGAATGGGTGCTATAAACAAGATACGTGGCAAAACCTCAGAAGTGACTGGAGCACAGAGTGCTAGTTAGCTGATCCGGACTCGAATGGGTGCTATAAACAAGATACGTGGCAAAACCTCAGAAGTGACTTTATATTTTTTGAATTTGAGTTCACGTTAAGCATCTTTGATGACTTTATGGATTACAGATTCCTTCATTATTTTTTTAATTTATTTTTCATTTCAGTAAACCATCGATTCCTTAAGTGCACTGTGCACCCCACGTACGAAAGCTCTTAATCTGAGTATTACCTTAATTAAGTTCTTAACCCAGAAAAACTTGTTGCTTAATAAAAACACTAGCATTGAATGCTCCATGTTAAGAAATTTCGATTAAGGTGAGCTTTTTACCTGGAGAAAAGGAGACAATTCTTTACTCTTCTTCTGGCTTTTCCTCTTTTTTCTTCCGGTTTCCTCTATTAAAATTCGTGTTTGGTCAGTCCTTTCCGGTCCAACGATTTTTGGTCAAGGTCTCGGCGTCTCGCATTTGCATTCCGTTTTCTCGGACAGGATATAAATAGTAGGACCCACTCTGCTTTTACTCATGCAGAGATCCTCTGTTGGGTAACTTGGGTTGAAGCGAAGAAACCGATTTCATTCATTCTTTCTCTCTCTCTCTCTCTCTCTCTCTCTCTCTCTCTCTCTCTCTCGTTCAGTTCGTCTCTGTTTCTCTACAGTTGATTCATGGCGACGAAGCTGTCAAGCCTTTACGTTGGGAATGGTTGGCGTGGTTTTAGTTCTTCTAATCACTCCAATACATGGCTGCCTGCAACTCATGTCCGCTTCTTGCCAATGTCTTGGAAGAATCGTTCGTGGACCTTCAGGTTCTTACTTTCTTTACTGTATCTAACTTCCTTTATTTTTTATTAACTTTGTTGTTCTTCAGTTTCCTCGACTCTAGAAATGATGCTTTCTTCTGTTTGGTAATTGCGTTCGAAATCATGCGGTATAACTCACATGCTGATTTAGCGTTATATCTTTCTATATTCTTATTCCATTCATCGTTTTCTCTTTCTCTCGGCATGGTTTAACTTGCATTTTCTAATCGACTATGGCCTCCGCCGCACAAGTCTATTCTTATTGTATATGTTAGGAATTTCTTGCTTGAAAGATGATTGGGTTCTTGATAGAATTTTATTTCGGTAAATATGTTTGGGTTCTTGATAGGGTTTTCTTTCTGTCTGTGCGAGAAATGATTTCCTAATCCCTTTCAGTATAGAATATAAGTGAGCTATTCTGGATTCTCTCTTCTAATCTTGCATGATTTTGTGTCAGCTAATTAGAAAAAGGTTTGAAATATTAAATAGACATCCATATGTATTTCTTTGATAAGAATCTTGGAATTCTGCTTAGCTACTCAGAACTCCTAGAGAAACTATTGGCAATTTGGAATGGGAAGAAGGAAAAGGCATCAGAACTCTAAAAGAAAAGTCCTCCGTAATCTTTCTAATAAACCATGCAGGTGTCCTTCCATATTTGAGAAACTTTAAATGAAGAATGTGATATCTGAGCTATTTGTTCTGCTATGGCACAACTCTTGATTTGTTGTTATCTTCCTAACTGTCAAAGAGCTATGGTTTCATTACGTTTATATCATTCTTTTTGAATTGAGGGAGTGGGTGAATCTAATTTGTAAGTCTGAAAAGTTTAACGACTTATAAAGTATGGACAGAAATTACTTTTGCATAGTGGCTCTTTATGGGTTGCAAAACATGGAAAGTCACCTTAAAGCTCTTTTCTACACTCCACTTTTTTCTATGTATTTTCTTTATATTTTTAGTTACTTCCTAGAAGTGCATTTGTTAAATACAAGTGACTGGACCAGATATTGATGGATGAGTTTTGGTTTTGTTGAATGTAATTGGTTCTAGTTTCTTAAGCATAAAGTGATAAAGCAGCCATTCAATTGCTGGAAGTAAATTTACTTTTCGGTAAGACATGTTAAAATGCTGATGTTCCTGTCTATGCTGAAATGTGAGTGGAGATAGAAATCTTCATTCTTCTACCATCATGTAATTATTGAATTTGCAACACTCTTTAAATTGTTTTGTTCATTAAGTTGACAATGTATTATCATTTTTTCAGTTCCCAACGTAAGAGACAGCAGGTAACGGAATTCTCTCCTGAGCTGCCTCCAATGAATGAAAAATTCCAGACAAGTGATGATGAGTATGGTGAAGTACAAAGTGCTACTTCAGATGCCATTAAAAGTTTACCTGAGGCAGCCATGTCAACCAGTCCTGAAGTTGATACGGTGTCTACTCTTGAAAATACTGAGACTAATTTTGACAGTTCAACTTCTGTGAATGAAAAATCTATGGTATTCTTCTTCAGAAAAATATCTGTTTTCTGATATATAAAGCCTATTGTTTTGATGACTCAATCAATTCTTTCATTTGTTTCATTATCATAACTCAAGCTTATGGAGAGTCTACCCAATAAGAGAGGTTGAATGGATATGGGAACTGCATGGGAACTACTTGAACTTGTTAAGTTTACTCTTAAAAAATAAATGCTGCATGACTGGCTGTCAACCAGTCCCAAAAACATTTTTTGTGAGGAAAAAAGCATTGCATGGCAGAGTTAGTTGAATGACAAATCTGAGAAAACACCTTTCCTTGACTGGCTAGAGTCACTCATATGATTCGATGAAGGATGGCCATGGTTGGTGCTGTTAAGAGAAAGGAATGTTTAATGTGAACTGTATATTAATGTATATTAGGCTTGTGTTTTTCTGTACTTTGTCTGCTAATTTCTATGTTAAAGCACTGGATGTTATGACTTATGCCTCACTAGAAAGGAAGACATATGGGTCTGTTGCATCATGCCTGCACCACCTTTCGGGTCTTTCCTTCACCTGGATGCAATGTTCATTTTATGTATGACTTAACCTTTCTCACCAAAGAACTTCCCATGGTTGCTAATGCAGATTTAAGTGTTTTTTTACATATAATGAAAGCTCATTGAAACTTATTAAGTACTTTATGTTGATTTTTTTCTTGTAGTACTACATCGGATTCTTAAAAATCACCCTGTGCTACTTTTAATTGACTGGATCTTTCTCAGAGGCCTATCATTCAATTTCCCCTAGTTACCATATCATTGCCATTTTATTGTGCTAGTCAATCTGCTCCTCCTCTTATTTATGAATGGGATGGCTATAATAGGAACTGTGTTTTGTTGTCCTACAGGCAGAAAAAGCTGATGGTGGAGAGGAACTGTCAAATGTTAGGCTTGAGGATTTGATAGGCATGATGAAGAATGCTGAAAAAAGTAGGCAATTTCACCGTTTATCTCCAGTGACTTCTTTGCTGTGATTTTCTACTGTAGGTCCTTAGTTTTTATAGTTTTATTTCTACCATAGGTCCTTTGTACTCACTGAAGAACATAATTACCCCTACTGAATGCTTTTCAGATATCTTGCTTCTGAATCAAGCTCGGGTTCGTGCACTTGAAGATCTTGAAAATATTCTCAGTGAGAAAAAAGCTTTGAAAGGAAAGATCAACATGTTAGAAACGAGGTTGGCAGATACTGATGCAAGGATTAAAGACCTAGCTCAAGAAAAGGTACGAGTGGAAGTCCTTGAAGATCAGTTGGGGAAGTTAAAGAATGAGCTCAGAGGAAGAAGAGCAGCTGATGAAAGTGGCCAAGATGTATATGAGGACTTGGACCAGTTTTTGAAGGAAAGAGCATCTCTACCACATGATAATATTATAAATTCTCTAAGTGAAGTACAATCTATCAGCAAGGAGCTTACTTCATTAAGGACGGAAAATGTGTCCCTGAGGGAGGATATGCAAAAGCTTAAGCAAGAACTATGTAATACCATGGAAGCAGATGGACGTGTATTGTTGCTGGAGAAAGAGTGCTCTTCTTTGGAGGCTGCTTTGAAGGACTTGGAGGCTAAACTTATGGTTGCTCAGGAAGATGTTTCAAAACTTTCTTATTTGGAATTTGATTGTATGGACCTACGGGAGAAGCTGGGAGGTCTGCAGGGATTGTTCAATAAGGCAACCAAACAAGCAGATCAAGCAATTTCAGAATTACAGAAAAATCATGAACTCCGGAAGAAGGTTGATAGGATGGAAGAATCCCTACGAGAAGCAGATGCATTTCGAACATCATCGGATGAATTGCAACAAAATAATGAGCTTTTGCAAGAGAAGATTAGACATTTGGAAGAGTGCCTTGAAAGCTCTAACCTGGAGGTACATTCTTACATTGAGTTATACCAAAAATCACTGATGGAATTCCAAGATAGATTGGATAGTATAGAAGAACAAATCCAGGAAAGATCACAAGATGGACCTGTGGATGATATGCCATGGGAATTTTGGAGCCGGCTGTTACTTCTAATAGATGGTTGGTTTCTTGAGAAGAAAATATCATCCAGTAATGCGGATCTTTTGAGAGAAATGGTGTGGAAGAGAGATAGACGTATACATGCTGCATACTTGGCATGTGTGGACAAAAGTGAACATCAAATATTGTCTACATTCCTGAGAATATCATCATCAACAAGGTAATAATTATTTTATTAATTTTTCTTTTTTGCTTCTTAGCAGTGAAATATTTGTGTTAACTTCTTTGTATTGTTGATCACATAGTCCTGGATTGCATATCGTCCATATTGCAGCAGAAATGGCACCGATTGCAAAAGTAAGTTTGGATTTATTCTACTATTCTCTTGAATATGAATATAAATATTCTGAAATGGACATAAAGGGTGAGGCATCGTGTTTTCACCAAGGTAGTGAGGTCTGAAGTTGTAACCTCTGTTTGATTGACCTTTGTCTTATTTCCAAAACTTAAATAAGAAAAGGGTAAAAAGTTACTTGCACAATAAGTTGACCTGACTTATCTAGTGTCCTTTTCAATTGTTATTGTGCATGTGAAATGACATGGTTTACCCTCATATAAAGAAATTCGTAACACTCAAAGAGTCAAAGGGCAAAAACCTTACAATAGTGCTGCACCCAAATTCGGTGCCAATAAGATCCTCCATACATAAATGACTAATTCTATGATATTTATTTTTTCCTTACTTTTTTTAATTACTTTGACAAGCTAAGAATATCATCTAAGAACTTAGTCATCTAGTGGGATCTTTCAACCTCATAATGAGAGGTAAGAGGAGTTACGTGACTGATCATAGTATTTGGTATTCTATGGCAAGTTAAATTAGATAACAATCATCAAAAGCCAGGGAGAATTTATTGTGCAAGAAACCTAGAAGTGAGAATTTACATACTTTGAGGTTTGAAATTGATGGTAGAAGGTCTCTGTTAGAAACAAAAGAAACTTCCATACATATATTCGTAACTAGGCATATTGCTGCATGATTTTCTGATGTAGATCAAAAGCCCATACCTTATACCTACCCATAGCAACAAGCCTTAAAACCAGCCCAGCAGGGTTGTGGGATGGGATTGCTGAGAGGCTGTCTGGCCTGATGATGTGGTGAGCCTTTTGTTGGTTCAATGGGGCATCACATAAGGCAATCCTACTTGATGAAGAATAAAGATGACCAAATTTCTGTATAAACACTGTTCAGTTACAACCAATATTTATCTTGTTTGGAGATGCTTTGTAAAAGGTTTTGGGCCCCATCAAGTATAGAAAGGTTCTATCCTAAGCTGTCCTTTGTTTAGTTTCTATTTTTAGTATTAGAAAGTATATTTTATTTTACTGTTATGGAAACTCAGGTAGTTCCTACTTCAGGAGTCTCCATTTTGACATTTATAGGGTTCTTCTTATGGCTGCTTAGCCTTTATTAGTAGTTTGTATTTTCTTAAGTTTCTCTTTGTTGTAAGAGCTTTAGCCAAGCTATGAATTAGGTATTTTTAATCCAGTTGGACAAAAAACTTCATAGAAGTTGAATATTTCGCCTAGTAGCCTCAGTTATGGAGTAAAATCTGTGTTTAACAGCTGAGAAAGCTGTGGTTGAGAGACTCAGTCTGAGATAGCTCATCCCGTTATTCTCGTTCTTCTCTTATATTCCCTTTCTTTTCTTCTTATCCTTTTATGATGTTCTTTCATATGTTAAAGTATCTAATTTTGTCTTAATCACTGTATTACATCTGGTGGCAATCAATCTCCTGATTGTTTCCCAGGTTTGAAGTCTACTTTTGCAGTGCCTTCACCATGTAGAAGAATTTGAAAGAACTGTGTACTCGAGGCTCTGTTCCAATTGGACCATATTCTTCTCTGAATTTTGTGTTGCCGTAATTTTCTTTCAATGAACAAATGAAAAATTATGACACAGGCAGTTCTGCAAAGAATACATTTAAATTCTCCACATTGAATGTAACTGGTCTGAAGTACTATGTGAACAGGAAAATATCTAAGACATTTATTCTGCTCAACGTGATGCTTAGCTATCCAATTTAAGAGATAAGTTTTCGAAATAGATATGGTTGAGGACAAATTTCCTTTCTCACTTGCTCGCTCTCTGTATATAAGCAGAGCTTTATCTATTGGTTACAAAGCTGGGGGAGAAACATTTAACACTTTCAATATAGAATAAACTTCAGTACAGGATTTTTATATAAGCAGGAGCTTATATATTTGACTGGAAAACTGGGTACAGAAACATTTGACATTTTAAATGCAGAATGGGTTTTTTTATTTTTTTATATTTATTTATTTATTATTATTATTTTTAAATCGAGTATACCTTTGTGATATACATCATTCATGGAGTTGGGGTGTTTGCATCCTTTGACCATAGTTTAGCTTTCTCATGAACTATGTCAACAGAATGTAGTTGAGGGAGAAATTATGTGGATCAGTTTTGGCTGATCATGGTACATCACACAACCATGTAGTTGGAAATGCTTCATTAGTCTAGATTTTGCATGGACAAAATGTTCTGTGCTTGTTGTATTGAAGGATTTGCATCAAATTATCTTTCTTTAACCCCTATGGAAAAGAATGATAGATTAAAAGCTAAATTATTGACTTAGCATCCTTTTTCCCATCAAATGTTGACCTTGCTTTTTCTCTTTATCATTATTTCTCTTGTATATAATAAATATAGCATCTAGTGCTAATTTAATTTTACCCTTGGTGTTGAGTAGACTATATTTCTTTGTGATATGACATAATATATTGGATTTACATTTACATGCTACTAAATTACTGGACTGCTTCAAAGGTTGGTGGCTTGGGGGACGTTGTGGCTGGTTTAGGTAAAGCGCTTCAGCGTAAAGGACATGCTGTGGAAATCATTCTTCCAAAGTATGATTGCATGGAATATGATCGTATTGCTGACTTGAGGGTATGATATTTGTTTAATGAGGCTTAGAGATTATAAATATTAGTTTGTGATGTACTTACTTTTCTTAATGATTATGCTTATGCAGGCCTTAGATGTGGCTGTGGAGTCAAAATTTGATGGCCAATTATTCAAGAATAAAGTCTGGGTTGGAACTGTTGAAGGTTAAGAGAATGGGGGGGGGGGGGGGTGATGCATCAGGAAAGAAGAGGAAAAATGCTGACTTAAACTCTCTGTTTTTTGCAGGTTTGCCTGTCTACTTCATTGAGCCCCATCATCCAGCTAAGTTTTTCTGGAGGGGGCAATTCTATGGGGAGGGTGATGATTTCAAACGTTTTTCTTTCTTCAGCCGTGCAGCACTTGAGTTCCTCGTTCAAGCTGGCAAGAAGCCAGACATAATCCACTGCCATGATTGGCAGACAGCTTTTGTTGTACGGACAAGCAACTTTCAGATATTAATCATGGGTGTCATGTTTGTGGCTTTTTGTTTTTATCCTGGATGTTCTGAATGATGATTAGATCTTGCTTTTGCAGGCACCGCTTTATTGGGACTTACATTTTCATAAAAAACTTGGGTTAGCTAGAATATGCTTTACATGCCACAACTTTGAGTATCAAGGGCCGGCATCTGCCTCAGAGTTAGGATCCTGTGGCCTTGATGTTCACCGGCTAACCAGAGCAGATAGGATGCAGGATAACTCAGACCACAACAAAGTCAATCCTGTGAAGGTATTCATAAGTCATTGTTGTTGAGTACAGTGTCCTTTTTTTTTTGAGTTTTTTACATGCCACCCACTATTTTTGGGGTGAAACTAGTGACCTTCCACTATTATGCTGTAAATTACATGGCACCCACATGGAAAATTACAAGTTACCCAAAGTTAAGTTTTGCTGTTAAATGACTGATAAAATTACCTAAATGCCCGTAGCCTTATTTAAGTCATTTAAAATTCAAAATTCAAATTTCCCAAATGCCCTATGGGCAGTGAAATGACATAATTACCCCCATTTAATACTCCCATACCCAACCCCTAGATGGGAGAACCCATCTTCTACCTACACCTTGCTAGAAACCACCGACCACCGCCACCGCCGGAAACCACCCCACTTCCTCCCCCTGCCCGCGACCACCCCACCCCCATCTTTCAGTTTTTGAACTATGCAGTTTTTTTTTTTTTTTTTTGGGTAAAATGAACTTCCTAGTTGCATAGGTAACAAAGCCATGTTCTTCATTGACTTCTGTTACGAGGGACTTGTACCCTCTTTTGGTACAAAGATGGAGCTTCTAAGGGCTTAAGGATCTAAGTCTTCATGTGGTAGAGCAGTTGTAGTAAGGTTCCATGGGAGGAGAATTTGGTGTACGCCTGTGGGCTGGAGGGGTTCCCTAACATCCTCGAAATGCAAGTTACAACTTCTACCCAAAAAAATGAAAAGAGAAAAAAGAAATGCAAGTTACAACGAAATATGACTCTGGTTTGTCTTTTTGAGGACATCTTCACATGGTTGCCACTTGAGATCTTCACTCGAGTCTTGAGAAGGGGGTATCTGGATTCAAGGCAGTTTTTTCTACCCAAAATCCAAGATTTAGAGCATTTCAGAAGAAGAGTTCCAAAATACCGACCTTATGACCGTTTGTTTAGAAGGGTTGATGCGGTGGGAATATCTTCATTTCTGATTTATATTTCTGCAGCCCGTGTCTGATCCTATGCTTGCCTTTCTCTGTATCTGCTTGTTTGGAAATAGAAACCCTAGATCATGTTGTGCGTTTGACTTTGGTCGTGCAGAAAAAAATTCTCAGGCTCTAAGGTATCAATGTCTTTGAAACTCTCTCTCTCAACAATGTTGAGTTCGGTCTAGTTTGAGCTTTGTCTATCCGATGGTTGCGGAATTTTTCGGGCTCTAAGTCAAGCTCGAGTAAGGGGCAGGGGAGGGGGTGGGGGTGGTTTCCGGCAAGGTGTAGCTAGAAGATGGATGAAGGGATTCTTCTTCACCCACCTAAGGATTGGGTATGGGAGGGTATTACATGGGGGTAATTATGTCATTTGACTGCCCAGAGGGCATTTGGGTACTTTGAATTTCAAATTTTAAATGACTTAAATAAGAGTAAGGGCATTTAGGTAATTTTACCAGCCATTTAACAACAAGACTTAACTATGGGTAAATCGTAATTTTTCATATGGGTGTCATGTAATTTACAGCGTAATAGTGCGTGGTCACTAGTTTCACCCCAAAAATAGTGGGTGCCGCATAAATTTTTATTTTTTTTCTTTTTTAAGTGCTGTCTTTTATATATAAATATGTGATTCATTTTCAGGGTGCCATTGTGTTCTCTAACATTGTGACAACAGTATCACCTACCTATGCTAAGGAAGTACAGACTGCAGAGGTATGAATTATTTGTAGGTGATGCATACTATTCTATATGAATGCTAGTTACTTCTTCAAGCATTCGTTTTGTTTATGAATCATGGTATTGATAAAAAGGTTGTCGCTGACATGTATGACTGATTCTGCTGATATATTTCAACACCAAAAAGATCTTTGTTTCCTTGTTGGTGTGGTTCTTGGTAGGCTCAAAGAGCAGATATGTGCTGGACCACACTGTAGGGGTACGTGGAACATATTCACGTGAACATTGTTTTGGCATCTTTTTGGCCCTTCTAGAAGACCCTGATGGTTTGTTTGACTTGGTCCAGTCAGTCCAAGTGAGGCTGGTTCAATTCTACTCAGGTTCCACATTAAAAACTTTACATGGATAAGCCTAACCCCCTATGTCCACAGAACTATACCCTAACCAAAATTCTTATATTACCCAATAAATAACAATATTTTGACTGCTGCAACAGTTAATACTTCATCTTGCAATACAAGAGCAGGGGCTGCAAATTACAATTTACACTACCTCAACAGTAAATGCGCGGCAACACTTGTGGTGGTCCAGCTGCTGCACTGCCTTGCCACTGGCCCCTAGGAAGCAATTTCAAACCCGTGACCAAGCACTCAGCAAGAGAACGCTTGACCAATTCACCAAGTACGACATCCATGATATTAGTTTTACAATAAAAACCTAATTAAATCAAGTCTATCCTCACCAACCAATGACAAATATAATAATTGAAATTAGTGTCGATGCAACTTCAGTGATTCCTCTGTCGTTAGTTGATGACCACCTTCTTGGACAAGGTGTCACATTTTCACAGCAGATATGGCAGCAATACTCTTAAATTAACACATGGGCAGCACGATAGAGTCTCCAAATTAACCATTAATATCTAATATCAATAACAACTTTTGACAGTATGAGAATACTCTTCTACCCAGATGTGATAAGCCTAAGCCAAGACTAAGTATTATTCTAATACCTCAAGGCAGCACAAGCTTGATCATTCTGATCTCTTCATTTTCAGATATAGTAGAAATAATCCTAGTGTATCTTCTCTTCACAATCAACAGTAGATAGCCAAGTAAACTAAATCTCACATCTTCAATTTAGGTTTCCGTTTGAAGCAACTTAGTAGTAGGAATTTCTACCTTCTCCATGCTTCTTCAAGTTGAGATCATCATTAATGCATAAGAAAATATGCAAGGAGAGAAGGATGCAGCAGCAATGGGGGCACAAACATGCTGAATCATGTAAGCTCCATCCATAATAAACATTCACAGGAACATCAAAATTTGTTCATACATGGCTGATAACAAGAAGTGAACACTTGAAACAAATAGCAGACACCAAAGATTTGTCTTTGTGTTTACACTAATATAAGAGTAAATACTTGTTTACTGTATAAAGATGCAGTAGAGTAGAAAGCTGACAGGTATTGTAGGGTCTACTGTAAAAAAATTCAGGCACCATCTAATATGCCATGTGGCATATTGATAGGTCCACTTAGGAAAGAGTTTAGTGGACCCTTTGCAGAAAAGACATCGTCACAGGTATTGGATATGACTCACTACCTAATGTTCCAACAGACCAAACCAGGTGAAAGGAAGAAATATCTTTTCGATAGGTAATAAAACCATGAAAATTTGTGGAGTATCATTTTTTCCTTCTGTCATCATATGTTCACAGTAATAATCACTGCATATATGAGTTGATCAAGATCCGTTTCCGTTGGATCTTACAATGCCATTTGATATGGTTATTGGAAATATTCACTACCTGATATCCCTGCTGTCCAAACCAGGTGAAGGAAGAAATGTATTTCCAGTATTAGGAAATAAAACCTGTGGAGTATCATTTTTGCCTACATCATCATGTGGCCCCAGTAATTATCACAGCACACATGAGTTGATCAAGATGTGTGTTCTCTGGACTTTACAGTACCATGAGATATGGTTATTGGGAAGAATTCTACATCCAAAGTGAAATAAGTTGCATAATTGACTTGAGTATGTATAATTGTTGTCTTATTGGTTTATATGTTGTCAAAAAAATTAAAATCAATTGCCCTCTCAGGAATACTTCAAAATTTAAAAAATTTACTGGCACTCCAGACACTGGATTATTGATGTCTGAAGAAATAAGGGTAATATGTTGTATTCAAGCTATAGCACCTCCACTGTGTATCCATGCACCAGAAATTTACTGCAACTTGTCTAGAGGGTTCTTACTTCTAAGACTAAAAGGTTTGCTGTTTTAACCCCAAGTTCTTCTCTCATTCATTTTGAAGTTGAAAAATATGTTGCATGTTTCTATTCTCTAGGCTGATGCTTCCACATTTCCTTTATTTCCTCTAATGTAGTGTCTTCATACCCAATTAAGTGAGAAGAAATCTCCACAACACCTTAGGAGGTGTCAGAAAGGCAGTTATTTAATCACATCTGCAAAAACTTATAGAGTGGCAGCAATTCGGGATTTTCTCATTCTGTTGCAACTCCTTACGTACTTTCCTGAAAATTTCATGTTGGTTTCTGGAAGATTGTTTTTCTTCACAAATGAGCTTCGTCTCTAGTTATTTTTTCATGCTGCTGTTCTCAAATTCAAGTTCAGAATCTTCAGATAAGGTTTCAAGAAAAGAAATTCTATGGCCCACTCCTCAGATATTAAGGAAAGGGTGGGGTGAGGGAGGAGAGAGAGAAAGAGAAAAGAAGCATAAGAAAAAAATATTAAATGTACTTACTAAACTAATGTGGTATCTTAGAGATCTTGATAAAGTAACCTTAAGCACTGCACTAAGGCCCAATGTCCATGTAATGTAATAATTTGTATTATATAATACAGGGATGCCTTAGTTCTACCGGGATTCAGGACTCAATCCAAAGCCCTATCTGGCCCTCAGGCATGTTTGAGCAAGTCCAGGCTGGCAGGGTTTCTTTGACAAGCCTACTCCTTCTCTGAACCAGCAAGGGATACTTCAGTTCAATAAAATTTGCGTTACTAGTCTACATGAGACAAAATTGTGTTGATTAGCCTGATCCATTTTTTTAAAGGATCCATATGAAATAGTGTATTCCCTTGCGCCCTTTTTTCTTATTTCGCAACAGGACGATCATGCATTGTGTTCTGTTAAAGTGCTCTGGTGCAATTCATTATTACCATTTGTTGAATTTGTTGCTTTGTTCTTTTCTGATCATTTTTCCGCCTGTTTCAGGGAGGACATGGTCTGCATGCTACTTTAAGTTCTCACTCTAGAAAGTTTGTCGGAATTCTTAATGGGATCGACACTGATACTTGGGATCCTAAGACTGATACTTTTATTAAAGTTCAGTATAGTTCTGATTATCTTCAAGGGAAAGCTGAAAATAAAAAAGCTCTAAGAAAGGATCTAAAACTGTCCACTGCTGAAGCTAGACAGCCTCTGGTATTATAACCTTCAAACCCACAAATTTATCATGTACCGTAGTTGGCCTACTGTTATGCAAGATATCATTGTATGACACTGTTTATTCCAATTAGCTTCTTCTTCTAGTTTGTATCTGAAAATTCCCCCCAATTTTCTTATTAAATGTTTTCTTTGGTGAATTTTTATTTTTTCCTGCTGAAGCTAGACAGCCTCTGGTATTATAAACCTTGAAACCCATGGATTTGTCCTGTACCTTAGTTGGTGAGAAAGGATTTGCATGGAAGATCAGCGAATGGTTCCTTTCCCAAAATGGAGGAGAGGGATCTATTTTGCCACATGGACGGTCTCTTCCTGATAAAGGAGTGTGTTGATGGAATTGAGTGGAAGACCTAGTCATGTGATCTGTAGCCCCAGAGTCGATAATCTAGGAGTTGGACACAGTCAAAGCACAAAAGGGTAGATCAGAATTACCAAAGTGGGCTTGATGATTACCATTTAGTGAAAGTAGTAGAGACAGTTGTAGATGTAGTAGTGTTAGTGGGAATAGCTTGTAGTAACCAATGGGGAGCTCGCAGTTCATCATTGGAGAACTTGTCAGAAGAAGGTGCAGACTCAACTTCAATTTGATTGGCCCTATTTTTTCCCCTATTCTTTCCACAACCAGCCTTGTGTTTTGCTTCAAAGTCTAAATGCTTCTTCTGCAGTTCCCAACATCTTTCATTTGTATGCCATGGTTTACCATAGTGTTCACACTTGATAATTTCTTTTGGTGTCTTTTTACTAGTTTGAGTTTGGAGAGCTGACCTGTCAAGTGTAGAGGAAGGAAGCATTGCAGCATGATGACAATCTTTGGTGTGAACAAAGGCATATGGTCCCTCTAAAGAGGGAAAAGGGATCACAGGCTGAGAATCTATATTGAATAGGATAATACTCTAATTGAGTCCAACTAGGAAATCATATTCTTGGGTCTCATTCAATATGTTTGCAGTAGGCTGCAATGTCATCAACATTATTTGGCTGGAATGTGTTGTAATTGTCAATCTTCTGCCATAATGCACTGAGGATGTTGTAGTATTGAGAGAATGTCATCTCCTTCTGTTTGGTTTCATTAACTTGTTTACGGTGTTTATAGACTAGGACCCTATTTCCAACTTTACCATAAGTCTTCCGAGCAGCAGACCAAATACTAACTACAGTGTCTAATATTAGAAAAGTTTGATTTAATTCTGGTTTCATAGATCTAATTAGGAATTCCATTGCTAGAGAATCATGTGCAAGCCATCGATCCTGTGCTAATCCAGGGTTTTTCAGTTTCACATTAGTACCTGTAATATGTCCTAGAAGTCCTCAGCCAGTGATATTAATGTAGGCAGATCTTGGCCGCATTAAGAAGTTTGAACCATTTAGCATTGCAAGTGGAGAACCAAGGGGGCTCGTTGTCATTCTTATCATGACTTTCAGCTGTAGTAGATGTAGGTTCTGTTGTTGTAGTTGATTCTGATGTACTCATCTTCTTCACATCTTTAGGGTTCCAGATCTAGGAGTAAAAGGTAACAACTAGGGCAAAATTACAACCAGTTTAGGGTAAGCAACTGGGGGGGGGGGGGGAGAGAAAATTTACAACTTCCAATATATCTGAACAGATGCGTCCCTAAAAAGAAATCGCAGAAGGGGTAAAACACTACGGTACAGCAGAAAGAATCCTAGCTCTGCCGCTAGTTTAGTTCTCCGAAAGATGTAAAATTTTTTATATCGGGAGAACTGGTTCAGGCTGAACTGGTCCAGGTGTATTTTGTTTTAGACCATGAAAATAGAAGAAAGAGGGCAGCAATAGTGATCCATCAATTACTCTTTGGTTGTTCTAAAGTTAAAGAGTAAGACAAGGGCTGCAGCTACGGATCTATCTCCAAAAAAACTGGAACAACTTACTTGGTATTGATGGGGTTTAAGTGACTTCCAAATCTTCACATGAGTTGGAGAAGAACCAGGCAGCAGCAAGGAGCTAACTCAGAGAAGAACAACCAGCAATTGGGATTTGAGAAGACAGCCTGCGATCTAGGTTTGAGGAGGATCTTCACCAATATAATACAGCAGCATATCTTCAGTAAAGGAGATCGAAATTTGAACCTATCTCTGATACCATGTTGTTGATAGAGAGATAGTTGCTCTGAGAAAATTGAGTTTATTGATAGTCCCCATTGAGGAATTTATAGTTTACAATTTGAGTAAGTCCTACTTTCAGTAGGAAAAAGTGTAAATACAGGAAGGAAAAGAAACTGAAATAGGAAACAAACAAGGTAGAAAATAAATGAAGGAACAAAAACATAAAATAGGAGTTTAAAGAGAAGTCCTACTTTACTTAGGAAACTTCTCACATGATGAATAAATATCGTACAGTAATGGTATGACATACTTGTACTGTTTTGGTATTTGGGAGGATACTGGTATGAGGTAAATGTAATTTATACTGTACTGAACTAACACCCTAATATTATGTGACTGTACATCCTGAGACCAACCTTTGTGCTAATTCTAATGCAATCATAAGCCTTCTTCCTCCTAGGTTAATAAAAGTCAATCTGTTTCTCTTGGTTCTTTTTTCTCTCCTTCTCTTCTTTATCATTGGTTTTGGTTGTAGTATCTTATTTTTTTCATAGTTTCCAACTCAGAGAACATAATTGATTAATTTTTCTAGTTTCTCAGTTCTTATCTGAAGGAACCATCATACAGCACATCCTCTCGTGTTTTACCAGGCAAGCAACTTGTAATTCTCCTAATAAAATCTGTCATTTTCCAGCTCAGACTGCAAGACAACCTTCATCACTCAGTTCCTTATGCCTCTCTATCAGCTTTTGCCCTTTTCTTTGTTCCTTAAAACTCTCCAAAGCTACATCTATCATAATTGTGACCCTTTATGAAGTTACCCATCTATTATCCCTAACCCTAAGACCCTCTCTCTTTATGACAGTTGTATATAAATCCCTTATCTCGGTGCTTAGAAACACTGAATCAATCCCCTCTAGAATAAGTAAGTTCTACCATGATTCAGTGCGTATTATTTAACGAGGATACTCATAGAACTTGTTAACAGACTAACGTCAAAATTTGATTGCGCCTATTTTATGCCTAGGTTCACATGGTTTATCATAAATGAAATCATTTAATTGCCAATGTGTTTTTTGGTGTTCTTAATTTGATATTCTGATTGTTTTTGGAATAGGTTGCTTGCATAACTAGACTGGTAGCACAGAAAGGTGTACATCTTATCAGGCATGCAATATATAGGACAGTGGAGCTTGGAGGACAGTTTGTACTCTTGGGTTCAAGCCCCGTGCCACATATTCAAGTAATCTCTTTTCTCTTCCCCTTGTGTGCCTTAATCTGGTGTCTCACCTTGGAAAATCTGCTGTGATGTAACCTCAATTCATCTTCAGTTGTCTTTTCATGGTTGAAATTGTTGTTTTCTACCAGATCATGATGAATATTACCACAGAAACTGTCCTAAGGACTGACTGAATATGTTATGCAGTGCTTTACAGTGAGAAGCAGACTCAATGTTAAAATATCAGCACGTTACTGACTCATTAATGACTACATTAAAGTTAAAATATATAAAGGTATTCTCAAAAATATTGGATGGTATCATAAGCGGTAAATACAACTAAGATGACCAATTAGTTGCATCATGATGCAACAATTATGACTGAAAATTGTAATAGACCCATGTTGATTTGTAACTCAACTGATTAAGGGTCATTGCATTGTGAAAGTCTCACTTTCATAGGGTCAAGGAGGGGCAGGATAGAGTTTCAGCTATTTTCACGTAAAGTGGCTGCCCTTGGACTTACACTTCAGACTGGCACCCTCGACATTTATCATCACACATCACGCGAATCCCATGGTGAACCAAGGTCTGTTCATATGATATAAGGGATTTTTTAGTTGAAACATATTTACCTTCGGGGGAACTGAGATTGCTGATACCACCGGGAAGCTTTTGCTTGGTGCTTGCATCACCTGCATTTGGATTCCAAATCTAGATCTTGTGATCAGATTTGGAGATCTAGATTTGGAAAGCCATCAGTAAGGTGTACTCTTTCTAATCCTCACAAACCTAGGATAGTCCTCCTTAAGACATTCCTAGGACTGCTTAGTCTGGGCTCCCATCCCGCAGCCTCTTTTCTCCCCCTTTTGTGTACGCTTGGGGTGTTTATATTAATACATTTATTCACCAAAAAGAAAATATAATATCATAGCTTGTTTTAGCTTGGGACTCCATTGTTATGCTGCTGTATTTTCCCTGCACTTATGGGGCTTGATGACAGGGGAATGGGAAACACAATGAGGAGTCACCACCTAGGTTGAGGGCCTAGGACCCACAAAAGGGGGCTCAATCCCTGGTCAGGGGAAGGAACTGATTTACACGGTCTGGTCTGAGATTTGGGCAAGCAGTCACGTCTTGGAGGTGGGAAATTGTTGGGTACCCACTTTGCCTAACATAAGCCTGTCTTGTTTCTATATGCTGAAGTTTGAACAGCCCCCAAATTATGTATGTCCTAGACCTACATGCATGGCTATATTAGGTTAGTTATTGTGCACTACTACTGTACTACATCAAAAGGAGTTACACATTACCTTTGTACATGCTAGCTGACTAGATCTAATTCTATGTTAGCTACCCCAAATTATGCTCTATTTCTTCCATTCTATTGAAATAACTAGGGTATAAGATACTATACCTAAGGTCTATTCTGGATTAGGGTTTAAAGCAGAAAGGTTATTAGCTCCAAACATGGACACCTCCAAGATCAAGGGGAAAGAACCAGCTCTACCTCTCTTGCTCTCTCTCTCTCTCTCTCTCTCTGAAAGTCTTGACCACTTAGGGTACTTGGTACTTTTTGGACTCTTGAGGCTTTCAAGTGGCCTTTGATGCCTAAGGGATGAGTTTTGAGGAAAGCTTTGTACACCTTAAAAATGGGGAAGTGGTCAGCGCCTAAATGAAGAGGGTAAGGCCTCCCAAGGGCCAACAACAGATCATTCTTACCCAACTTAATGTGCTCAGCTATATGGGTCATGTAAGGGACAAAAAAATGAGGAAAAAATGGGAGCAAGGGAAGGGGCGCACAACGTCGAGAGGATTTCTAGGGCACACAATAGCACCACAACATCAAAGTCAACCAAATGGGTTGACGTGAATATTTGCTCTCCTCTCAGCTGTTTGAAGTCATTCCAGAACAAGCTCAGCATGTTTTTCTTTACTAATCTGGGAAAGAATAGCATTTTCCATATTTATACTGAGAATCAGATATTCGTAATTTCTCTTGTCAATCGGTTGTTTCATCTATCCGACTTTGCCTGACATAGCAAATTATTTACTTTTGTAGAGGGAATTTGAGGCTATTGCAAATCATTTTCAGAATAACCCTAATGCTCAGTTGATACTTAAGTATGATGAGGCTCTGTCGCATGCCATTTATGCTGCATCTGACATGTTCATCATTCCTTCTATCTTTGAGCCATGTGGTCTTACACAGGTATGATCGTTATACTCTTAAACCCATGCAGCAAACTTAAGTCATGCATTGCTGTCAAACTATTTATAGTGCCTCTTGAGATATCCCTTCTGGTTGAGAATTAAGGAAGCACTTTAGGTGGCCCCATCTCCTTTCTGTGCATGCATTTCAATATGCAAATTGGGTTTTTCTGCTAAAAGATTTTTGCATTTGCTACATTTCAATTATCTACAGATGATAGCAATGAGGTATGGTTCCGTACCTATTGTACGGAAAACAGGGGGTTTAAATGACAGGTATGCTATTCACCTCTTTACTCTGATCTCATGCTTTACTTTGTTTCTGAGATGGAAATAAAGTTTCTGTGAAAAATCTGTGTAGCGTTTTTGATGTTGATGATGACAAAGTTCCACCGCAGTTCCGCAATGGGTTTACATTCTTGACACCTGATGAGCAGGTAATTGTTGTTAACATGTTAGAGTTGGAATTGTTCTTCACTTATTTGGCACCAATATTTATAATTTATCTAAGGCTTCTGTATAAGCCATATGGAATACCATGATTTGGTTTCGATTTTACAAGGTATTAATCTCCTAGAATGGAGTTAGAAGTGGGTTACTTCGGTTGTTGCAATGTCTGCTGAATTCGTGACTTGAGATTGACTGTTTTGAATTATTACCATACATAATAATGCTATTCAAATATTTCATTTCATTCCATTCAGGAGTCTGACATGCAATTGTTTAAACTCTCGTAGGGTGTAAATAAGGCCTTGGAACGTGCATTTGACAATTACACGAAAAACAGTAAGATGTGGCAGCAGCTTGTTCAGAAGAACATGAAAACAGATTTTAGTTGGAAGTCATCTGCCTCACAGTATGAAGAACTTTACAGAAAGGCTGTCATCAGGGCCAGGGATGATATGAGGGAAACACATACCTAAACCATTGTTTTGTTCGTTCGTTGCATGATTTCTTTGGCTAATTCAACAGCAGATAACAGTCTAAGCTGATGCGGCCTTGCCATTTCTGGCTTACTTGTCCATCCCAGGAAGTTGGATTTGTGTGAATCTACCAAAGTTTTACTTGCCTTTAATGGCTGTGAATGGGAATTAGAAGATTTCATATCGGATATACCAAATGCTACACGATGAAGAGTTCTGAAGTTTTTGGTTTTATTGTATATAGGCACACTTGCGTCGGTTTCTTACTTGCCTTCCCAGTTGCATACACGGTAAAATCAGTCATGTAATTCTTTTGTTCATAACTAAATAGATAAAATTGTATAAATGTGAACCTCTTTCTTTAATGGGAATGCCAAAGAGGTAAGAGGCAAGTTTTGCGTTCGCATACTTGTAAGTTGTAACTCTGCTACGAAATTTTTGCAGTGTACGGAACTTACAAGTTCTAGACTATCATTGCAGTGGATATGTTTTTTGAAATTTCTCTCTCTCTCTCTCTCTCTCTCTCTCTCTCTCTCTGTGTCCCTCCCTCCCCTCTTCCTTCTTCAGTTCTTTGCTCTTTACCAATATTGAATGGTTTCAACCGATAGTAGCTCAGTAGCTCTGAAACTGCATTGATAAACTCTTCCACTCACATATTTTCCATTAGTTTGCAATATTAATTTACATGAGCTGATGAGCAACAACAAGCCGATTCCTAAACAATCTCGATACACAAATTATTGAAAGAAGGGTGCGTCTTCAATCCATTCACTTGCCAGGGACGAAGTTAGTGGCGTAGGCCCAAGCATTGTTGCTAACAGGGTCAGCAAGGTGATCAGCCAGGTTCTCCAAAGGTCCCTTGCCTGTAACAATGGCCTGAACAAAGAACCCAAACATGGAGAACATGGCCAACCTGCCATTCTTGATCTCCTTCACCTTCAACTCAGCGAAAGCTTCAGGATCATCAGCCAGACCAAGCGGGTCGAAGCTGCCACCAGGGTAGAGTGGGTCAGTGACTTCACCAAGAGGTCCACCTGCAATACGGTAGCCCTCAACAGCTCCCATCAAGATAACCTGTGTGGCCCAGATGGCCAGAATGCTCTGTGCATGGATCAAGCTTGGGTTGCCCAAGTAATCCAATCCACCCTCGGAGAAGATCTGTGCACCAGCCTTGAACCAAACGGCCTCACCAAACTTAACTCCATTGCGTGCAAGGAGCTCAGGAAAGACACAGCCAAGGGCTCCAAGCATGGCCCATCTGCAGTGGATGACCTCAAGCTCTCTGTTCTTGGCAAAGGTCTCAGGATCAGCTGAGAGACCGGCGGTGTCCCAACCGTAATCGCCAGGGAATTCACCAGTGAGGTAGGATGGTGGCTCACCGGAGAAGGGACCCAAGTACTTGACACGGTCAGGGCCGTACCATGGGCTGCCAGAAGAGACTGGCTTTGGCTTGGCTGCGGTCTTTCTCATGGTGATCCTCCCTTCACCGAAAAGCTCAGAGGCAGATCTGCCGAGCTGTACAGCCTTTCCGGCTAGAGAAGGAGAAGAAAGAGCCATTGTGGAAGTTGCCATGATGACTGATAGATGGTGTGAACTCTGAAAACAGAGCAAGTAGAAGGAGACTCGTATTGTCTGGTGGAAGAGTGTTCCTGGGTTGCTATTAATAGGGAGCTGACAGTAGAGACTAGAGATTGAGCCCCTTATCTTATGACGATCTCTCACTCTCTTCCCATTGGATGGAGATTGGAGAAACTGGGTTTTAAGGTTTTGTTTTGAGCCATCACAGGTGGCATTCACAAAGCCACTAGTTACTTCTTTGGATTCACTGTCTAAATCCAATGGATCTTAGCGCTCCACGTTATAGATTGGACTTTGTGGCTCAGAGTTAACGAGCAGGTTATGGCTTCATCATCCTTGGAATGACAGGTGATCCGGTGCAAGTTTGGTCCTAACGGGCTCCATCCTAAGTCCACCCTGAGCCCGAATTGAACTTGGACCAAGATTTTGGTCCTAAGGGTGGGTTAGGGCCAATATATTTTAGCCTTAACTAAGGCCAAGGCCGAGCCTGAGATTATTCTTTAGCCCGTCGAGCCTATCCCGACCCATCATTGATTTTGTGCCCTGATCCTGACCCTAATTTTGGCCTTAATCCTGGTCCTGATTCTAGCTCTAATCTTTACCCTAATTTTGTGTTTGATGCTTGATCTCAATGAATTAGGAACAAAGACAATGATAGGGCCAATCAAGGCCAAGGCTAGGGACTAGGCCAGAGACACGGCCAAGTATAGGGCCAATCAAGGCTAGGGCCAGAGAAAGGGCCAATTTGGGACTGGGATAGGGAGTGACATGATCAATCAGGATTAGGGCCAATCAGGGCAAGAATGAGCTTGGCTTGGCCCTATAAGGCTTAGGATCAAGGGCAATAATCATTGGCCTTGAATTAGGGTTAGGGCAAGAATGGCTTAGATTATAATATATATTTGGGATTGCAAAAGCTCGGCCATGTTGTAGCCCTAGATCCGAGGCTTGAGGGCCAGATCCCAAATGGAATCAAATATATTTAAAAAGCTTCAATCATTCGTGTCCTGCAAAATTGTGGACTATTAGATCTAGAATTTTGGTCGACATTTTGATTCGTTAATTTTCAATGGTTCAGATCAAAATTTCGACTCAACACTCCAAATTGTATCATTGTACCAAAGGTCTTAAATATACCATCACCACTGTTCCGTAATGCTTATGTTAATGTATGAAAATATCTATTGGGTTCATTCAATTGGCCTTGAAGCGGTTAGATTGATGTATGATCAGCAAATTCAAATTATGAATGATTATATTAAAATTACATATGGACTCTCTGTGTTTTGGATTTCAATTCTTAACAATAGGGACATCTGTAATTAATTTTTTTTAAGAGTATTAAATATATTAATTATAAATACAGCTCTATATATAATTGTCCTGTTAATTAATGATATTACGTGATATTTATGACTGTTCTTTCATATGCAATGATTACCAAAAAAAAGTTCTTTCATATGCAATCTCTATTCTATATTTCCACGTGGCATTTTCTAGACCATAGAGTCTCATCTGAGGTCCAAGATTCTTCAGTGTCCTGCTGAGTCAGAGGTCGTGTCCGTTTGCTAGACATATCCTCCAAAAAATCTAGTAAATGCTTTGTGTTTTTTTCCAGACGAATCGTGTCATGCCACGTCTCCTCCTATCTGATCATCAGTTATCTATCCATCTGAGAGATGCAAAGTAGAGAGATTCATGCTTCTTCTGCTGTATTGCTTCAAAAGAGATCAAGTCAAGAGCCGGATTTGTTGATTAATTTAGGGAAGAACTGAACCACTCTTTCCAAGTGGAATGATCAGTTTCAAAATGAATCACGCTCACCCACTAATGTAAGATAAGTCAAAAGATAAAAGTAATGAATTTTTAATTACAGTCAATGATCAATTTTAAGTTCATATTATTTGCATTTGTAATGGATGAACTAATCAAAGACATTCAAGACTAGAGTTCCCTTGGTGTATGTTTTTTGCTAATGATATTATGTTGATAGATGAAATTTAAGTGGGAATTAATAGTACCAAAGTTAGAATCATGGATAACAGTTTTAAAATCAAGAGGCTTTTAATTAAGTAGAATAAAGACAAAATATATAGTTTGTAACTTTAGTCATGATTGGATAGACGATGAGATGGTGAAACTTGACGATAAGGAGATTCCTCAGAGTAATTCTTTTAGATACCTAAGTTCAATCATAAACAAAAGAATGATATAGAAGATGATATTTTTCAAATAATTAAAATAGGGTGGATAAATGGAGAGATGTGTTTGGGGGTGTGTAGAGAAATTTATAAGCGTCGTTTGACCACTATAATGCGGTGCAGTTTGGGCGGTAAAATAATTATATGATAACTCTGTTGTGAAATGGGATCAGGATGGTGAATCTAAGAGGATAAGATAATAAATGATCATATTAAAGTTACTCCCATAAATGATGGGTGTTTGTAACTTTTAGTCATGATTAGATATGACGATGAGATGGTGAAACTGTGACGATAAAGAGATTGCATATTTTAGGCATTTATCTAGTAACTGATTGTAAAGGAAAATTCTATATAATCCACCGGATTTAGTTGAAACAATGCTTATTATTGTTGTTATATACATTAACTCAACAATTAAATTAGATTTTTTTTCTTCTTTCTGGGTGAATCCTTCAGACTACCATAATAGTAGTAGTAGGAGTAATGTCTGCTACAGTCTAGTTCATTCACTTTCAGTTAACCAGAGACATGAAGCACACGGACTCAATTCCTTGCCTCTACACCACGAAACTGGGATTCCAGAAGGAAAAAATCTTAGCAACTCGTGTGGACTTGAGAGTGCCAACTATGATCACCAGAAACAAAACCCAGAAAATCCCAAAACCCAACTCTCCTCCAATAGGAAGAGAGATGGAGATATCATAGGATAAGGAGTCCCTAACTTCACTCCTATTAAAAGGAGCCAAATCAGCCTAACAGTTCTACCAGAAAACTCACCCTTTGCTTGCATTGTTAATTGTTCATTTGATCCATCAGTCATCATGGCTGCTTCCACAATGGCACTCTCCAGTCTCCTTCTTTAGCAGGAAAGGCTGTGAAGCTCGGCAGATCTGCCTCTGAACTTTTTGGTGAAGGGAGGATCACCATGAGAAAGACTGCAGCCAAGCCAAAACCAGTCTCATCTGGAAGATCTCTCACGCTCTCTTCCCATTGGATGGAGATTGGAGAAACTGGGTTTTAAGGCTTTGTTTTTGAGCCATCACAGGTGGCATTCACAAATCCACTAGTTACTTCTTTGAAAATAAAAACACCAACACAAATCCAAACACATAGTCCTACACCCTAATACTTCTTTGATAATTCATTAATTACTCAGAGAACTATCAGACGCCAGAACCGAATCAGCTTCAGCATTATAGAATGCGAAGTAATTTAAAAAAACCTAGCGCCGCTCTGCAACAGAACCTTACCGTCGCTCTTTGAGGTGGCCACCCATACACCGTCAGGCTCCCGCACCTCCTCTCTCCCTCTCTCCGTTTTTTCAGGTTTAGTACGATCTCTTGCTTCTCCCTCTGTTTTCTTTTCCTTTTCTTCCCTTTGTGTCTGCGTTTCCTTGCTCACCTCCCTCCTTTTCTTTCCACCTTCTTCTCCTCCTATCTGTTGTTTTTCCCTTCGATCAGTTTGTTTTTCCAGTCGATCTTTCTCACCATCTGATCTTTTTGTTTCCCTAGTCTCATCGCCTCATCGCCTCTAGCATAGTTTTCTCTCCCATCTCTCTTTCTCCATCATTTTCATCTCCCATTTCATTCCGATAAAAGAAAATAAAGGGTAATTTTCATCTGGACCCCTTGATCTATATCATTTTTAGTCCGAACAAACTGAGACTTTGCATCTATCTCCCTGTATTATAGAAAAAATCAATTTAAGGACAAATAATCATTTAGGTGATCAATTTGCCCTTATTTATTTTTTTATTTGAAATTTTATTTTTACATTCAAGGAATTAAATTTTATTAATTTACAAAATCAGACCTCATTATCCGATTCCTAAATCCCTGGCTTTACCAATTCTAAATCCTTATTTTCCAAACCCTAGATGAAGATTAGAAAATAAAAAGTACTGGGTGAAACGTCATCTCCAACTAGGGTTTGCATCCCTTGAAAAACCTCTTCTAGTTTTTGGTTCGCAACATGTCTTTAAGTTCTTCATCTTGGAGAAAGTTAGTATCGTCTTGCATCATTTCACAGGGCATTTAGGTTTGTTCTTCTTTGATGGGTCGCAATCTCTGGAGCTCTCATGTCTCTCCAAGACAGTCTTCTCATTTCCTTTTTTCTTGCTCTTTTAATCAGATTGTTGACATCCGTGCGATTTGAATGATCTTTGCTCCAAACATAATACTTGTATATAATTCATATCCCAATCAAAAATAATCTGTAGAATTTCAAAAAGATTATTAAAAAATGAATTAATCAATTGTTTGGGTTTGAATTGCCTTTCCACATCTGTCGCACTTGAAGAGAAATCAAGTTTACAGCAGTGTTTTCCCAAATCTGGAGACGCTACTATTCCCTACGGCCATGATGAAGATTATATAAATTGTAGTAAATGTCGATTCAAGTTGAAATTTCAGAACCTTGAAAAGAAAGAAATTGATGAGATCTCCTTCCGTTGTTTCATGGCTTTCACGAGGGCTTCTCTGGGTTTCCCTTTTTATTTTGGGATTTAGGGTTTTCAATTAAAGTTGGAGACTATTCAATGGGAGCTAATGTAACTCAAGAAAGGAAAAGAAAATCAAATCACCAACATTTTGGGGTTGAGTTGAAGATGAATTTGGGTTTGAAAAATAGAGATTTTGAATCAAATGAAACCATTGAGGAAGAAGAAAGAAATGGAGATTTAGGAATTGGGCAATGAGGGTCTAAATTTGCAAATTAATAAACTTCAACCTCTTAAAATGTAAATAAATAAAAAAAGGGCAAATTAGCCATATAAGTGACAATTTGTCTTTAAATTAACATTTTTCTATACTACAGGGGAGACAGATGCAAACTTTTAGCTTTTTTAGACTAAAAATGACATAGACCAAACTTCAGGGGGTCTAGATGAAAATTACCTAAAAATAAAAAACTTGAATAATATCTTTGGTTGCAGCGACCTTTGGTGCATACATCGGAACAACTCTAGAGTTCTTTTGCGGTGAGCTTTACAGGTAGGCCTCTACGGCAGTGACGGATGGCAGGTCAGAGCCTTTTCCGCAACATTGATGCTACTAATGCACAACCGAAAGTCCGCCCTGGTGGCTTGTTTTGTCTCCGTCATCACGGCGTGTTTTGTCTCCGCCCTTGCAGCTTGTAAGTCTCCGCCTTTGTGGCCTGTATCCTCGATTTAACTGTTGTTGTCTTTGGTACAACTCTCATTCTAAGGGTTTATTGAACTTGATCCATCCGCCTGGATGATCCTAGCTGTTTATTGCATGTACACAGTTTGGTCAATTTCCTCTCCTTGATTCGATGCGAATCTTGTGTTGTCATGCATCTGTTATATTTTTTTTCTTCTTTGTGTCTGTACTTTTCTTAATTTGCTGAATGAAGTGTTTCTCTTCTTAAAAATTAAAAAAAAAAAACAAAAACTATCAGATGCCATTTTTTGAATATCAAGACACAGAAGGCAAATGCCTATATATACAGCAAGCTACAATGACCATCCGACCCACCTGAAATATCAAAAAAATTGAGATAGTATAAGTTTCTCTCTGGAATCTGGACATCTTTGCCCATCATATTCATAACATCTCCACACAGAACTAATAACCAAACCGGGCCCCAATCCAGGAAAAAATCCAGAGCTACACAAAAATACCCATTTGATAAAAAACAATTACCTACTAAACTCGCTTCACAAAATAAAATGAAAGAGAAATGAGAACCCAATATGTCTTTTCAAGAAGTTCAAATCCAGAGTTTCTTTCGAAAACTAAGTAAACAAAAATAAATTTGGGGGAAAAAAAACTTTAGGGCTATCATCCATTTCAAAAATTAAGGAAAACCCGGCCACTACCATCCTAGCCATACCAACAATGTATTCATTCTCAGGAAAGGGATGAACAAACGAATTCAAAATCCTGCATCAACAGTCCACCCCAAAACAAAAACAAAAACAAAAACAAAAATACGAGTTCCCAAAATCAGTGTGAACCGAAAATTAGACAGTAGCATTATATTATCGAAATGTGGATCCACCGGAAAGTATTCAAACAGAAAGAAGTACCCTGGCCTCTTGGGAGCAGTGCCTACGTGGCTCTGCTCCAAGCAGTGAACGGTCAGATTTCAATTTGAAACTTGAATTAGATCTCCACTGTTGATTATCAACATGTGCAACAAAAAATATTTTAAGTGGCTGTGACTCGGTTTAAGTAGCTTTAACTCGGACCCTAGGGTCGGTTCATTCCGAACCAAACAAATCATATGCTTCCTACAAGACTGAATCAAGTTGTTTTGCCGGAACGCCTTCCCTGCGGTTGCACCGCCTCCTCTGCTTTGCAGAGCACAATTCCCTTCTCACCTGATTTTTTTCAAGACAAGATAAGACCATTGTTTTAGAAATATCTGGAGATTACTACCATTAAGGTTTCTGTGATTGGGTCAATGCAGTTCTCTTCCTTGATTCCCTTCTCTTCATCCCTGAGCTTTGAACTCTGACCTCTCAACCCTCCAGCCATCATGCCTCAACAAACTCTCTGTTAGCTCATTCTTCTCCTTCTACTGTTAACAATTATGAACAAATCGGATAGTGTTTCCCTGAGTTCATCTTCCAATCTCTGCCATTCATCTTTTTATTGCGGCAACAACGTCACAATCAAATACCCTTTCTCGCCCATCAGCAGCCAAACTTCTTCTGTCTTCTGCGGTTACCCTTCCTTTGGGATCTCATTCTCCAATCAACAACCATCCTTAGCCTTCCACTTAATGTCTATTACTTTAAGAAAATCAACTACATCTCCGACGCCGTCACACTCATCAACACCGATGGCATTGATTGTTTCAGAATCTCAATTTTGAATTTGAATTTGCCAGGCAAGATCCTATGTCTTGCACATGCGTGAGGGGTAGGTTGAAATCTCAGTTTATGCTGTAGCAATTTTGAAAATCTTGAGAAGAATTGTATAAAATAAGTAATGGGTTAATCTAGGTTGAAGGGCATAAATACACCACCGAGAAGAGTTGAACACTACAAATTCTAGTTTTTGGTCTGTAACTGTTCTCGTTGAACCAAAGAGAATTGTAGGCTTCATTACCTCTTCAGAGATGGAAGGTACTGCCACAGAAAAATGGCTGATCCTCCCATTCTTCATTGCATTCCTTTCCACGATTCTCTACTTCAAACCCAAATTCTTGGTAATTTGATGGTGGGTAACACAGAACCAAACATCAAAAGAAAACCCGATCTTCCTTTGAGATTCAACTCTAATGGCTCCTTCGAGATCCTATAGGTCCGTTAGTTTTTCTTTTTAACACTGAAGCTTTAGTTCTTCTATGTTCTAATGAATTGGGTTTGTTTTTTTTTTTTTTCCTTCTGTGTCTGTGTTCGACGCCTCCCCAGTTTCCCTTGCTTATGCTGTTCTTGTTTTTTTTTTTTCTTGGGGAAGACGATGGATCAATCCAATGTTAAAGTCCACTTTAATCATATGGTTTGTTTTGGTTCGGAATTAGCTGATCCGCAGTCCGGGTTAAAGCTGCTTAAACCGAGTCAAAGTCACTTAGAATGACTTTTATTGCACATGCTGATAATCAACAGTGAAAATTTAATTCAAATTTCAAATTGAAATCTCATCGTCCACTGCTTGGAGCAGTGCCACGTAGGAACTGCTACCAAGCAAAATCCGGCCTGGATCTTCTTCCACCACGAGAGCTTGCTGTTGGGATTAGAACCATATTAAATCCATCGCCACCTGCCATGTTATCATCATGCAAATCAACTTTTCACGTTTTCTTCTAGACTTCTACATCTTCCCGCGTGGACCCCACAACTTTTGGCTGATCAAGTTCATTATTCCCAAGAGCGGCTCCAACCCTGCCAGGTTTTTCAGGTTGTCAGGTATAATAATGCTGAAGTTGACAAGTTGTCGCCACAGTTAGAAACTGATTTTATTAGTTGTGCTGTGATCAGGAAATGCTGAACCTGGCCATTAAGTACAAGTACAAGGCGGTTCAAGAAGAGGATGAAGTGATGAACTGCCTCCTGACTCCTGAGAACCTTGCCATTGCAAATGTAGGCCGACAGGATGCCAAGAAGCTAGCACTTGGAACTTGGAAGAGCATGTGGGGACCATGCTAGATACAGTTGTTTTCTAAGAGAGCAGATCTGTATGCTGGATAGCTTTAGCTTTAGTGCTTCTGCTTCGATCTGTGCCTGGAGATGCTTTTTAAAGTTGTAGAAAACAATTGATTGAATGATACGGGTTGTTTGGTTTCAGCATGCAACTCATTATGTACTGTTCAGACTAGGAGATTATTTGGGACCCCCATACATTTATTCAACAGGTTCCCGATATTGTAGATTCATTTTTATTCTGTTCTGATTGTTTGAGGGAAAAAAAAATTACCATTTCCTAGTTTCTCCACTCTTCATGGTTGAATCTCTGTGCGATTTGAAGCAGTAGAGGAACAATGATGAGCCCACAATGCAAAATGTTGTACTTGCACAGAGCACCCCTGCAGGACCTGATTCTCATTCTAATCTTGATTTCAGTAATAGTATTTAAGCTTAATTTTGTATGTTAATGTGAAAATTTAACTTGGAGCTCAACTACCAGGGAATTAGATTGGCATCTGTGCTAGATACATGGCAGATCAAAGCTGCTATTTGTAAAAATTACGTTAACCCTCAACCGTGTATCTTTGTATTAGTTGACTTGTTAAACTAATTAAATTATCGACATATCCAGGGTGAAAGGGTGCTGTAAAAAAGTTACGTGGCAAAACCTCAGAACTTTATATTTTTGAATTTGAGTTCACGTTAAGCATCTTTCATGACTTTATGGATCACAGATTCCTTAATTATTTTTTTAATTTATTTTTCATTTCGGTAAACCATCGATTCCTTAAGTGCACGGTGCACCCCACGTACGAAAGCTCTTAATCTGAGTAATACCTTAATTAAATTCTTAACCCAGAAAAACGTATCGCTTAATAAGAAACTAGCATTGAATGCTCCATGTTAAGAAATTTCGATAAAGGTCAGCTTTTTGCCTGGAGAAAAGGAGACAATTCTTTTTGTCTGGCTTTTCCTCTTTTTCTTCCGGTTTCCTCTATTAAAAATCGTCTTTGGTCAGTCCTTTCCGGTCCATCGATTCTTTGTCAAGGTCTCGGCGTCTCGCATGCGCATTTCGTTTTCTCGGACAGGATAGAAATAGTAGGACCCACTCTGCTTTTACTCATGCAGAGATCCACCGTTGGGTAACTTGGGTTGAAGCGAAGAAACGTTTTCGTTCATTCTTTCTCTCTCTCGTTAGGTTTGTCTCTGTTTCTCTCGTTGGGTAACTTGGGTTGAAGCCTTTACGTTGGGAATGGTTGGCGTGGTTTTAGGTCTTCTAATCACTCCAATCCATGGCTGCCTGCAACTCCTGTTCGCTTGTTGCCAATGTCTTGGAAGAATCGTTCGAGGACCTTCAGGTTCTTACTTCTTACTTTCTTTACTGGATTTAGAAAAAGCGTTGAAATATTAAATAGACATCTATATGTATTTCCTTGTCTCTTTGTCGATTCCAAGTTTATTTTATTCTTTCACAAGAATCTTGGAATTCTGCTTAGCTACTCAGAACTCCTAGATAAACTATGGGAAGAAGGAAAAGGCATCAGAACTCTAAAAGAAAAGTCCTCAGTGATCTTTCTAATAAACCATGTAGGTGTCCTTCCATATTTGAGAAACATTAAATGAAGAATGTGATACCTGTGCTATTTGTTCTGCTATTGCACAACTCTTGATTTGTTGTTATCTTCCGAACTGTCAAAGAGCTATTGTTTCCAAATCTCGCCGGGATTCGCCATGGCGAACCAGGCGAACCGGTGAAATCTCGGCGAGATTTCGCCGATGCCGCAGCAGGCTGGCCTGCTGCTACTTTCTCTCTTTCTCTCTTTCTTTTCTTCTTCTCCTTGCCGCTGCTCCTTCTCTCTTCTGTTTCTTTTTCTTTCTCTCTTTCTTTCTTCTTCTTCTTCTCCTACTGTCTCTTTCACGATCGTTAAAAAAAAAAAAAAAAAAAATTTTGAAGTTTCGCCGGAAAATCGACGATTTTCCGGCGAAATTTTAAAGTTTCAATAGAAAATCGTAGTTTAACAACTTATAAACTGTGGACAGAAATTACTTTTTGCATAGTGGCTCTTTATGGGCTGCAAAACATGGAAAGTCACCTTAAAGCTCTTTTCTACACTCCACTTTTTTCTATGTACCTTTCTTTGTATTTTTAGTTACTTTCTAAAAGTGCATCGATTCTGTTAAATACAAGTGACTGGACCAGATAGTGATGAATGAGTTTTGGTTTTGTTGAATATAATTGGTTCTAGTTTCTTAAGCATAAAATGATGAAGTAACCATTCAATTGCTGGAAGTGAATATACTTTTTGGAAAGACTCATGTTAAAATGCTGATGTTCCTGTCTATGGTGAAATGTGAGTGGAGATAGAAATCCATTCTTCTACCACCGTGTACTTATTGAATTGACTACCAAAAAAAAAATGTAATTATTGAATTTGCAACACTCGTTAAATTGTTTTGTTCATTAAATTGACAATGTATTATCATTTTTTCAGTGCTGAGCCGCCTGCAATGAAAGAAAATTTCCAGCAAAGTGACGATGAATATGGTGAAGTACAAAGTGCTACTTCAGATGCCATTAAAAGTTTACCTGAGGCAGCCATGTCAACCAGTCCTGAAGTTGATACGGTGTCTAATCTTGAAAATACTGAGACTAATTTTGACAGTTCAACTTCTGTGAATGAAAAATCTATGGTATTCTTCTTCAGAAAAATGTCTGTTTTCGGATATATAAAGCCTATTGTTTTGATGACTAAATCAATTCTTTCATTTGTTTCGTTATCATAACTCAAGCTTATGGAGAGTCTGGCCAATAAGAGAGGTTGAATGGATATGGGAACTGCATGGGAACTACTTGAACTTGTTAAGTTTACTCTTAAAAAATAAATGCTGCATGACTGGCTGTCAACCAGTTCCAAAAACATTTTTTGTGAGGAAAAAAGCATTGCATGGCAGAGTTAGTTGAATGACAAATCTGAGAAAACACCTTTCCTTGACTGGCTAGAGTCACTCATGATATGATTCGATGAAGGATGGCCATGGTTGATGCTGTTAAGAGAAAGGAATGTTTAATGTGAACTGTATATTAACGTATATTAGGCTGTGTTTTCTGTACTTTTTCTGCTAATTTCTATGTTAAAGCACTGGATGTTATGACTTATGCCCCACTAGAAAGGAAGACATATATGGGTCTGTTGCATCATGCCTGCACCACAGGGTCTTTCCTTCACCTGGATGCAATGTTCATTTTATGTATGGTTTAACCTTTCTCACCATAGAACTTCCCATGTTCTTTGGTTGCTAATGCAGATTTAAGTGCTTTTTTACATATAATGAAAGCTCATTGAAACTTATTAAGTACTTTATGTTGATTTTTTTTCTTGTAGTACTACATCGGACTCTTAAAAATCACCTGTGCTACTTTTAAATTACTGGATCTTTCTCAAAGGCCTATCATTCAATTTCCCCTAGTTACCATATAATTGCCATTTTATTGTGCTAGTCAATCTGCTCCTCCTCTTACTTATGAATGGGATGCATGGCTATAATAGGAACTGTGTTTTGTTGTCCTACAGGCAGAAAAAGCTTATGGTGGAGAGGAACTGTCATATGTTAGGCCTGAGGATTTGATAGGCATGATGAAGAATGCTGAAAAAAGTAGGCAATTTCACCGTTTATCTCCAGTGACTTCTTTGCTATGATTTTCTACTGTAGGTCCTTAGTTTTTATAGTTTTATTTCTACCATAGAAGCACATGAACGTGTATTGTTGCTGGAGAAAGAGTGCTCTTCTTTGGAGGCTGCTTTGAAGGACTTGGAGGCTAAACTTATGATTGCTCAGGAAGATGTTTCAAAACTTTCTTATGTGGAATTTGATGGTATAGACCCACGGGAGAAGCTGGGAAGTCTGCAGGGATTGCTCAAGATGACAACCGAACAAGCAGATCAAGCAATTTCAGAATTACAGAAAAATCATGAACTCCAGAAGAAAATTGATATGATGGAAATATCCCTACGAAAAGCAGATGCATTTCGAACATCATCGGATGAATTGCAACAAAATAATGAGCTTCCGCAACAGATGATTAGACTTTTGGAAGAGTGCCTTGAAAGCTCTAACCTGGTGGTACGTTCCTACTTTGGAGTTATGCCAAGAATCAATGATGGAATTCCTATATGCATTGAATAGTATAGATGAAGAAATCCAGAGAAGATCACAATATGAACTTGTGGATGATATACCATTGGAATTTTGGAACCGGCTGTTACTTCTAACAGATCGTTGATTTCTTGAGAAGATAATATCATCCCGTTCTGCGAAAATTTTGAGACGAATTGCATTGAACAGAGATAAACGAATGTATGCTGCATACTTGGCATGCAAGGACAAAAGTAGACGTGATATATTTGGTATGTACCTGAGACTGCCATCAACAAGGTAATTATTATTTTATTTATTATTTTATATATTTTTTCATTTTTGCTTCTTAGCAGTGAAATATTTGTGTTAACTTCTTTGTATTGTAGATCACGTAGTTCTGGATTGCATATCGTCCATATTGCAGCTGAAATGGCACCTGTTGCAAAAGTAAGTTTGGATTTATTCTACTATTCTCCTGAATATGAATATAAATATTCTGAAATGGACATAAAGGGTGAGGCATCGTGTTTTCACCAAGGTAGTGTGGTCTGAAGTTGTGACCTTTGTTTGATTGACCTTTGTCTTATTTCCAAAACTTAAATAAGAAAAGGGTAAAAAGTTACTTGCATAATAAGTTGACCTGACTTATCTAGTGTCCTTTTCAATTGTAATTGTTATTGTGCATGTGAATGACATGGTTTACCCTCATATAAAGAAATTCGTAACACTCAAAGAGTCAAAGGGCAAAAGCCTTACAATAGTACTGCTGCATCCAAATTCAGTGCCAACAAGATTCTCCATACATAGATGACTAATTTCTATGATATTTATTTCTTTCCTTATTTTTTTTAATTACTTTGAGAAGCTAAGAACATCATCTAAGAACTTAGTCATCTAGTGGGATCTTTCAACCTCATGATGAGAGGTAAGAGGAGTTACGTGACTGATCATAGTATTTGGTATTCTATGGCAAGGTAAATTAGATAACAATCATCAAAAGCCGGGGATAATTTATTGTGCAAGAAACCTGGAAGTGAGAATTTACATACTTTGAAATTGATAGTAGAAGGTCTCTGTCAGAAACAAAAGAAACTTCCATACATATATTCATAACTAGGCACATTGCTGCATCATTTTCTGATGTAGATCAAAAGCCCATACCTTATACCTACCCATAGGAACAAGCCTCAAAACCAGCCCAGCAGGGTTGTCGGATGGGATTGCTGAGAGGCTGCCTGGCCTGATGATGTGATGAGCCTTTTGTTGGTCCAATGGGGCATCACATAAGGCAGTACTACTTGATGAAGAATAAAGATGACCAAATTTCTGTATAAACACTGTTCACCTGAACAGTGTTACAACCAATATTTATTTTGTTTGGAGATGCTTTGTAAAAGGTTTTGGGCCCCATCAAGTATAGAAAGGTTCTATCCTAAGCTGTCCTTATGGAGATGGTGAACCAAGTTTCTATTTTAGTTTTAGAAAGTATATTTTATTTTACTGTTATAGAAACTCAGGTAGTTCCTACTTCAGGAGTCTCCATTTTGACGTTTATAGGGTTTTTTTGTGGCTGCTTAGCCTTTATTAGTAGTTTTTATTTTCTTTAAGTTTCTATTTGTTGTAAGAGCTTTAGCCAAGCTATGAATTATTAGGTCTTTTTAACCCAGTTGGACAAAAAACTTCATAGAAGTTGAATATTTCGCCTAATAGCCTCAGTTATGGAGTAAAATCTGTGTTCAACAGCTGAGAAAGCTGTGGTTGAGAGACTCAGGCTGAGATAGTTCATCCCGTTATTCTTGTTCTTCTCCTATATTCCCTTTTTTTTCTTCTTATCCTTTTATGTTGTTCTTTCATATGTAAAAAGACCCCAAGCTATCTAATTTTGTCTTAATCATTGTATTACTTCTGGTGGCAATCGATCTCCTGATTGTTTCCCAGGTTTGAAGTCTACTTCTGCAGTGTCTTCACCATGTAGAATAATTTGAAAGAACTGTGTATCCGAGGCTCTGTTCCAATTGGACCATATTCTTCTCTGAATTTTGTGTTGCGGTAATTTTCTTTCAATGAACAAATGAAAATTTATGACACAGGCAGTTCTGCAAACAATACATTTAAATTCTCCACATTGAATATAACTGGTCTGAAGTACCATGTGAACAGGAAAATATCTAAGACATTTATTCTGCTCAATGTGATGCTTAGCTATCCAATTTAAGCGATAAGTTTTCGAACTAGATATGGTTGAGGACAAATTTCCTTTCTCACTTGCTCGCTCTCTGTATATAAACAGAGCTTTATCTATTGGTTACAAAGCTGGAGGAGAAACATTTAACACTTTAAATATAGAATAAACTTCAGTACAGGATTTTTATATAAGCAGGAGTTTATATATTTGACTAGAAAACTGGGTACAGAAACATTTGATATTTTCAATGTAGCATACTGCAGAATGGGGTTTCTTTTTCTTTTTTTTTTTCTTTTTCCTAATCGTGTGTACCTTTGTGATATACATCATTCATGGAGTTGGGGCGCTTGCATCCTTTGACCGTAGTTTAGCTTTCTCATGAATTATGTCAACAGAATGTAGTTGAAGGAGAAATTATGTGGATCAGTTTTGGCTGATCATGGTTCATCACACAACCATGTAGTTGGAAATGCTTCATTAGTCCATACTTAGATTTTGCATGGACAAAATGTTCTGTGCTTGTCATATTGAAGGATTTGCATCAAATTATCTTTCTTTTACCCCTATAGACAAGAATGATAGATTAAAAGCTAAATTATTGACTTAGCATCCTTTTTCCCATCAAATGTTGACCTTGCTTTTTCTCTTTATCATTATTTCTCTTGTATATAATAAATATAACATCTAGTGCTAATTTAATATTACCCTTGGTGTTGAGTAGACTGTATTTCTTTGTGATATGTCATAATATATTGGATTTACATTTACATGCTACTAAATTACTGGACTGCTTCAAAGGTTGGTGGTTTGGGGGATGTTGTGGCTGGTGTAGGTAAAGCGCTTCAGCGTAAAGGACATGCTGTGGAAATCATTCTTCCAAAGTATGATTGCATGGAATATGATCGTATTGCTGACTTGAGGGTATGATATTTGTTTAATGAGGCTTAGAGATTATAAATATTAGTTTGTGATGTACTTACTTTTCTTAATGATTATGCTTATGCAGGCCTTAGATGTGGCTGTGGAGTCAAAATTTGATGGCCAATTATTCAAGAATAAAGTCTGGTTTGGAACTGTTGAAGGTTAAGAGAATTGGGGGGGGGGGGGGGTGATGCATCAGGAAAGAAGAGGAAAAATGCTGACTTAAACTCTCTGTTTTTTGCAGGTTTGCCTGTCTACTTCATTGAGCCCCATCATCCAGCTAAGTTTTTCTGGAGGGGGCAATTTTATGGGGAGGATGATGATTTCAAACATTTTTCTTTCTTCAGCCGTGCAGCACTTGAGTTCCTCGTTCAAGCTGGCAAGAAGCCAGACATAATCCACTGCCATGATTGGCAGACAGCTTTTGTTGTACGGACAAGCAACTTTCAGATATTAATCATGGGTGTCATGTTTGTGGCTTTTTGTTTTTATCCTGGATGTTCTAAATGATGATCACATCTTGCTTTTGCAGGCACCACTTTATTGGGACTTACATTTTCATGAAAAACTTGGGTTAGCTAGAATATGCTTTACATGCCAAAACTTTGAGTATCAAGGGAAGGCATCTGCTTTAGAGTTAGGATCCTGTGGCCTTGATGTTCACCGGCTAACCAAACCAGATAGGATGCAGGATAACTCAGACCTCGACAAAGTCAATCCTGTGAAGGTATTCACAAGTCATTGTTGTTGAGTACAGTGTCCTTTTTTTTTTTTTTTTGAGTTTTTTACATGCCACCCACTAGTGACCTCCCCACTATTATGCTGTAAGCTACATGGCCACCCACATGGAAAATTACAAGTTACCCAAAGTTAAGTTTTTCTGTTAAATGACTGGTAAAATTACCTAAATGCCCTTAGCCTTATTTAAGTCATTCAAAATTCAAATTATCCAAATGCCCTCTGGGGCAGTGAAATGACATAATTACCCCCATTTAATACCCTCCCACACCCAACCCTTAGATGGGAGAACCCATCTTCTACCTACACCTTGCTGGAAACCACTGACCACCGCCACCGCCACCGCCGGAAACCACTCCACTTCCTCCCCCTGCCAGCGACCACCCCACCCCCATCCTTCAATTTTGAACTCTGCAGTTTTTTTTTTTTTTTTTTGGGGGTGGGGATGGGTAATATGAACTTCCTAGTTGCGTAGGTAGCAAAGCCATGTTCTTCTTCTTTGACTTCTGTTTCCCTAACATCCTCGAAATGCAAGTTACAATGAAATACGACTCTGGTTTGTCTTTTTGAGGACATCTTCACATGGTTGCCACTTGAGATCTTCACTCGAGTCTTGAGAAGGGGGTATCTGGATTCAAGGCAGTTTTTTCTACCCAAAATCCAAGATTGAAAGCATTTCAGAAGAAGAATTCCAAAATACCGACCTTATGGCCGTTTGTTTAGAAGGGTTGATGTGGTGGGAATATCTTCATTTCTGATTTATATTTCTGCAGCCCGTGTCTGATCCTGTGCTTGCCTTTCTCTGTATCTGCCTGTTTGGAAATAGAAACCCTAGATCATGCTGTGTGTTTGACTTGGTCACGCAGAATAAAATTCTCGGGCTCTAAGGTATCAATGTCTTTGAAACTCTTTCTCTCTCAACAATGTTGAGTTTGGTCTAGTTTGAGCTTTGTCTGTCCAATGGTTGCAGAATTTTTCGGGGTCCAATTCAAGCTCAGGGGTAAGGGGAAGGGGAGGGGGTGGGGTGGTTTCCGGCAAGGTGTAGGTAGAAGATGGATGAAGGGATTCTCCCATCACCCACCTAAGGGTTGGGTATGGGAGGGTATTACATGGGGGTAATTATGTCATTTCATTGTCCAAAGGGCATTTAGGTAATTTTACGAGCCATTTTAACAACAAGACTTAACTATGGGTAACTCATAATTTTCCATGTGGGTGTCATGTAATTTACAGCATAATAGTAGGCGGTCACTAGTTTCACACCAAAAATAGTGGGTGCCGCATATAATTTTTATTTATTTTATATTTTAAGTGTTGTCTTTTATATATAAGTATGTGATTCATTTTCAGGGTGCCATTGTGTTCTCTAACATTGTGACAACAGTATCACCTACCTATGCTAAGGAAGTACAGACTGCAGAGGTAGGAATTATTTGTAGGTGATGCATACTATTCTATATGAATGCTAGTTACTTCTTCAAGCATTTGTTTTGTTTATGAATCATGGTATTGATGAAAAGGTTGTTGCTGACATGTATGACTGATTCTGCTGATAGATTTCAAAACCCAAAAGATCTTTGTTTCCTTGTTGGTGTGGTTCTTGGTAGGCTCAAAGAGCAGAGATGTGCTGCACCACACTGCAGGGGTATGTGGAACATATTCACGTGAACATTGTTTTGGCCCAATGTTCATGTAATTAAATAATTTGTATTATATAATACTGGGATGCCTTAGTTCTACTGGGATTCAGGCCTCAATCCAAGCCCTATCTGGCCCTCAGGCATGTTTGAGCAAGTCCAGGCTGGCAGGGTTTCTTTGACAAGCCTACTCCTTCTCTGAACCAGCAAGGAATACTTCAGTTCAAATAAATTTGCGTTACTAGTCTACATGAGACAACATTGTGTTGATTAGCCTGATCCATTATTGTAAAGGATCCATATGAAATAGTGTATTCCCTTGCGCCCTTTTTTCTTATTTCGCAACAGGACGATAATGCATTGTGTTCTGTTAAAGTGCTCTGGAGCAATTCATTATTACCATTTGTTGAATTTGTTGCTTTGTTCTTTTCTGATCATTTTTCTGCCCTGTTTCAGGGAGGACATGGTCTGCATGCTACTTTAAGTTCTTACTCCAGAAATTTTGTCGGAATTCTTAATGGATAGTTCTGATTATCTTCAAGGGAAAGCTGAAAATAAAGAAGCTCTAAGAAATGATCTAAAACTGTCCACTGCTGAAGCTAGACAGCCTCTGGTATTTAAACCTTCAAACCCACAAATTTATCATGTACTGTAGTTGGCCTACTGTTATGCAAGATATCATTATATGACACTGTTTATTCCAATTAGCTTCTTCTTCTAGTTTGTATCTGAAAATTCCCCCCAACTTTCTTATTAAATGTTTTCTTTGGTGAATTTTTATTTTTTCCTGCTGAAGCTAGACAGCCTCTGGTATTATAAACCTTGAAACCCATGGATTTGTCCTGTACCTTAGTTGGTGAGAAAGGATTTGCATGGAAGATCAGCGAATGGTTCCTTTCCCAAAATGGAGGAGAGGGATCTATTTTGCCACATGGACTGTCTCTTCCTGATAAAGGAGTGTGTTGATGGAATTGAGTGGAAGACCTAGTCATGTGATCTGTAGCTCCAGAGTCAATAATCTAGGAGTTGGATACAGTCAAAGCACAAAAGGGTAGATCAGAATTACCAAAGTGGGCTTGATGATTACCATTTAGTGAAAGTAGTAGAGACAGTTGTAGATGTAGTAGTGTTAGTGGGAATAGCTTGTAGTAGCCAATGGGGAGCTCGCAGTTCATCATTGGAGAACTTGTCAGAAGAAGGTGCAGACTCAACTTCAATTTGGTTGGCCCTATTTTTTCCCCTATTCTTTCCACGACCAGCCTTGTGTTTTGCTTCAAAGTCTAAATGCTTCTTCTGCAGTTCCCAACATCTTTCATTTGTATGCCATGGTTTACCATAGTGTTCACACTTGATAATTTCTTTTGGTGTCTTTTTACTAGTTTGAGTTTGGAGAGCTGACCTGTCAAGTGTAGAGCAAGGAAGCATTGCAGCATGATGACAATCTTTGGTGTGAACAAAGGCATATGGTCCCTCTAAAGAGGGAAAGGGATCACGGGCTGAGAATCTATATTGAATAGGATAATACTCTAATTGAGTCCAACTAGGAAATCATATACTTGGGTCTCATTCAAGATGTTTGCAGTAGGCTGCAATGTCATCAACATTATTTGGCTTGAATGTGTTGTAATTGTCAATCTTCTGCCATAATGCACTGAGAATGTTGTAGTATTGAGAGAATGTCATCTCCTTCTGTTTGGTTTCATAAACTTGTTTACGGTGTTTATAGACTAGGACCCTATTTCCAACTTTACCATAAGTCTTCCAAGCAGCAGACCAAATACTAACTACAGTGTCTAATATTAGAAAAGTTTGATGTAATTCTGGTTTCATAGATCTAATTAGGAATTCCATTGCTAGAGAATCATGTGCAAGCCATCGATCCTGTGCTAATCCAGGGTTTTTCAGTTTCACATTAGTACCTGTAATATGTCCTAGAAGTCCTCGGCCAGTGATATTAATGTAGGCAGATCTTGGCCGCATTAAGAAGTTTGAACCATTTAGCATTGCAAGTGGAGAACCAAGGGGGCTAGTTGTCATTCTTATCATGACTTTCAGCTGTAGTAGATGTAGGTTCTGTTGTTGTAGTTGATTCTGATGTACTCATCTTCTTCACATCTTTAGGGTTCCAGATCTAGGAGTAAAAGGTAACAACTAGGGCAAAATTACAACCAGTTTAGGGTAAGCAACTTGGGGGGGGGGTTGGGGGAGAGAAAATTTACAACTTCCAATATATCTGAACAGATGCATCCCTAAAAGGAAATCGCAGAAGGGGTAAAACACTGCTACGGTACAGCAGAAAAAATCCTAGCCCTGCCGCTAGTTTAGTTCTCCAAAAGATGTAAAATTTTGTATATCAGGAGAACAGGTTCAGGCTGAACTGGGCCAGGTGTATTTTATTTTAGACCTTGAAAAAAGAAGAAAGAGGGCAGCAATAGTGATCCATCAATTACTCTTTGGTTGTTCTAAAGTTAAGAGTAAGACCGGCTACGGATCTATCTCCAAAAGAACTGGAACAACTTACTTGGTATTGATGGGGTTTAAGTGACTTCCAAATCTTCACATGAGTTGGAGAAGAACCAGGCAGCAGCAAGGAGCTAACTCAGAGAAAAACAACCAGCAATTGGGATTTGAGAAGACAGCCTGCGATCTAGGTTTGAGGAGTATCTTCACCAATATCAATTCAGCAGCATATCTTCAGTAAAGGAGATCGAAATTTGAACGTATCTCTGATACCATGTTGTTGATAGAGAGATAATTTCTCTGAGAAAATTGAGTTTATTGATAGTCCCCAGTGAGGAATTTATAGTTTACAATTTGTGTAAGTCCTACTTTCAGTAGTAAAAAGTTGTAAATACAGGAAGGAAAAGAAAACCAATCTAGAACTGAAATAGGAAACAAACAAGGTAGAAAATAAATAAAGGAACAAAAACATAATTAGAATAGGAGTTTAAAGAGAAGTCCTACTTTAATTAGGAAACTTCTCACATGATGAATAAATATCGTACAGTAATGGTATGACATACTTGTACTGTTTTGGTATTTGGGAGGATACTGGTATGAGGTAGATGTAATGTATAATGTACTGAACTAACACCCTAATATTATGTGACTGTACATCCTGAGACCAACCTTTGTGCTAATTCTAATGCAATCATAAGCCTTCTTCCTCCTAGTCAATCTGTTTCTCTTGGTTCTTTTTTCTCTCTTTCTCTTCTTTATCATTGGTTTTGGTTGTAGTATATTATTTTTTTCACAGTTTCCAACTCAAAGAACATAATTGCTTAATTTTTCTAGTTTCTCAGTTCTTATCTCAAGGAACCATCATACAGCACATCCTCTCGTGTTTTACCAGGCAAGCAACTTGTAAGTCTCCTAATAAAAATCTATCATCTTCCAGCTCAGACTGTCAGACACCCTTCATCACTCAGTTCCTTATCCTCTCTATCAGCTTCTGCCCTTTTCTTTGTTCCTTAAAACTCTCCGAAGCTACATCTATCATAATTGTGACCCTTTATGAAGTTACCCATTTATTATCCCTAACCCTAAGACCCTCTCTCTTTATGACAGTTGTATATAAATCCCTTATCTCGGTGCTTAGAAACACTGAATCAATCCCCTCTAGAATAAGTAAGTTCTACCATGATTCAGTGCATATTATTTAACAAGGATACTCATAGAACTTGTTAACAGACTAACGTCAAAATTTGATTGTGCCTATTTTATGCCTAGGTTCACATGGTTTATCATAAATGAAATCATTTAATTGCCAGTGTGTTTTTTGGTGTTCTTAATTTGATATTCTGATTGTTTTTGGAATAGGTTGCTTGCATAACTAGACTGGTAGCACAGAAAGGTGTACATCTTATCAGGCATGCAATATATAGGACAGTGGAGCTTGGAGGACAGTTTGTACTCTTGGGTTCAAGCCCCGTGCCACATATTCAAGTAATCTTTTTTCTCTTCCCCTTGTGTACCTCAATCTGGTGTCTCACCTTGGAAAATCTGCTGTGATGTAACCTCAATTTCAATTCATCTTCAGTTGTCTTTTTATGGTTGAAATTGTTGTTTTCTACCAGATCATGATGAATATTACCATAGAAACTGTCCAAAGGACTGACTGAATATGTTATGCAGTGCTTTACAGTGAGAAGCAGACTCAAATGTTAATTTATCAGCACGTTACTGACTCATTAATGACTACATTGAAGTTACAATATATAGAGGTATTCTCAAAAATATTGGATGGTATCATAATCGGTAAATACAACTAAGATGACCAATTAGTTGCATCATGATGCAACAATTATGACTGCAAGTTGTAATAGGCCCATGTTGATTTTTAACTTAATGATTAAGGGTCATTGAATTGTGAAAGTCTCACTTTCAGAGGGTCAAGGAGGGGCAGGATAGAGTTTCAGCTATTTTCACGTAAAGTGGCTGTCCTTGGACTTACACTTCAGACTGGCACCCTCAACATCTATCATCACACATCACGGGAACCCCATGGTGAACCAAGGTCTGTTCATATGATATAAGGGATTTTTTAGTTGAGACATATTTACCGTCGGGGGAACTGAGATTGCTGATACCACTGGGAAGCTTTTGCTCGGTGCTTGCATCACCTGCATTTGGATGGAACGTAACACACGCAGATAGACTGCCAAATCTAGATCCTTTGATCAGATTTGGAGAGCCATAAGGTGTACTCTTTCTAATCCACACAAACCTCTTGTAGTTAACCCTAGGATAGTCCTCCTTAAGACATTCCTAGGACTGCTTAGTCTGGGCTCCCATCCCGCGGCCTCTTTTTCTCCCTCTTCCGTGTACGCTTGGGGTGTTTATATTAATACATTTATTCACCAAAAAGAAAATATAATATCATAGCTTGTTTTAGCCTTAGACGCAATGGGCCTAATTCTTGGGACTCCATTGTTATGCTACTGTCATTTTCCCTGCACTTATGGGGCTTGATGACGGGGGAATGGGAAACACAATGAGGAGTCACCACCTAGGTTGAGGGCCTAGGACCCACAAAAAGGAACTCAATCCCTGGTCAGGGGAAGGAACTGATTTACACGGTCTGGTCTGAGATTTGGGCAAGCAGTCACGTCTTGGTGGTGGGAAATTGTTGGGTACCCACTTTGCCTAACATAAGCCTGTTTTCTTTCTATATGCTGAAGTTTGAATAGCCCCCAAGTTATGTATGTCCTAGACCTACATGCATGGCTATGTTTGGTTAGTTATTGTGCACTACTACTGTACTACATCAAAAGGAGCTTACACATTACCCTTGTACACGCTAGCTGCCTAGATCTAATTCTATGCTAGCTACCCCAAATTATGCTCTATTTCGTCCATTCTATTGAAATAACTAGGGTATAAGATACTATACCTAAGGTCTATTCTGGATTAGGGTTTAAAGAGGAAAGGTTATTAGCTCCAAACATGGACACCTCCAAGTCAAGGGGAAAGAACCAACTCTACCTCTCTCTCTTGCTCTCTTTCTCTTTAAAGTCTTGACCACTTAGGGTACTTGGTACTTTTTGGACTCTTGAGGCTTTCAATTGGCCTTTGATGCCTAAGGGATGAGTTTTGAGGAAAGCTTTGTAAAGCTTAAAAATGGGGAAGTGGTCAGAGCCTAGATGAAGAGGGTAAGGCCTTCCAAGGGCCAACAACAGTTCATTCTTACCCAACTTAATGTGCTTGGCTATATGGGTCATGTAAGGGACAAAAAAATGAGGAAAAAATGGGAGCAAGGGAAGGGGTGCACAACGTCGAGATGAGTTCTAGGGCACACAATAGCACCACAACATCAAAGTCAACCAAATGGGTTGACGTGAATATTTTCTCTCCTCTAAGCTGTTTGAAGTCATTCAAGAACAAGCTCAGCATGTTTTTCTTTACTAATCTGGGAAAGAATAGCATTTTCCATATTTATACTGAAAATCAGATATTCTGTAATTTCTCTGTCGATCGGTTGTTTCATCTATCCAACTTTGCCTGACATAGCCAATTATTCACTTTTGTAGAGGGAATTGGAGGCTATTGCAAATCATTTTCAGAATAACCCTAATGCTCAGTTGATACTTAAGTATGATGAGGCTTTGTCGCATGCCATTTATGCTGCATCTGACATGTTCATCGTTCCTTCTATCTTTGAGCCATGTGGTCTTCCACAGGTATGATCGTTATACTCTTAAACCCATGCAGCAAACTTTAGTCATGCATTGCTGTCAAACTATTTATAGTGTCTCTTGAAATATCCCTTCTGGTTGAGAATTAAGGAAGCACTTTAGGTGGCCCCGTCTCTTTTCCGTGCATGCATTTCAATAGCAAATTGGGTTTTTCTTTTGCGTTTGCTACATTTCAATTATCTACAGATGATAGCAATGAGGTATGGTTCCATACCTATTGTACGGAAAACAGGGGGTTTAAATGACAGATATGTTATTCACCTCTTTACTCTGATCTCATGCTTTACTTTGTTTCTGAGATGGAAATAAACTTTCTGTAAAAAATCTGTGTAGCGTTTTTGATGTTGATGATGACAAAGTTCCACCACAGTTCCGCAATGGGTTTACATTCTTGGCACCTGATGAGCAGGTAATTGTTGCTAACATGTTAGAGTTGGAATTGTTCTTCACTTATTTGGCACCAATATTTCTAATGTATCTAAGGCTTCTATAAGCCATATGGAATACCATGATTTGGTTTCGATTTTACATGGTATTAATCTCCTAGAATGGAGTTAGAAGTGAGTTCCTTCGGTTGTTGCAATGTCTGCTGAATTCGTGACTTGAGATTGACTGTTTTGGATTATTACCATACATTATAATGCTATTCAAATATTTCATTTCATTCCATTCAGGATTTTGACATGCAATTGTTTAAACTCTCATAGGGTGTAAATAAGGCCTTGGAACGTGCATTTGACAGTTACACGAAAAACAGAAAGATGTGGCAGCAGCTTGTTCAGAAGAACATGAAAATAGATTTTAGTTGGGAGTCATCTACCTCACAGTATGAAGAACTTTACAAAAAGGCTGTCCGCAGCGCCAAGTATAATGCAAGGAAAACACATACCTAAACCATTGTTCTTTTTTTTGGCTAATCCATCCCAGGAAGTTGGATTTGTGAATTTACCAAAGCTTTACTTGCCTTTAATGGTTGTGAATAGGAATTAGAAGATTTCATATCGGATATACCAAATGCTACATGATGAAGAGTTCTGAAGTTTTTGGTTTTACTGTATATAGGCACACTTTAGTCGGTTTCTTACTTGCCTTCCCAGTTGCATTGCCTTTAATGGCTGTGAATAGGCAAAACTTACCTCTTGCCTCTTTGGCATTCCGAAAACTTGCCTCTTACTTCTTTGGCCTTCCCATTAAAGAAAGAGGCTCACATTTATACAATTCTATCTATTTAGTTATGAACAAAAGAATTATAGACTGATTTTAGCGTGTATGCAGTAAAACCAAAAACTTCACAAATCCAATTTCCTGGGATGGATTAGCCAAAAAAGGAACAATGGTTTAGGTATGTGTTTTCCTTGCATTATACTTGGCCTTGCGGACAGCCTTTTTGTAAAGTTCTTCATACTGTGAGGCATATGACTCCCAACTAAAATTTGTTTTCATGTTCTTCTGAACAAGCTGCTGCCACATCTTTCTGTTTTTCGTGTAACTGTCAAATGCACGTTCCAAGGCCTTATTTACACCCTATGAGAGTTTAAACAATTGCATGTCAAAATCCTGAATGGAATGAAATGAAATATTTAAATAGCATTATAATGTATGGTAATAATCCAAAACAGTCAATCTCAAGTCACGAATTCAGCAGACATTGCAACAACCGAAGGAACTCACTTCTAACTCCATTCTAGGAGATTAATACCATGTAAAATCGAAACCAAATCATGGTATTCCATATGGCTTACAGAAGCCTTAGATACATTAGAAATATTGGTGCCAAATAAGTGAAGAACAATTCCAACTCTAACATGTTAACAGCAATTACCTGCTCATCAGGTGTCAAGAATGTAAACCCATTGCGGAACTGTGGTGGAACTTTGTCATCATCAACATCAAAAACGCTACACAGATTTTTCACAGAAAGTTTATTTCCATCTCAAAAACAAAGTAAAGCATGAGATCAGAGTAAAGAGGTGAATAACATACCTGTCATTTAAACCCCCTGTTTTCCGTACAATAGGTATGGAACCATACCTCATTGCTATCATCTGTAGATAATTGAAATGTAGCAAACGCAAAAGAAAAACCCAATTTGCATATTGAAATGCATGCACAGAAAAGAGACGGGGCCACCTAAAGTGCTTCCTTAATTCTCAATCAGAAGGGATATTTCAAGAGGCACTATAAATAGTTTGACAACAATGCATGACTAAAGTTTGCTGCATGGGTTTAAGAGTAAAACGATCATACCTGTGGAAGACCACATGGCTCAAAGATAGAAGGAACGATGAACATGTCAGATGCAGCATAAATGGCATGCGACAGAGCCTCATCATACTTAAGTATCAACTGAGCATTAGGGTTATTCTGAAAATGATTTGCAATAGCCTCCAATTCCCTCTACAAAAGTAAATAATTTGCTATGTCAGGCAAAGTTGGATAGATGAAACAACTGATCGACAGAGAAATTACAGAATATCTGATTTTCAGTATAAATATGGAAAAATGTTATTCTTTCCCAGATTAGTAAAGAAAAACATGCTGAGCTTGTTCTAGAATGACTTCAAACAGCTGAGAGGAGAGAAAATATTCACGTCAACCCATTTGGTTGACTTTGATGTTGTGGTGCTATTGTGTGCCCTAGAACTCATCTCGACGTTGTGCGCCCCTTCCCTTGCTCCCATTTTTTCCTCATTTTTTTGTCCCTTACATGACCCATATAGCCAAGCACATTAAGTTGGGTAAGAATGAACTGCTGTTGGCCCTTGGAAGGCCTTACCCTTCATCTAGGCTCTGACCACTTCCCCATTTTTAAGCTTTCCTCAAAACTCATCCCTTAGGCATCAAAGGCCAATTGAAAGCCTCAAGAGTCCAAAAAGTACCAAGTACCCTAAGTGGTCAAGACTTTTAAGAGAGAGAGAGAGGTAAAGTTGGTTCTTTCCCCTTGACTTGGAGGTGTCCATGTTTGGAGCTAATAACCTTTCCTCTTTAAACCCTAATCCAGAATAGACCTTAGGTATAGTATCTTATACCCTAGTTATTTCAATAGAATGGACGAATAGAGCATAATTTGGGGTAACTAGCATAGAATTAGATCTAGCCAGCTAGCGTGTACAAGGGTAATATGTAAGCTCCTTTTGATGTAGTACAGTAGTAGTGCACAATAACTAACCAAACATAGCCATGCATGTAGGTCTAGGACATACATAACTTGGGGGCTATTCAAACTTCAGCATATAGAAAGAAGGCAGGCTTATGTTAGGCAAAGTGGGTACCCAACAATTTCCCACCACCAAGACGTGACTGCTTCCCCAAATCTCAGACCAGACCGTGTAAATCAGTTCCTTCCCCTGACAAGGGATTGAGTCCCCTTTTGTGGGTCCTAGGCCCTCAACCTAGGTGGTGACTCCTCATTGTGTTTCCCATTCCCCTGTCATCAAGCCCCATAAGTGCAGGGAAAATGAAGCAGCATAACAATGGAGTCCCAAGAATTAGGCCCATTGCGTCTAAGGCTAAAACAAGCTATGATATTATATTTTCTTTTTGGTGAATAAATGTATTAATATAAACACCCCAAGCGTACACGGAAGAGGGAGAAAAAGAGGCCGCGGGATGGGAGCCCAGACTAAGCAGTCCTAAGAATGTCTTAAGGAGGACTATCCTAGGGTTAACTACAAGAGGTTTGTGAGGATTAGAAAGAGTACACCTTACTGATGGCTTTCCAAATCTGATCAGAGGATCTAGATTTGGCAGTCTATCTGCGTGTGTTACGTTCCATCCAAATGCAGGTGATGCAAGCACCGAGCAAAAGCTTCCCAGTGGTATCAGCAATCTCAGTTCCCCCGACGGTAAATATGTCTCAACTAAAAAATCCCTTATATCATATGAACAGACCTTGGTTCACCATGTGGTTCCCGTGATGTGTGATGATAGATGTTGAGGGTGCCAGTCTGAAGTGTAAGTCAAGGACAGCCACTTTACGTGAAAATAGCTTAAACTCTATCCTGCCCCTCCTTGACCCTTTGAAAGTGAGACTTTCACAATTCAATGACCCTTAATCATTAAGTTACAAATCAACATGGGCCTATTACAACTTGTAGTCATAATTGTTGCATCATGATTCAACTAATTGGTCATCTTAGTTGTATTTACCGATTATGATACCATCCAATATTTTTTAGAATACCTCTATATATTGTAACTTCAATGTAGTCATTAATGATTCAGTAACGTGCTGATAAATTAACATTTGAGTCTGCTTCTCACTGTAAAGCACTGCATAACATATTCAGTCAGTCCTTTGGACAGTTTCTATGGTAATATTCATCATGATCTGGTAGAAAACAACAATTTCAACCATGAAAAGACAACTGAAGATGAATTGAAATTGAGGTTACATCACAATAGATTTTCCAAGGTGAGACACCAGATTGAGGTACACAAGGGGAAGAGAAAAAAGATTACTTGAATATGTGGCACGGGGCTTGAACCCAAGAGTACAAACTGTCCTCCAAGCTCCACTGTCCTATATATTTTACAGCTTCCACAGATCTTCCGAGCTTTACAGCCTTTCCGGCTAGAGAAGGAGAAGAAAGAGCCATTGTGGAAGCTGCCATGATGACTGATAGATGGTGTGAACTATGAAAACACAGCAAGTAGAGGGAGACTCGTGGAAGAGTTATCTTGGGTTGCTATTAATAAGGAGCTGAGAGTAGAGATTGAGCCCCTTATCTTATGAAGATCTCTCACTCTCTTCCCATTGGCATGAGATTGGAGAAACTGGGTTTTAAGGCTTTGTTTTGAGCCATCACAGGTGGCATTCACAAAGCCACTAGTTACTTCTTTGGATTCACTGTCTAAATCCAATGGATCTTAGTGCTCCACGTTATTGATTGGACTTTGTGGCTCAGAGTTAACGAGCAGGTTATGGCTTCATCGTCTTTAGAAGAATGGGAGATGATCGATTTGAGGTGCAAGTTTGGTCCAAACGGCTCTGAGTCGTCCCAAGTCCGAATTGAGCTTGGGCTCAAGATTTTGGACATGAGGGTGGATTAGGGTCAAAATATTTTGGCCATGACTAGGGCTAAGGGTGAGCCTGGGATTACTCTTTGGTCTGTTGGATCTGTCATGATCCGTCTTTGATTTTTTGCCCTGATCTTTACCCTAATTTTGACCATAATCCTGACCCTAATTTTGGCTCTAACTCTAACCCTAATTTTGTCTCTGATGCTTGATCTCAATGAATAAGGAACAAGGACAAGGGTAAGGCTATTCAGGGGCTAGGGATAGGGCCAAATATATGGCCAATCAAAGCTAAGGCCAAGGACAAGGCCAAAGAAAGGGCTAATCTAGGACAGGGACAGAGCCAAGTATAGAGCTAATCAGGGACGAGAATGAGTTTGGCTTGGCCTTGTAGGGCTTAGGGTCAGGGACAATAATCATTGGTCCTAAATTAAAGTTAGGACATAAATGGGCTTAGATTAGAATATATAGGATTGGGCTTGGGATTGCAAAAGCCCACCCGGTTGCAGCCCTAGATCCCAGATGGAATCAAATATATTTAAAAAGCTACAGTCATTCATGTCCTGCAAAATTTTGGACTGTTAAATCTAAAATTTGGTCAAGATTTTGATTTGACCATTAATGTTTTAATGGTTGAGATCAAATTTCGACCAACTACTTTGAAATGTATTGTTGAAGCAAGGTCTCAAATATACCAGCACTACTGTTTGTTTATGTCAATTTATGAAAATATCGATTGGGTTTATTCAGTTGGCCTTGAAGCGGTTAAATTGACAAATTAGGGATTATATTAATTAAGGTAAATTACATATAGATTCCCTGCATTTTCAATCAATTATATATATTATTTTTGGGAAAAAAATCAATGATAAATTCCCTTCTTCAACAAAAAAATTCATTTATGGATTTTAATTCTTAATAATAGGGACATCTATAATTGATTTTTTCAATAATAGTAAATTTAATAATTATAAACGCTGGCTCTATATATATATATATATATATATATCATACTACTATAATAAAAGCATGTACACTACCTTTTTCGCAAATCTTTTTCTCTCCTTTTCTGTCCATAGAATTTTTCTAAATACCAATAATGTTGTACTATTTGTTATTTCTTTAGTTATTTTTGCAAGGATAATTTGGACATTGTAGTCATGAATTATTATGAATTTATCCTTAATTTTAATTCCGATTTCTCTCTTGACCTCTTTCAATCTCTCTCAAAGTCTATCTCTCTATCCCTCTATCCCTCTGCCTCTCGAACTCTCTCTGAATCTCTCTCTAAATCAACACCATCTCTCACGACCTCTCTTAATCTCAATCTCTCGCTCTCTATATCCCTCTCCCTCTCGAACTCGCTCTGAATCCCTCTCGATCTCTCTGAATCTATGTATTTGTTCTCTCATTGCAGAAATATCCCTATATCCCTCTCAATCTATCTGAATCTATGTATTTGTTCACTCATTGCAGAGAAGCCGAACGATGGGGGAAGAAGGAAGATGGATCGATAATGGTTTTTGATTTCTAATAGTGATGGTTCTTCGTCATGCATTGCGAAGGATATACAAGAAAATAAAGCCGGGCTGTCAAGTGTTTTTCGGCGATCTCTTTTCAGGCAATGTTTGATGACGATGACAAGGGTTTTTATCGATCTCAGAAGATCGGAATGATCGATTTCTTAGGGTTTCCAGTTGGTATCTACAAGAGGTAGGCGGAAACCAATCTCTTCTATTTATTTATCTTTGTTAATTCTCCTCTTTTTGTCGTATAATAAGCTCGGGTTTTTGTAAATCAGGATTAGAAACTTATAGAGTTCGAATGCGTGAGATCTAGGGTTGCAAATTTATAATATTGGAGACCATTGAGCGCAGGCTAGGCCACCTACTCCATGTTGGAATCACGTGCAGGTAATCTCCGCTTTCAAAAGTTAACACTCCTTAAACCCTCCCCCAACAATCACAGGAGCTTACACCTCCAGTGCCAGGAATTTTGGTGACGTCACAAGTGGTCAAAGTGCATGGCGATGCAGCACTCCTGATGAATTTGCATTTTGGGGCTTCAGGCATGGTTGTATTCAAGGGAGACGAGCTCCTATATGCAATCTCTGAACCCTGTATTTACCCATCAGCGTTAGTAGGTGAAGGAATGGTGGTTCATGCAGCAATAATATGGGCTTGTAGAGTTGCTCTCATTTTTAACATGTTTTTTAAAAAGACGAAATTCAACGAGATTTTGGAAGAACCCTATTTTCACAAAATTGAAACCCTTTAGGTTTTCCTTAAATGACACACATCAATCATACAATTTGGATTTAGAATGACCAAGTTATGGTCCAATTATTAAGCATAGATTAATCTGCCCAATCAGAACCTTGTTTCTAAGCTCATTTTTAGGGACTTTTCTTGGGAAAATCAATGGGATCTCACTGTCATGTCATCTTCAGTTATGTCTAATAGGGATCCAAGATCAACCCTAAGGTCCTAATTCCAAAAATCAGTATAAAATCAGAGGGTTTTTGTAAATCAGGATTAGAAACTTATAGAGTTCGAATGTGTGAGATCTAGGGTTGCAAATTTATCATATTGGAGACCATTGAGCGCAAATCTTCAATATTTCAAGCAAATCTTTTAAGATATTCACATGTGGCTGGTCCCTACACTTGGTAACACGATCCCCTCAATTCTTCTTTTGGTATTATTATTGTTAATGCATGTTCACTGGCGGTTCAGAACAAAGTAATAATTGAAGATATATTCTGCACCTTCCGCTGAATCGAAGGTAAGAGCTTCTTGAGTAAACCCTAATTCAGAGAAAAGCTTTTGCTTTTGCTTTTTTTTTTTCCTTTTTCTTCTTTCTTTTTTCTTCTTTTTTTTTTTTTTTTTTTTTTTCTTTTCTTCTGTTACCTGTAGTCAATTCTAGACTTAATTTTAATTTCATATTGATAACAATCCTCTTCTTTATGCTATTTCGTTGCAAGTTCCACACAATTTTTAAATTTATGCCTTTCTGATAGCAATCCTCTTCTTTCATGTGATTTCTCTGGCCTTATGGCATTTGTACTCACTATCATGATGCTCTCTTGATCTCCCAGGAAAGAAATATGGTTGCAAAACTTCAAGATTCAGAGCCTCCAACTCCACTGTCAGTGATGAAGATGGGTTCAAGGTATTTGAAGATATTCTTGGATAATATAATGTACCCTGGTTTAATGACATTGTTGTTACTGCTTCTCTTGTTTTTGGTGATGTCCCTAATATAATCAAGGAATTGGGGTTTGGGAATTTAGGGCAATGAAGGAATTAGGGTTTAGAATAGGGTTTGGGAATTTTGGGCAGCAAAGGCATCAGGGCTTAGACTAGGGTTTGGTTGGTCTGATAGGGCTGAAATTGGGATGGAAGGTCACTAGGTGATGTGATGCAAGAATACTGGGCCAGTCTTCAGGATCTTAGGTTAGGTTTCAGCAGTAGCCTAGGACTCCTAGAATTCTACACCTAGGGTTTTGGTTGAAATTTAACAAGACAACAGCTAATTTAGGGTTTTAGAGGTCTATGGTAAAGGGAGAATAGCTCCTAGACACTGCAGTTGGTTAATCTAGGCCTTGGGAATGAATTAGAGTTGCTGTAGGGTTCTAATAGGTTCTGCCAATGCTGAATTTGAAGTATTTTCAGTGCTATTTTTACTGTTTTTTATTGGCAGATAAAACTCTAGGGTTTAGGATTTGTAATAGTAGAAGAGTTAGGGCTTTAGACATTGAAGAAAGAGCAGAATCCAAAGTATCCCTGCATTAGTGCTCCCCCAAGGAACAAGCTTGACCATTATCAGATTCTCAAGTATCCTCTCACTACTGAATCTGCCATGAAGAAAATAGATGACAATAACACCCTCGTCTTCATTGTTGATATTCAGGCAAATAAGAAGAAGATCAAGGATGCTGTGAAGAAGATGTCTGACATCCAGACCAAGAAAGTCAATACATTGATCAGGTGAACTCATGATCTTTTGAATTTACCATAATCAAAATTGGTTGAGGTGTTTGTCTAGAACCTGGTTTTTCTTCATGCATGATTCAATTCTAAACTGCTGTGTGGGGATTTCTTTTTCTCTTTTTCATTTTCATCCTCAAGGTACGAGTCTTCAATTTAATTCTGCTGGTTGTGCTTTTTTTTTTTTTTTTTTTTTTTCAGATCCCCCTCCCTCTTTTCCAATACTTCCTTTGTTCGTGATTCTTTGGTTGTCGGAACTATCCTCTTTTAATTGTTTGCCCTCTAAATTTAAGTGTTGGTTTGCTTTATCTAGCCAAGCGCTGTAGGAGTTGGCAAACTGTGCTTATTTTTTCTGGGATTTTGTTTCTTGGCTTTGGAAGCAATAGAATTCAGATAAGGATATTGAATCATTTTAAAACGTAAACTGTAAGGGAAGCTGGTCCTTCCTTTCCTTTGCTCTAAAAAGAACAGAATAAATCATAAGTCTTAATTACTCTCAGTTAAGTCTAATTTTAATTTCTTGCACCTTTTTTTGGAAGAAATCACAACTGATTTGAAGGTCATTAGTTTCATTTTGGACAGGTTTCAAAAATGGCTGTATCCTGCAATGAACTCAGTAACATTGAATCAATAACTTACTTTAATTCTCTCAATTTATAATTTCAGTTACCTAAAAGCCATTAACTACAAACATAGCGTGAAGATACAGCTGTAACAACGCTTCAGAACATTGCCAAGAAATTGGGTTCTCTTCCACATCATCTTTATGAAATCTTCAGACATATAGAGCTCTTCCTTTGTGAAATCTACACCTTCTGTCACCAATCTGTAGCAGTGAAGTATCAAAAAGTTACACCTTTTGTAAGCAACTTGATCCACCGCTACAACTAGAAGATGACCCAACAAGCCTTGTGTACCTTCTCCCAACCAAAAACTTTCTAAGAATAGATCAAACATGGATTTTTGCAGACTCTGTTTTCCCTCAACATAAGCTTTATTTACAATGGCAATTATCACTGTTTTATTTGCCATTGAAGCTCTCTCCAATGCTTTTGTTAGTTCATCTTTTGGACTGCTTATGCTCATGATAGTCTGATAATGGAAATAGAAAGAACGCAACAAGAAAAAACATTACATTTTACAAAAATAAAGCAAACCCATTTTGAAATTCAATGATCTTAGATGTAGAGTTAGTTACATTTTTGTGTGACGCTTCTTTGCATCTGCAATTCTGGAATGGAAGGATGGGATGGAGAAGAAGGAAGGTGAAGGAGGCCATATGCAAAGATAGAATACTCCAGAGGAAAGAACTGAAATTACAATCAAATTGAAGATGTTACCGTTAGAGTGATCCATGGTTCCTATAAAAAAAGAGAAAACTTACAAATTGCAGGAAAATCCGTCAAAAATATAAACCATGGTGTTTGGGATTCTAACGGTTCAGTTCTGCAGTATGTAACTGTCTTTGGATTGACTAATTGGTAGGCAGAGAGTTTCCAAAACTTTTTCCAAGGACCTCCTCTCCATAAGCAAGAAAATAGGGGGACAGTTACCACCGGCTAAAAATCCTCTGAATGTAAAAGCTTCTTGAATGAACAAATGATCTCAGCTGTGCATTTTGTCATTATACAGGTTTCAATTAGATAGTTTTTAGCTAAAATTTTTATACACTTCTTTCATCAGAATTCATCCATTTATGTTTCTGATCCCAAATTGGTGGTTATTATCTTCTTAATTTAGTTTCCGGTTTTCTTTTAAAATGTAATGTTTGTGCTGAGATGCTTATATAATTACATTTTTTCAATTTCTTGGATCTATCTAAAACAGTAGAAGTAGAAGATTTATTAGTTAGGTGACTTATAATGTAGCTACTTTGAGCTAGCTGGAGAAATTAGGGGCCCTTTCAATTGGCCACATCTTGTATTTCCATAATATTTTAGATGGTATCTGTTCTGGGTTGGTATGCTATATTGACACAAACCTTCTGAATTGTTTCCATGCATTGGCTACAGTATCTGTTGGGTTGCTGGGTAGTGCAGGCAGCTCTATTGAACTTACAAGGGGAAGAGAGGGAGGGGGTTTGTCTGGTTTTAAGATGCTAATGAGATTTCTTGTGTTCGTATCAGGAGAAACAGCCCCAGAGACCATGGCCCAAGGACAGGATATGGTCGTTCGACAGTGCCCCACGAGTTTTTGGTAGTCCAATGCTAGATGTTGTTTTGAAGAAATCCCCATTGGCTGAAAAGCAGACCTTCCGTATTCCATGCTATGTGGGACCAATGAACATGGAGTGAGTGTCTGGGACTAATTTGATTTGGAATGATTATTCTTTTTTATTTCACACAGCTGCCCTTTTTAACCTCGGAGCTGGTAATCACTTCAAAATAGGAGATTCCCTTGTGCTTCTCTTAGTCCTCGATTCCTTTGTACAATTTAATTCTCTTCTTTGTAATTTCTATTCATTGTTCAGCAGTAGAACATTGGTTCTTTCTTTTTATAAATAATTTGAAAAGGGAAAGGTTTAATTTCATGTTCACTAGTGCGTTTTACCACTTCTCTTCTTCTTCTTTTTTTTTTTGGTACAAAGACAAAGGGGCTTTTACCCTTCTCTTTTTAAGTTTCAAGGATCGATGTTTCATTTGAATGGCAATGGAAATTTCGGCTATGGAGTGAAGCATTTCTTGTTCTGTTGTATTATCCTTCTTTTTATTTTTTGAGTGTGTGATCTCTGAATTAGTAACAGCTCGAGAGTCTTGAGTGTCAAAGTTCACAAGGAGAGGGTGCTAAAATAATTAATTTTCTTTTTGGAAAAAGTAAACAAAGGATATGTATAAAGGTTACACATAGAGGTGTTGTTATTTAGTGGTTGTTGTAAAGTCTTTCTATTCATATGCCAGCTGTCCCCTGCTTGTGTTATTTGCAACTTTATAAATAGGATTATAACCTATGAATTAATTAATTGAAAATCATTCTTCATGTACTACAAGGAGCACATCGTTTCCGCTAAAGCTGAACCATATTAATCCTCCGGGTAAGTTGTATGAGTATGTTGGGTATATCAAATGAAACGTACAGTATAAAACAGAGCATTTATCAGGTCACAGACATCTCCAATTCTCCAAGGGACGTGCATTTGCACGTGTCTTACTTTGCTAGTATATATATATATATATATATATGTTTTTTTATATTAATTAATGATATTATGTGATATTTATGAGGGTTCTTCCATATGTAATCTCTGTTCTATATTTCTACGTGGCATCTTCAAGACCATAGAGTCTCTCTGAGGTCCATGATTCTTCAGTGTCCTGCTGAGTCAGGGGTCGTGTCCGTTTGCTAGACGTATCCTCCAAAAAATCTAGTAGGGGATGGTTTGTGTTTTTCTCCAGACGAATCATGTCATGCCACGTCTCCTCATATCTGATCATCAGTTATCTATCCATCTGAGAGATGCATGCTTCTTCTATTGTATATGTATTGCTTCAAAACTGATCAAGTCAAGAGCCGGGTTTGTTGACTAATTTAGGGAAGAATGAGTTAACGGCCAAGAAATGAACCACTCTTTCCAAGTGGAATCATCAGTTTCAAAATGAATCACTCTCAGCTGCTAATGTAAAAATAGTGGGAGGATAAAGTAACAAATTTTCAATTACAGTTGGGATATATCAATGCTCAACATTAAGTTTATATTTATTTGTACTTGTAATGGATGAATTAACCAAATACATTCAAGACGAGTTCCCTTGATGTATGATTTTTACTGATGATATTGTGTTGATAGATGATAACTAAGTGGGAATTAATTCCAAGTTAGAATCATAGAATGCAGTTTTTAAATCAAGAGGCTTTTAATTAAGTAGAATGAAGACAAAATATCTAGTTTGTAACTTTAGTCATGATAGGGTAGACGATGAGATGGTGAAACTTGAATATAAGGAGATTCCTCAAAGGGATTCTTTTAGGTGCCTACATTCAATCATAAACAAAAGAGTAATATAGAGGATGATATTTTCCAAATAACTAAAATAAAGTGGAGAAATGGAGAGATGTGTTTGGGGTCTTATATGATCGACATATTTCATTAAAGCTTAAGGCTGCGTTTGTTTGCAAATGTGGGGTGGAAAAAGGGGTAGAAACAAAAAATATGTGGGCCCCATGAGTAATGGGGGTGAGGGAGAAGAAAAAGAAAGGAATGAAAAAGTGATAGTGGTGGGTCCCACTTTTTATTTTTTCAATTTTTTTCACATAATCCCACCAAATTTGTGGGGTTTTAAAAAAACTTGGGGTGAAAAAGTTGGATTGCCACCTCACCAGACAAGTTTCCTTAATTCAATAAAACTTGTCTCTCACTTTCCCACCTTAAACAACCAAACAATTTACACTTTTGTAATTTAAAGAAAAAATAGTTAAAAAAATTTGTTTTTTTTCAAGAATTTTCCCACTCCTTTTTTTTTCACCCCACCTTTATTCCAACGAACAAATGTTGCCTAAAGGAAAATTTTATAGGATAGTCGTTCGACCAGCTATGATGTACGATGTAAAGTGTTGGGCGGTTAAAAAGAATTATATAAATAAACTCGGTGTTGCAGAAATGAGAATACTAAGATAGATGAGTGGCAAAACTAGGAAGGATAAAATAATAAATGATCATATTAGAGTTGGTCTGGAAGTTGCTCCCATAGTGAGAAGTTTCGAAAAAATCGTTTGAGGTAGCACGGCCATGTTCAATGGAAACATATACATGTTGTTGTATGGAGAAGTGATATAATCCAGATTTAATGAACTAGAAGAACTAAGGATAAATTTAAGATAACCTTAAAAGAAGTGGTGAGAAAAGATATGCATATCTTAGGCCTTGTATCTAGCATAGCTTTAAACAGAACTTATTAGAAATTAAGCAAGAATCTATATAACTGACCCTATTTAGTTGAGACAATGCTTATTATTGTTGTTGTAGTATACATTAACTCCACACCTTCAGGCTACCAGAATAGTCGTAGTAGTAGGAGTATTTGTCTGCTACAGTCTACTTCATTCACTTTCAGTTTACCAGAGACATGAAGAACACAGACTCAATTCCTTGCCTATACACCACGAAATGAATTCGGATCATCACCCCCGACAGGGAGCTCCCCGACGGGTTTTCCACCACAAAAAACAGTGGGCCCCACCTGAAAAATAAATAAATAAATAAAACCCTCTCATCACCACCCCTGGCCACCCCCTGTTTTTTGTGGTGGTAAGCCGCGAAACTGGGACTCCAGGAAAAAAATCTTAGCAACTCGTGGACTCGAGAGTGCCAACTATGATCACAAGAACCAAAACCCCGAAAATCCCAAAACCCAACTCTCCTCCAATAGGAAGAGAGATGGAGATATCATAAGATAAGGACTCCCTGACTTCACTCCTATTAAAAGGAGCCAAATAAGCCTAACAGTTCTACCAGAAAACTCTCTCTTTGCTTGTATTGTTAACTGTTCATTTGATCCATCAGCCATCATGGCTGCTTCCACAATGGCACTCTCCTCTCCTTCTTTAGCAGGAAGGGCTGTGAAGCTCGGCAGATCTGCCTCTGAACTTTTTGGTGAAGGGAGGATCACCATGAGAAAGACTGCAGCAAAGCCAAAGCCAGTCTCATCTGGCAGCCCATGGTATGGCCCTGACCGTGTCAAGTACTTGGGTCCCTTCTCCGGTGAACCACCATCCTACCTCACTGGTGAATTCCCTGGCGATTATGGTTGGGACACCGCCGGTCTCTCAGCTGATCCTGAGACCTTTGCCAAGAACAGAGAGCTTGAGGTCATCCACTGCAGATGGGCCATGCTTGGAGCCCTTGGTTGTGTCTTCCCTGAGCTCCTTGCACGCAATGGAGTCAAGTTTGGTGAGGCCGTCTGGTTCAAGGCTGGTGCACAGATCTTCTCCGAGGGTGGATTGGATTACTTGGGCAACCCAAGCTTGATCCATGCACAGAGCATTCTGGCCATCTGGGCTACACAGGTTATCTTGATGGGAGCAGTTGAGGGCTACCGTATTGCAGGTGGACCTCTTGGTGAAGTCACTGACCCACTTTACCCTGGTGGCAGCTTCGACCCACTTGGTTTGGCTGATGATCCTGAAGCTTTCGCTGAGTTGAAGGTGAAGGAGATCAAGAATGGCAGGTTGGCTATGTTCTCCATGTTTGGATTCTTTGTTCAGGCCATTGTCACAGGCAAGGGACCTTTGGAGAACCTGGCTGATCATCTTGCTGACCCTGTTAGCAACAATGCTTGGGCCTATGCTACAAACTTCGTCCCTGGCAAGTGAGTGACTAGGAGAGTGTAGTTCATGGGGGAACAGGTCCTCCTTCCATTCTGTGTGTGGACTTGAGTTTATTGTCTCTGATATTAACGAAGAGAATTTGTGAAAATTTTATTGTACTGTTTAGCAGCTAGGGAATTTGGCTCCTTTCAGCCGGATCTGTCGAGTGTCAACAGTTTTTTTTTCTATTGATCACTCCTTGATCTTCCCTATTCCACTGTGTCATCTCTCTTGAATCTTAGGCTATGAAAGTGGGCTTGGGTTGGGAGAACTGAGAATTTAAAATCTCAATCTGGCACCTCAGTTCATCTTGGTTGTTGAAAATTGAAACATTATAAAAGTTTTGATGATGATTCCATTATACAATAGTTACATACGAACCAAAAAAATATTTATCAGTGTGGAACGAATAGCTTGGGACTCTCTACAGAACCCATCACAGCTACTGTTAATTACGCTATGATCAAACGGCTATGCCTCATCGACCAGAAATATTGATCAAGTCACTGGCGTGCATGACTTGATCTTTAAAGTCTGGGTTCTGTGTTCTGGTCTCTCTGTGCTTTTTTTTTCATCACTGCTTGATCTTATTCTACTGTGTATCTCTCTTGTATTTTGGGCTTATGAAAGTGCTTGGGTTGAGATAATTTAGAAATTCTATTACACAATAGTCACATCAAAAAATAATAATAATAATGACAACAGTAATTTAGATTCGTCACTAAGAACTAAGTACATCGTTATTATTGTAAACCACTAGCAGTACTGGTTTTTAATTAGCAGCTCCAGTTTACCTTAGAGGCATTGAAACAATTACATTGAAGCAAATTTACAACAGTAGCTTTACATGTGAGGCAGTTGTTATTAAAGATGGTCCGAAATAGCACAAAGGAAAATCGATGTTGGGACTTTTAGGCACGTTATTGCAAGCGTTTTTCTTAAGACTTTATTCGCCCCGACCACTGTGTGCAAGAGGGTTCTTGTGAATAATCTCCTCAAATACAAGAAAGACCTAACATAAGTTTTTCAGATTTTTGTGATGTACTAACTAATCTGAACACACAATATTTATAGAGAGAGAAGAGCTCATTTTGTGAATGAAAGAGTACCCATTAACAAAGAGGTATCATTCTTTAAGTTTATGACTCTATATAGATAGGTACCTCCTTGTCCAGTCACATTCATGTACGATTAAATATGTGTTGTCAGATCGTTCAGCTACACAATCTGATGGTCCATATTGATCGGATGTATTGATTTGGATATACTTTTATAATAGGTAGATTACTAATGTTAATCTATCCGTTGAATTTTCTCGGATTCAAATGGATCTATCTCCATCACTTTGATTGACGATCAAAACATACAGTCCAGATCAGATCTCGCTCGAAGCGTGCAAAGTTTCAAATGTGTGTGTCAAAAGTGCATAAACAACCCATTGCCTACGCTGCACTTGGACGGTAAACTGGTCCTTGTTCGAACACTGCACCTACGCTACGGCATGGCCTATTATCATAAATTGGGATTAATAGGTATCACCCATTAATTTACTCGGAATTCCACTCAGCATCCGATGTGGGACTATGAGAAATAAAGAAAGCAATTTATTTTATTAATTCCGAAAACCCAAGAAAATACAACTATTATATTTAAAATTACAACAGCAGTAACTCAAATCTAATGAAAATGCCAAGGTCACTGCTAATGGGGGATGGGTTCATCTTTACCAGCCAAGAGTCCAAACAAACTCCATCGGTTCTTTCTCATCCTGCTCCACTAGGAAGTCAGGAATCAGTTTGCTTTACACTGATGTATTTTTGACAGGAGAGACAACACTTCTTTCATGTCTGGTCGATCCTCAGCTGATGGGTAGGTGCAAAATAAGGCTAACTTAAAGACCTCCTCTAGTTTTTCCTTGTCTTGTTTGGTGGAGATGCTTAAAGCTAAATTCGGATCCACCACCTGAAGAAGCTTGTCAATTCCTCCTCTGAGTGCCAACTCCACAAACTGGCGTAAAGTGATTGGCAACCCATTCTCTTCCATGGTTCCTGTTGGCCTTCTACCCGTAAGGAACTCCATCATTACTACCCCAAAGCTGAAAACATCTGCCTTGGTGGTGACTTTCCTCATGTATGCAAATTCTGGAAAAAACAAAATGACTTCACTTGCAAGAACTAGCACACAATGTGACATTGCAGTAAAGATCAAGACCTTCTAGGAATCCCAATTGTATTAAATGTCTTTGGATGAAGAAGTGCCTAATCAAGATGAAACTCCAATTGATTTGCAGTAATTGTTCAAGCAGCAAACTGAACAAAGCTAGCTTCTGTATTTGACAACAGAGCACTTAACTGTGATAGCTAACACATTAAGAACTAGTAGACTGATCACTAATTTTCAATATCTTACCAAGTATGATTAACAAAACAATTCCAACAACCGAAAAAAATTGAATATCATAAAATTGCACTAGGTTTCAAACTAGAAGAACTTTCAGCTTTTCATATCACATCTGTAAGTGTAGTGCAGAATTTATATATAACTCAAAATCAAATTGGGTTTTAAAAGTACCTGGTGCCAAATACCCAATGGTGCCTTGGAGAGCTGAAGATGTAGCAAGGCTGATTTCAGCATCGAGCTCAACACCAAGCATGCGAGCCATCCCAAAATCGCTCACATGGGCTTCCCATTCTCCATTCAAAAGAATATTTGAAGGCTTCAGATCACAGTGAGCAATGGGGAAATCAAAGCCAGAGTGCAGATAGACCAATCCATTAGCAACTGATACACATAGTTTCAACCTCTCAGGAAATGTCCACCTTGACCGATCTACCCCAGAACCATGTATAATATCTTCCAAGCTCCCATTATCCATGTATTCCAGAACCAAGGCCTTTAATTTCCCACTCTCCCAAGCATAACCTATAACCTTGAGCAGATTTTTGTGCCTCAAAAGGCTCAGGGTCTTAATTTCTCTATTGAAGCACTTGTCAGATTCAGAAGAGAACATTAGAATATTCAACTTTTTCACTGCAACAGTTCGCCCATCTTCCAGGTTTCCTTTGAACACACTGCTCAAGGCACTTGTACCAATCACATTATCTTCGCTAAAGAAGCATGTTGCAATTTCCAAAGCTCTTTGATCAAACCTCTTTATGGTTGGGGTCCTTGGGGTGAAAGAAGTGGATGCATCTAAAGTTTTAGGGTTCACAGCTTTTCTATTTTTGATGCAGCGATCAAGGAAATAAAGTAAACCAACCAGAAGTAGAAATATAATAATGGACCCAAGAACAATGAGAATTAATGCAGCCTTCTTGGAGAACCGGTGTGCTGCACTTAAGTGGCTTGAATTGCTGCAAGGTCTGAGAAAATTGGTTCCACAGAGGCCAGAGTTTCCTTCCAGACTGGATGCATCAAGGTGCCCAAATATGCCTTCTTTTGGAAGCGGGCCTTCAAACCGATTGAACGAAATGTTGAGATGTTTCAGGGCAGAAAGGTTCCCAAGTTTCTCTGGGATTGTACCATTTAATTGGTTCCGAGAAATATCTAAGGAGTGCAGGTACTTGAGATTTCCTATGTTTCTAGGCAACTCACCATCTAAGTTATTATAGGAAAGGTTCAAGTATGACAGAGAACCCAACTTAGACAAAAGAGCAGCTGGAATTTGACCAGAAAGAGCATTCATTGAAAGATCAAGCGAAGACAAACTTTGGCAACTTGTAAGTGCTGCTGGAATACTTCCTGAAAGCTTGTTATTCGAGATATCAATTGCCTGTATGATTGCCAACCCTCCAAGCTCAACTGGAATGGACCCCTTCAAGTGATTGTGTGATAAATTGAGATAGATTGGCATGTTTTTCATTCCCCTTATCACAGATCCAGGAATTGATCCTGTGAGTTGATTATTAGACAAATCCAAGAGTGTAAGCTGATCAAGATGGCCGATGCTTTCTGGGATAGAACCATTAAGCATGTTCCCATGGAGGTCCAAGGTTGAAAAGTACTGGAAGTTAGCAAAAGCATCTGGAATTGGACCGGTTAACCTGTTGAGATACAAATTGAGCTCAGTTAACTGTTTCAGTTCAAATATTTGCTTAGGAATTTCACCTTCCAGGAGATTCTCAGACAGGGAAAGCCCTTGGAGGGATGACAGCTTTGATATTGTAGAAGGAATGTTGCCTGACAATCTATTCCGACCCAAATCTAAGACGAACAATAAGCTGAGATTGCCAATCTGTGGTGGGATTGAACCCTCCAGGGAGTTCTTATATAAGAACAACTTCTTCAGGTTATACAGGGAACTAATGTTAGAAGGGATCTCCCCTCCAAGGAAATTTGAGCCCAAGTGCAGATATGACAAATTTCTCAAGTTCATCAACGCCAGAGGAATCTGACCCGTCAGATTATTAGAAAATAAAGTGAGAACTTGTAGTGAAAGCAGAGACCCAAGCTCAGAAGGTATTCTCCCAGTGAACTGATTATTGGAAAGACCCAGGTGTGTTAGTGATTTGCATTGGGATAAAGAATCAGGGATTGTCGAGGATAAACTGTTGTTAAATAACCGTAGTTTCTCCAAGTTGACTAGATTTCCAAGCTGGGAAGGAATGCTTCCCACAAATGCATTGGTGTACAGTTCCAGCTCCACAAGCTTGTGACAATTCCCTAATTCAGGTGGGATTTCCCCACCCAAAAGATTTTCGAACAACAAAAGATATTGTAAGTCAGTCAAGTTCCCAAGCCCAGAAGGTATACTCCCAGACAACTGGTTTTGACTCAAATCTAATATTTGCAAAGCTGTCAAGTTACCAAAGGAAACTGGTATGGGACCCCTGAAGCTGTTCTTATAAGCAAGAAAAGTCTGAAGATAAACCAAATCACCAAGGCAAGATGGGATTGAACCAGAGAGGTAGTTAGTGTTTAAGCCAAGTGTAGTCAAATTAGAGCAACTGCAAATGCTTTCAGGGATATCTCCTTTCACGAAGTTATTCCCTAAAATGAATAATTGAAGATGAACCAAATTACCAATGCAAGATGGGATTGTACCGGTGATGTTGTTGGTGCTGAGGCGAATGCCATATAAACTAGTTGAGTTGCATATGCTTTCAGGGATATCTCCATCCAAGAAGTTATTACCAAGGTCCAATATCTGCAGGTTTTTCAGGTTTCCTAATTCCTTTGGTATTGAGCCTGACAGAGTATTGTTGAAGACGTACAATTCAGAGAGAGAAGAACAACTTGCTAGCTGAGAAGGAATGGAGCCTGTGAAATAATTGGAAGCTAAATCAATAACCTGAAGGGTTGAAATGTTTCCAAGGAGTGGAGAGATCTCGCCTTCGAGTTCCTTCTCCGCCAGAGATATAGAAATGACATGGTTGAATGGATCACAAGCAATGAAGGACCAGTCGCAGTAATGATTTGCATCTGTCCAGTTTGCCAATGCTTCAAATTGGTCATGCGTGATTGAATTCTTGAAGGCCTTCAAGGCCTCCATATCTGAGGTAGAGCTCAGCTCTGCACATCGAATAACTAAAAGAGAAGAAATTAAGACTAGTGTCAGGATTCCATACCAAAATGCCATTGAATTGCTTTCTAGGATATGTTGAGACTTGAGGAGCTTTAAAGGAAGATCATTGAAGACTTCAACCAACCAATCAATCCAAAATCAAATCAGCAGTATTTGACTGTTCTTTCACAAAGTCCACACAAGTTGCCTAGTTGGTGTGTGCTATGCGGCTGATTATTAATTCCTAACCTCATAACCCTGCCAAGTAGGATTTTTATTTGTCGCAGTGGCTTAGCCGCTGAGATCACGCCACATGTAAAGATACTAATCTAATGGTCGGAAATGAAAATGTATAGAGTTACGTGCAAATATATTCTTCTTGCTTTACCAATGCAGGGTTGGTTGAGTGGTAAAGATTCGTATTTCTCAGTGGGTTCAACCCTTGCTAATGACATTTCAATTCTATAATTAGAAAAACAACCGTGCTAAAAAAGAAAAATTTATAAATATGAAAAGATTAGGTGAACTTTTGTAAAGCAAGACAATTATATTTGCAATTAGATTCATAGGTTTTCATTTCTTAGTATTTTTACATGTCGCGTGATCCGGGGCTGCCACAAATAAAAATTCAAAGTCAACCCTAAATTGTAAAAGAAAATTTCTTTTTTGCAACATGTAATAAAAAACAAACTGGAATGTGTGGTTTTAAGTTTTCCAGAAGTCATTTAGCAGAGAAAAAGTAGGGTTTGGGGAAGTGGCGTTGAATTGATACTTATCAACCAAGTTTAAAGGCGGAATAGATATGATTTTTTTTTCTTGGTAAAAGTGGAATAGATATGATTTAGGAGGGAAAATAAGATTCTCAGTGCACAAGTCACAAAAAAACAAACAAATCTTAAAGAATTTAAAATTTTAAACGAATTTGATAATTCTTGGACGATCCGTCAAAGACAAGACAGCAGCATGGGTACTGGATAGTAGTGACTAGTGAGCTGTGAAGACAACAACTGACGAGTGACGAACATGCTGCTGCTGCTCGCCAAAGTTGAATTCTTCGTTTCAATGTCAACTTGTGCAACCAAGCGTTCACATCGACAACGAAAAGCATCCACCGCGCAATGGATAGGAATAGGAATATAGGAATATCGGATAGAGATAATATTTTATTAACAAATATGGAGCATATATTATTATACATATACAAATGCTACTACCTACCGACAGAACTTTTTTTCTTTTTTTTTTTTCAAACAAAAGATGGGGGCACGCACTTCGATTACATCTTCATATGGAGTTTTGTCGTCCGCAAGGTTTGAACTTATGACCACTCTACTAAGAAGTATGGATCTTACCATTCTACCAACCTTGCATTGACCCGACAAACTTTACCCATGGAGGATTGTCATCTGTTTAAAGATATTACATCCTAAAGATTGCAGTGAATCTATACATATATGATTACTTGATTTGGATTGTGACGGAGAGCAGAGACGAAACCAAGATTTAACATTGGAGATCGAAGAATAAAATCTAGATAACCTTACACACATATTGTGTGGGCATTCATAAAGACCCATTTAGGATCCCACATCTCAATTTTATTTTATTTTTTATGTAGAAAAAACTCTCGATTATTTTATTATATTAAAGTATATGCTCACATATATTTTGTGGGGATCTACACATATTTAAAAAAGAGAGTAAATTATTGACAATGATATTAAACTAAAGCAACAGTAAAAAAAAGAAATACGCATGACTTCAATCTTAAATAGTTAGATGAAAACCAAAATTTTATTTGATAGGAGATGCAAATAAACTTTTTATTTTAGGTAAGAGATGTAAACTAATGATAGTTACTTACTTTACTATCAATAGACATTTTATTTTATATAAAATTAAATAACAAAAATTACAGAAGAAATAAAGAAACAAATAAATAAAATTAAAAAAAATAACAAAAACAATAAATAAATGATAAATAAATTGAGAAAGAAAAAGAGTATCTAATTGTGGAGAAGATTTTTTTCAAATTTTTCATAACCCATGCTTATAGAGAGGGAAGAAGCTAAATAGGAAAGAGGAAAGAGGAGATAAGAGAGAATAAATAAGATTTTTTTTTTTTGTAAAAGGTGCTTTGAATTAGAAACTGGAAAGAAAAGAGAGATTACATCCTCTGATAATGCTTCCCACGAGTGTCCTCTAAAACTAGTTTGGACAAGCCACATGGGAGGTTACAAGGGTCCAAGACGGTTTCCAAAGAAGCCCCTAGCAAGATCATTAGCACACATGTTAAATTCACGGACATGATGGACGAACACAATCCTGTGAAATCTCTATTTGATCTCCTGAATATCATCAAAAATATCTTGCACCACCCAAGGAGTGCTTAGTGATTCCGTAAAAAAAAATTCCTTTTAACAATGTTTATAGAAAGAGAATAGAATAAATATGAAATAAAGATGAAAGAGAAAAGATGGGAGAAAAAATAGGGATTAAAGAGTTAATTTTTAATTAAAAATAACATTTATATGCATTATTTTACCTTTAAAAGTTGTTTTCAATTTTGAAGAATAATCACTTAGTGATATTTCACATGTGGAAAGAGAAAAAAAAAACTGAAAAAAATTAAGAGAATTAATATAAAATTTATATATATATATATATATATAATCTTTTTCATGCCCTCGACTTCGGCCCCACTGTGCTTCCGCCCATGATGCCGAGTAAGATTTTTAAGTCACATGCTTAAATCGAAGACCAATCCAGTTGTTTGGAAAGTTGTTCCGTCAATTGATTTTACATGATACGTGTTTAATTTAAAATCATAATTTTCGTTTTAAAAAAATATAAAATAATATATCAATCTAAATGTTTTCTCCTTCTCAGAAGATCCATTGTTCACATCAATAGTCAAAATCACTTCAATGAAGACTCGCTTTCAAAGCATAAATTTTAGCTGAAAAGATTACCATACCATAAAGCTTGTCTCCAATGTTAGGGAAACGAAGAAAATAATTCACTGTCAATCACAAATTGAAAGGTTTCATCGTATATGATTGTGTTTTTATGGAAGTTCTAATGACTTTTAGTTACTTATCATCGTATGGTTCCTGAAAGGCAATAAATGCATCTGTATGGATCATTCAACAACTGTGATCTCTCACGAGGAAGATACCTGATGACAATTGATGAAGACTGAAGATTTGCTGTGTAAGGTTCCGTAGAAAAGTTGGATATTTGTCACGTTTCCTTATGAACTTCCATACTTCCACGGAAGTAAAAAAGGGAAATTTGTGTTTAGGCGAAGGACAGCAATCATTTCACGTAATTCATCACATATGCCTTTACTGGTTTTGGTTGTTGCCGTATTAACTTTTGCTCTGTACACACTAAATTCATATGAAATGATCAATTAACACATGTTCCTGCAGTGCACAGACTGGTTTGGATTCAATGTGAGCACAGGTTTTCGTATGTTCAACATCGCGTTCAGATTATAAGGTTTTTTATCTTCTTCGATCGTCTGAATCTTTTTTCTTCATTTCTGAACCTAGGGGAGTTTTCATGAAAAGATCTTGGATCTCACAGCTGGGTCTGTTTCCCTTCATTTACTAGTAAGTCATTCAGAACTCTTAAGAAATGCAGAGCTTTGCAGAGAAGTTTCATTCTTGTAGATTTTATTTATTTTTTATTTCTTGGGTCTGTTATCATTTAAGCTAGTTTTCATGGGCTGATCGATCACTCATGCTGGTTTGGTTTCTCTCCTAATTTCCGTACCTGCAGCACTGATGAATCACTGCATATGTTGCACATCTGTTAAATTAAATGCTGTTGCAGGGTTTAGGACTCCTTTGCAGTTTCAAGTCACTCAGTAGGAACAATTGGAAAAACTTGTTCTGTTCATTTTCGCAAACAGAAACAGAGATTAGGTCAATCAATTGACGCTGAGAATGAATGTTTATATATGTTACTATGATCTTCTGCGTTTTTCAATTACTTGAAATTTCTTCATCATATTCAAATCCTGCAACTTGATATCCTCTGTGGCTTTGAACAGATAAATGGGAAATACTGCAATTTTGGCCTTCTATATCACGATTTGCTGTGTTGCCTTTGTCATCTCGAAGATTGTCATTTCAGTACTCCTTTATCGCAGATGGCAAAGAAAGCACAGTGTGATCCATGATAGTGTTTCAGGTATAAAAAATTTATGCCTTTTTGCCATTCAAGATTCTGAACTTGCAATTTTGAAAGAAAACAATCTTACTAAAACTCAATGAGGCAACAACAGGAGGAAAGATGGTGATGTTCAGGTCTCCTACAAAGCAGGATCTGAGCTCAGAGATGCTCGTAAAGAAGACATTGAGATTAACCAACAAGGACATCATCGGGGCAGGAGGTTATGGAACAGTGTACAGATTGACCATTAATGAGTCAACCTCCTTTGCAGTAAAAAGGCTAAACAGAGGTAATGCAGACCGTGATCAAGGATTTGAGAGAGAGCTGGTGGCAATGGGAGATATAAAGCACAGGAACATTGTCACTCTTCATGGATATTACACTGCTCCCCAGTTTAATCTTCTTATATATGAGCTGATGCCAAATGGAAGTTTGGATACTCTGCTTCATGGTATGCAGTTTTCTCAGGGAGTGTGCCGAAATAGTCTTAGAAATTGCAACTTATTTAGTATCTTTACCTCCTTCTCATCAAGATGCTAATGCAGGTGGATTAAATGAAAAGAAGCATTTGGATTGGTCAACAAGATACAAAATAGCTGTAGGTGCTGCAAGAGGAATTTCATACCTTCATCATGATTGTATCCCTCACATTATACACAGAGATATCAAATCAAGCAATATATTATTGGACCAAAACTTGGAAGCTCGAGTTTCTGACTTTGGATTGGCTACATTAATGGAACCTGATAAAACTCATGTTTCAACATTTGTTGCTGGAACTTTTGGTTATTTGGCTCCTGGTACAGTTTCTAACTCCTGGTTTCTCATCAGTTCTCCTTCCCCAGAACCCCCCACCATCAAATTTCTCCCAAGTGTTGTTTTTAAATGGTTTTTGCATGTTTTTCCTTTTTTTTTCCCTAGAATATTTCGATACAGGGAGGGCAACTGCTAAAGGAGATGTTTACAGCTTCGGAGTTGTTCTGCTTGAACTTCTAACAGGGAAGAGACCTATGGATGAAGCATTTGAGGAAGGCACTAAGCTGGTAACATGGGTAAGACAACCCCATCTGGTCAAAATCACTAGTTATCTACTTCTTTAACATGCAAAACTTCCTTTTTCTGATAACTCTAAATTAGATGGAAAAAAAATTTATGGAAATTATACTCTGATTAAATTGGCTTTCACTGTCAAACATTTTATTCTCATGCGTTCAATTCACCAAGAAAATATTTGATGACAGTCAAGCTGCATAAAATGTAACAGGTGAAAGCAGTTGTTGATGACAAGAGGGAAGAGCATGTGATTGATCATACCTTAGGGAGTTGTCCGATGGAGGAAGTTAATAGTGTATTCAGTATAGCATTGATGTGCCTTGAACCAGATCCCTCCAACAGACCAACCATGATTGAGGTTCTCAAGATGCTTGAGGAAACAAAATCCAATAGAATTGTATTGGACCCATGAACTTTTTTATGTATTCTTCTCTTTCCTGAGTGGAAAAAAACCACGGTCGGTTAAAGAAAACTTCCTACACTGATCAATATAGTGGCAAGTGTGATCCAGTCAATCTCTGGCTCAAATCCTAATAACAGTCTCCTTACCCTTCTTCCTTTCCTTTCTCCTGCTTGATAATCAATTATAGTTCATTAAGGGTCTAAAAACAGTAGTTGGATTTCTCCCAGTTTGATTCTATTTTCTTGGCCTCCGTTGGGAATCTCTGACTGATAAGATTTCAATGTTGAGACAGCCTTAATTTCGTCACTCCAAGCTGTTGAAGTACAATCAATACAGTTGACCCAAAACTCAACCCATTCTGTAGCAAAAGCTAGGGATCACGTTTTTTCAGTTTCATTGCCACTGAAGCATGTTGTATGGCAGTTCAGTTTTCAAATAAAAGAGCATGAGAACAAGCTCTAAGTGATGCAACGAAAATGGAATACTTCAATATCACAAGTTCACTGTTGGTGGCAGAACAGAGAGATGACATTGTCAAAAATAATTCTTTCAAATTTGATTAACCTAGGCGTTGGCATGTTGTTTTTTGCCAATTGATCTAATCTTTCCATTTAGAAGTATGAAACATAAACTACGAGAAAGATGTTCGGTATTAGGGAAATTGAACTCTTCATAACAAAAGAGAGAACAACAGAAACTACTCATGAGAATGGAACTAATAAAAAGAACTGGAATTGCATGGCATCTACTTCAGGACCATGGACAATCCCTTAGAAACTGAGTCTTTCAAAGTTGGAGACGCTGGAGCATTTCCAAAGAACACGTTAAATAAAGCCTTAATCACGTTCTCTGAGTCAATTGTAGCATCCACAGCGGAAGGTGACCCATCAGATGAGATGCAAACCTGAAACAAAACAACCATCAGAATGAATGATCAGGTTTCCTGAAGAAAAAAATTAATAACAAAAGAAAATTTTAGTGTATAAGTTCATAGAATCATGAAAGAATTGGCATATGCGAAGATACAAGGCACTAATATCTGTAAGGAATCATGGGCACGGCATGCAATAATGTCCTCAAGCATCCAAAACAAACTTACTAGCATCTTCGATGGATCAAGCCAGGTCAAGAATATGAAAGTTCCTTTCTTAAGAGATCGCCCTTGAAAGAGGCTGTAGAAAATTGAAAGTGCATGTTCATCAATAGGGTTAATTGCTTCAATTCTTCGGGTGACAGCATCATCCAATGCATCCCAGAAGATCTTGCCGATAACATCTCTCACCAGAACAATCTGTAATGATTTCTCCAGAGGAGCTGCAATTGTATCAGTACATATCAGCACTTCTGATGGAACATTAGTTTATTTTGTAAACAATCATGTGCAAAACAAAGATCACCGGTACCCTGAAAAATTGATGCAAACAGTGTCGAATCTAATTCAATGTCAGCAGCTGTTCTTCCTTTCCAAGCATTTAATTTTCTAGTGACAGATATATTTGCATAAAACCCTGCAGCATAGGCCTTGACACCAACGAATGCAAAAAACTTCTCCCCGTATCCTACAAAAGTGTCCAATCCAAAGCAAAAGCAGAAGAAAAGAAATCAATATTTCCCCTTACAAAAAAACAAACAGAATCAGGAAAATAAGCAACTCTTTTTTTTTTTTCTTTTTCTTTTTTTCTGGGTAAACAGACTAATAAGCACTTAGTAGTTAGTACACAGGAGGAACAGAATTTGAACCAGCCAGGAAAGGAGTAGATACCATAATACAGATCCAGAAGCATGTAGAATGCAATCAATTGAAATGGAAAAAAATGGTGAACAGAACAAAGTGAAAAAATGACACAAAAATGTTTTCATCATGGTGTTACTCTCTTGGAGATATCTTTAAGGATGGGAAACACTAGGAATGCAAATTGTATCCCAACGAAATACTCCAAACTCCTATAAGAAATGGGTTAGGCTGGGCCAGTCCAGATCAACTGTAGCCAAATGGGTTAACTAAATGACATCAGATTTTGAGTCTCCATTAGGAAGGTACCTACTAAAGTCTCATGGATTCAGTAGTTCTTTTAACATAAAAATGGAAAACCACAAAATCAGTTTACATCGATACATGACCTCTACATCTTTTATGCAACTATAATTATTTTTTGTAGTTACATATTATAATTATTTTAAGAAGTTCACTTGGGCAGCAGAGTAACTTACCAGTTCCAAACAGTGCCATCGAATTAGCGTACATTGGTAGACATAATTGTGTCTGAAATTTGACATTTGTCTTAGGCTCCACGACATATTCTACACCGTTCATCACGACATATTCTTCCCCGTCAACTATCCATACACCAAGAAGGCAAATAGAAGTTATAATCTTTGACATAATCATCATACTAGTTTTCATTTTACTATTCTAAAAGATGGACCACCATAGAAGAGAAGCTCCAGCATTTACTAATTACTACAGTGGTACTACTCCCAGTCTCCCATTAAGTCTGATTAACAACAACCAAGCTCACATTGTGGTTGGGCATCACATTTTTTAATAATTCTGAGGACCTTGATCACCTCTTTTTTTCTTGTCCTTTTACCAAATCTATCCGAGAGAAAGCCTGATCTTGCATTTGGCCCGTTCGAAGAGCACTCCTTTGGTTTCGCTAGTGTTTGGTCTTGGATTCTAAAAAACTTCAGATTCATTCATTTGTGGTTGGGTAGGTAAGCTCGTGTTCTATGCCACTATCCATCATCTTTAGTGGGAGTTCGAAGATAGACTTCCAAATCCCGCTTCAAAGATATGACTTGGAATACCATCTACTTTGATGTCTCTTCTACAATTATAGCTTTTTCTCCACCCCTGATTGAATATTTTATAATATTTTGATGATATATATATTTTTTTTTCTCTACTAGTCCAACTGACCTTTACTTTAAACAAGCAGAATTTGCCCTTGTATTGGTGCATTGGTGTCTTTTACACACGCCATACAACAGGGAGAAAGCCAGAAACACCAAACTAACTGTAATTAAAATTTTCTCACAAGGGAAAGCATAAAAATAAAACTGATCAGTGGCGGAATGAAATCCTAAACTTTTATGATTCAAATTATTTCTCTGCCTGATCAATGACCATCCAATTGAAAGAAGTAGAAATCTATAGAATAAGAACAGCACTGTCAATCATCAAAAGTTTAATAAAACTCAGGAGAAACGTACAAAAATATAATCTGAAAGAGAAAGAAGAAAGAAAGCATTATTTCACCTAGAAGAAGCAGCTTTGAGAATGAAATGAGGCCGGAATCTGACACTGTTAGCCTTGAGCCTGAGATTTGGATGGAATGCGGCTAAGGGAGGAAAGCTTCTAAGATGGGTTTGGCCCAAAAGTCGATTTGAGTTTCTTCCCCCAGGTAAGGTTTTGGGTTTAGTTGAAACCAACGAACACTGTGTGGTAATCGCTCCCACCATTTCGGCTCTCCGTAGACGAAAGACACTGCTTCGGTCTGTCTTCTTATACTTTGATGGGTTAATGCTTACTAAGTCACCCATACCCCCACCTGTTCAACGGTTTAGAAATTTATTAGGTGAATGGGTTCTGAGTCTTGACGCAGTAAATCCACTGCAACACCTTTTTAGGAATTCTCTACCAGTATTTTACAAATTTCGGGATCGAATTGACCAATCCAGATTGAAGTCGCTGACCAATATGACAATATCAATACCGCGAAAGGCTGAATTGGAAGTTGGCCTTTCTAGAGGATTCAATCAATTTGGATAGATCAAGAACATGACTCCATCAAACTGTATTGGGCGGGGAAATGCTCTGCACCAATGAGAACGTTTATGAGGGCATGAATCACCGGTAGGAGTGGTAGGAGTGCATCCATGGTGTCTTTAGAGTCAGTATAGTTTTTGGTGAAAATAAAAAATTTCATTTAAAAAGATATTAGTGCAGGTAGCACTTACATATAGAGTCTAGCCTTAGACTACAGTTACGAGCCTGTGTGGCTGCAAGCTTTGCATGTTTTTCAAAAAACAATTGGAGAACTGGATTGGGGAATGCAACATATTTCATATGTTTAGTGGCTTTAGCCAACTCCATTAGTGTTGTTAACTTGTCAAGGGGCCACTTCTCTGTTGTTGGGCATGGCAGTAGCTTTGTAATAAGGTCTTGATTAGTCCATATTTCATCAATTTTTATCCCCTTCTCTGCAGTTTCTCCCATTCTTATTTGTAGTGCAAAAAGTGTGGTATCCAAAATCCCTTTAGTCTTCTTTCCAAAATTGACGGTCTGTAGATGCCCGTCTCTTCAAATCTCAGTGCTCCAACCTGTTGCTCCTAATTGCTGGTAAGGTAGCCCTGCACATATTAAAATATTTATATTAATTTGAGGCAAATAACTGCACCAATTTCTTTCTATTTCATCATTATTTCCAATATTGAGTTCATTTTCAAGGTTGACCACAAATACCTTATTTTCATTTATTAGTTTCAACTCCTTGATCCAATGGTTTGTGCTTTTTAATACCCTTACTGGGTTTGGTTTCTTGTTATTAAACACCCTCTCATTTCTTTCTTTTCAGATGAAGTAACAGGTTATAATGAAAATTGACATAACCCATCGCCTGTCCTCCTTTCTCAAATGTGTAGTCATTTCATGACAGTAGGCAATAAGCGATGAGTTCTGCCAATTCTCCGTGCGTAACCCAAGAGGTCCTGCAGCATGGATTCTTTTTCCCCATTCACATGAAATAAGAATGTGCCATATAGTTTCATCTGATTTTCCACATATTGCACATTCTGCATTCATGTTTGTCCATTGAGCGAGTTTGGCCCTGACTGGCAGACCATCATTTAAAACACGCCAAAAGAAAACTTTAAATTTTGGATGTATAGGAAGGTTCCACATTAAGTTCCACCACTTTGCGAATCGGTGGTCATGGTTCAAAAACCTTTGCTTCAGTATTTCTTTAAAAGCCAGTCTAACTGTGAAATCTCCATTTGGAGAAATTAAGGAAGACCAAGAGTCTTCGTGGTCCGAGAGGTGAATAGAATGGATTATTGTAGAAAGAGAAAGAGGGTTTGAGGATGTTTCCCTGTCTCGACTTTGATTTTGATGTGCTTCTCCCACCATTGCAACTACTGATATATGTCTTTGGCCATCTGCTGAAGTCCTGGTTGGTTGCTATGACTTGTGCTTGGTGTTGTTCCCATGGATCGAACCAGAATGATGTGTGTTGTCCGTTCCCTACCTGCCTTCCTACCATCTTCCTTAACTGTGGGAGAATGCTTGTTATACTATTCCATATCCAAGAACCCCTTTTTTTCGTCACCGTTGGATCGAAAATACTTCAGTTCTTGAAGTATTTTGCTTTGAAAACCCTTACCCACAATGCATTTGGATTAGTGATTAACCTCCATCCTTGCTTGAGTAACATCGCCGAGTTGTAGTCTTCCATTTTCTTAAAACCCAGCCCACCCATTGCTTTTGGTTGACAGCATTTGCCCCACGAGATAAGATTCAATTGTTTACTCTTATTTGGTTGATCGTTCCAAAACCTTTGGCAAATGGCATCAATTTTGTTGCACGTAATCTTTGGGAATTTGAGACATTGCATTTGATAAAGTGCAATGGATTGTATTGAAGCTTGCATTAGCACTCCTCTTCCCGCAAAGGAAATGTTAGAGGCCTTCCACTTAGCCATCTTCGAGGACCTCCGATTCACCACAGTTTGCAGAGTTTTGGCTTTCGCTCTTCCAGGAATTAAATTTGACCTCAGATATGTTGCTTCCCTTTTAATCTCTTGAACCTTTAAAATAGCCATCACCGTTTTCTTCTCACTTGTCGAGACATTTCTACTAAAGAAAACTCCACTTTTCTCAAAATTAATTTGCTGTCCTATTAAGTCGGCGAATAGAATCAGTATAGTTATCGCAGGATTGCTCACTTGATATAACCAATACCTGTTAACTAGAGGCGGACCTATGAAGGGGCAGGGGGACATGGCCCCCGGATTTTTAAAAATTTTCTACAAATTCCGTTAATTTTCCAGTTTTTTTCTCTTCTCAAATGTGAAATGTCACTATTTGGCTCCTCAAATATTGAGAACAATTTTTAAATATAAAATTATGGGTATAAATGTCATTTCTAATTAAAAACTAATTCTTCAATCCCTATTTATTCTCCCCTCTTCTCTTTCATCTTTTCTTTCTATTTATTTTCTTTTGTTTCTATAATAAACTTGGGTTAAAGGAATTTTTTGAAGAAAAAAAATTCTTATTAAATATTCAAAAATCAAAATGTCATTCCTAATTAGAAACTAACTCTTCAATCCCTATTTATTCTCTCATATCTACTATCTCCTATCTCCTCTCTCCTCTTTTTTTTTTCCTATTTATTCTCTTCCCTTTTTATAAACATGGGTTAAGAAAATTTGGAAAAAAATCTACTCCACAATTAGATACTCTTTTTCTTTCTCAATTTATTTATCGTTTCTCCTTTTCTCTTTTTTTTCTCTTTATTTTTTTATTCTTTTTATTTGATTTTATATTCTATGTTTCTTTATTTCTTCTACGATTTTTGTTATTTGATTTTGTATTGTGAATAAAATACAACCATTGGTTTGCATGGCTTACCTCAAAGAAAATTTCGGCTTGCGGTTGAAGTCATATGTATTTTTATTTTTTTTATATTGTTGCTTTAATTTTACCTATATTTTGTCCAAGAAAAATATCATTATCAATAAATTTTTTTTTTTTAAATATGTGTGGGACCCACAAAATATATGTGGGTTTATTTAACATAAAAAATTTTAGTTTAGAGGTATAACACTAATTGCTCTTATAAGGGCCCACACAATATGTGTGCCAAAAAAACATTAATGCTTCTTCAACGAAGGTTATCTAACTTTCATTCTCCCCCGCCCCCCACCCACCCCACCCCACCCCACCTCACCCTTCCCTTCCCAATAATGCATCCTGGGTTTGCCCCTCCTCTTAACGAAGAATTGTAAGTTCAACTCTTAGATGACAAATATAATTTCACCATTCCCTATATATAGAAAACATTTTTGTGCTAAAATAAAAAATAAAAATCGATGCATTTTGGATTTTCAAATTTTATTTGGTAGACAGTTTCAATTTCAAATTAATATAGAGAAACATATTTCATAATGCAACAGCTACCGATGGGTCTAGTGAGCAAAATGGTACAAAAGGAGGGGTTAATCTATTAAACTTAATAACCATTGACGAATGATCTGCATACGGGTGGATTTGATTAGGGTTTGGTAGAATTAGTACTTCAAGACCCATTACATGTCTAAGGCTTTTTTTCTTCCTAGCATCTGCTATTTTTTGCCACAAATTCTTTTGCTTCTCAAAGAGAAACAGTTTGAAAAGGCCCAACTGTCCAAATTCTTGGCAAGATTACTCAAAAGAAGTGATAAACCCTTGTTACAGTAGTCGGGTTGGTTCCAGATCTGAAAGCTGGTGAATCTTTTCTTGTTAAGGGAATCAAAATGGTTGGTTTAACCAAAGGGTTGATAAGGAGGGCAATGGCCAATTCGATCACTGCTTGTCATGGCTGATCACATTGGAAGGCCTCAGCATAGCCTTGTTACCTATTTCACCAACATAAATAGTCCCTCTCCATTCATTGTCATGCATCATCAGGCCCCATGTTCAACGGAAAGCTGGCGACACTCTCATTTTGAAGTCTTAACCATAACATCAAGCTTAAAATGATCATGGGTAAAATACTAAGGCTCAGAGGATTTACTCCAAAGGCAAGGAAGATTGAAAAATTTTTCTAAGTAACAGTTTCTTTCTCCTCCCTAGCTCATTCAACCCATAACCATTACACTCGCTATGCTTTAGACATTTTTGTCCATCCTCTGCAGCTCTCTTTCTCAAAGATAAAAGCAAAGCTGACCCCTGGGGACCAGTATTGACTTCTGTATTTCATTGGGCAGGTTTCTCAACCTCTGACTTGGAGCCATCAACAGCTATTTCTGAGGATTGTTGTCTTCTTGGCCAGTCGGAGCTTCATCTCCAAAATTATTCTCCTCAGTAGCGTCTGGACTGCTGCTCCCCCACCATCTCAAAGAGATTGTTGCTAAGGGCCCTGTTGGGAATCCGTTTTTTAAATTCGTCTTCATAATCCAGAATGCCCTTTGCCAAGGTTGAGTTCAGCATATTCTGTGACTGTCCTTGCTGCTGCAACAAATGAGCTGCTGGTGTTGAAGTCCTTCCTGCCTTGTGAGTGTTCTGCATGGAACCTGAGGTTTTGTTTTGCATCTGAGAGCCACTGAATTCAAAGCATAAGAAAGAATCAGAATTTTTTTAAAAATAAATAAATAAATAAAGTGCAGTTATATAAAACAGTGCATACAATTTCCATAGACAATACACCAACATAAATTCTCCAGAGCATGAAGGAATAGTTAGCAGCAGTATCACCACACTATCATAAAATCTGGATATACTAACGTTTGGCACTACAAATAACATTCACTATAACATGATGATGCTTCTTCATAATGACTCAGAAAACAGGTAATCAGATAGGCCTTCCTAGACAAAGGTATCATATGGTAATGAGAAAGAATAACTTCCATAGCTTTAATTGTTTTCTTCCAGGCTTCCTTGCATTTTCTATGTTCTTAATTCAAAAATATTTGTCCCAGTGTCATGAATTCTTTTATCCGATCGATGATTGATCCACTCCAACGCATTTGGAAGGCGACCCAATGGACTTCTTTTTGGATCAATGGCTTGTTTTTCCTTCTTTATTTTTTTCCCCTGAGGTGGAGTTGAAGGGCCAGCTATTAATTGGTCAAGATAAGTATCCGCCCACGTCTACGGTAACATAACCCACAAGTATTACCTACTTACAATAAACTTTCATTATGAAAAATACTAACTCAAAATTCTTGAATTTCCATATCTTAGTAGACAAAATTCTCAAATTCATGTTTTATGAACAGACTAAGAGTAACAACCAACGTTTTCACCATGAGCAAGTGATGCCACTGTGTTAATGCAGAAACCACCTAAATTACATAGAGAAGTGAAGAATTGTTTTCAGAAAGGGTAAACGGATATGGGTGAGGGCATTGGGCTCTGACATCAACAATGGTGATGATAGATGTAATGAATTCAGAAAGCAAGACCCAAGGACTTGCCATAGGTGTGGTGTGAAAGGGTTTATAATTGTCAAGGTGTTACCTACATTTTTTTTTTTTTAAATAATTCTGTACCATAAGTATGAGGGAAATTGATGAACATGCAAATGTGACATGATGGAATTTACCATCCAAGCACACTATTGACCATTGGGTGGGCCAAGATTTCAACTTGGCTTGACATGGAAAATGCAATGTAGAATCGTCGTATTTTAAATTCTTCCTTTCAATTTCCCCACTGACCGCACAGCTAACTGTCTACTCATAATTACCTGACTACCAATTCTAACTTTGAACCTTGCAATTATCACACAATCATGTAGTACTCCACAATCATGTAGTACTCCCCCAACCACAGGCAAACAAACAATTATGAGATAAGTTCTACCAGGTGTGAACCCAACCTGCAGCAAAAAAACACTCCAAACTCCACACAAGAAATACACAACTAACCACACTCACGACACGAGATCTACATGGGTCAGCAATAAGACTAAATAAAGGGAACAATGCCCTAAATGGGCTTCATATTTGCTCAACACTCAACAGAACAGCTACCTTCATCATGATTGTATCCCTCACATTATGCACAGAGGCATCAAATCAAGCAATATAGTATTGGACCAAAACTTGGAAGCTTGAGTTTCTGACTTTGGATTGGCTACATTAATGGAACCTGATAAAACTCATGTTTCAACATTTGTTGCTGGAACATTTGGTTATTTGGCTCCTGGTACAGTTTCTAACTCCTGGTTTCCCATCAGTTCTCCTTCCCCAGAACCCCCCCCCCCCACCACCATCAAATTTCGCCCAAGTGTTGTTTTTAAATGGTTTTTGCATGTTTTTCCTTCTTCGTTTTTCCCTAGAATATTTTGACACAGGGAGGGCAACTGCTAAAGTAGATGTTTACAGCTTCGGAGTTGTTCTGCTTGAGCTTTTAACAGGGAAGAGACCTATGGATGAAGCATCTGAGGAAGGCACTAAGCTGGTAACATGGGTAAGACAACCCCATCTGGTCAAAATCACTAGTTATCTACTTCTTTAACATGCACAACTTCCTTTTTCTGATAACATTGAATTGGATGAAGAAAAGAAATTATGGAAATTATACTCTGATTAAATTGGCTTTCACTGTCAAACATTTTATTCTCATGCATTCAATTCACCAAGAAAATATTTCATTACAATCAAGTTGCAAAAAATGTAACAGGTGAAAGCAGTTGTTGATGACAAGAGGGAAGAGCATGTGATTGATCATACCTTAGGGAGTCGTCCGATGGAGGAAGTTAACAGTGTATTCAGTATAGCATTGATGTGCCTTGAACCAGATCCCTCCAACAGACCAACCATGATTGAGGTTCTCAAAATGCTTGAGCGAATAAAATCCAATAGAATTGTATTGGACCCTTGATCTTTTTTATGTATTCTTCTCTTCCCTGAGTGGAAATAACCACGGTCGGTTAAAAACTTCCTACACTGATCAATATAGTAGCAAATGTATTCCAGTCAATCTCTGGCTCAAATCCTAATAACAGTCTCCTTACCCTTCTTCCTTTCCTTTCTCCTACTTGATAATCAATTATAGTTCATTAAGGGTCTAAAAACAGTAGTTTGATTTCTCACAGTTTGATTCTATTTTCTTGGCCTCCGTTGGGAATCTCTAACTGACAAGATTTCAATGTTGAGACAGCCTTAATTTCGTCACTCCAAGCTGTTGAAGTACAATCAATACAGTTGACCCAAAATTCAACCCATTCTGTAGCAAAAGCTAGGGATCATGTTTTTTCAGTTTCATTGCCACTGAAGCATGTTGTACGGCAGGTCAGTTTTCAAATAAAAGAGCATGAGAACAAGCTCTAAGAGATACAACGAAAATGGAATACTTCAATATCACAAGCTTGCTGTTGGTGGCAGAACAGAGAGATGACATTGTCAAAAATAATTCTTTCAAATTTGATTAATCTAGGCGTTGGCATGTTGTTTTTTGCCAATTGTTCTAATCTTTACATTTAGGAGTATGAAACATAAACTACGAGAAAGATGTTCGGTATTAGGGAAATTGAACTCTTCATAGCAAACAGAGAGAACAACAGAAACTACTCATGGGAATCGAACTAATAAAAAGAACTGGAATTGCATGGCATATACTTCAGAACCATGGACAATCCCTTAGAAACTGAGGCTTTCAAAGTTGGAGACACTTGAGCATTTCCAAAGAACACGTCAAATAGAGCCATAGTCACATTCTCTGAGTCAATTGTAGCATCCACAGCGGAAGGTGACCCATCAGCTGAGATGCAAACCTGAAACAAAACAACCATCAGAATGATCAGGTTTCCTGAAGAAAAAAAATTAATAACAAAAGAAAATTTACATTAAGTTTAGTGTATAAGTTCATAGAATCATAAAAGAATTGGCATATGCGAAGATATAAGGCACTAATATCTGTAAGGAATCATGGGCATGGCATGCAATAATGTCCTCAAGCATCCAAAACAAACTACCAGCATCTTCGATGGATCAAGCCAGGTCAAGAATATGAAAGTTCCTTTCTTAAGAGATCGCCCTTGAAAGAGGCTGCGGAAAATTGAAAGTGCAGATTCATCAATATGGCTAATTGCTTTAATTCTTGGGGTGACAGCATCATCCAATGCATCCCAGAAGGTCTTGCCGTCAACATCTCTCACCAGAACAATCTGTAATAATTTCTCCAGAGGAGCTGCAATTGTATCAGTACATATCAGCACTTCTGATGGAACTTTAGTTTATTTTGTAAACAATCATGTGCAAAACAAAGATCACCGGTACCCTGAAAAATTGATGCAAACAGTGTCGAATCTAATTCAATGTCAGCAGCTGTTCTTCCTTTCCAAGCATTTAATTTTCTAGTGACAGATATATTTGCATAAAACCCTGCAGCATAGACCTTGACACCAACAAATGCAAAAACCTTCTCCCTGTATCCTACAAAAGTGTCCAATCCAAAGCAAAAGCAGAAGAAAAGAAATCAATATTTCCCCTTACAAGATGAAATCTATGCACAAACAAAAATAATAAAAAAAGTGCACGAAAGAAAGCACAAAGAACAACTATCACCAATGATAACCAAAAACAAACAGAATCAGGAAAATAAGCAACTCTTTTTTTTCTTTTTCTTTTTTTCTGGGTAAAACAGACTAATAAGCACCTAGTACACGGGAGGAACAGAATTTGAACCAGCCAGGAAAAGGGTAGATACCATAATACAGATCCAGAAGCATGCAGAATGCAATCAATTGAACGGGGAAAAAATGGTGAACAGAGCAAAATGAAAAATGACACAAAAATGTTCTCATCATGGTGTTACTCTCTTAGAGATATCTTTAAGGATGGGAAACACTAGGAATGCAAATTGTATCCCACCTAAATACTCCAAACTCCTATAAGAAATGGGTTAGGCTGGGCCAGTCCAGATCAACCGTAGCCAAATGGGTTAACTAATGACATCATTAAAAGTAAGACAGAGATTTTGAGTCTCCATTAGGAGGGTCTAGACAGTCCCATCACAAGTAAAAGGTACCTACTAAAGTCTCATGGATTCAGTAGTTCTTTTAACATAAAAATGGAAAACCACAAAATCAGTTTACATCGATACATGACCTCTTCATCTTTTATGCAACTATAATTATTTTTTGTAGTTACTTTTTTTTTTTTTTTTTTTTTTTTTTTTAAGAAGTTCACTTGGGCAGCAGAATAACTTACCAGTTCCAAGCAGTGCCAACGAATTAGAGCAGCTTGGCAGACTTAATGTTTTCTGAAATTTGACATTTGTCTCAGGCTCCACGACATATTCTTCACCGTCAACTATAAACCATACACCAAGAAAGCAAATAGAAGTTATAATCTTTGACATAATCATCATACTAGTTTTCTTTTTATTATTCTAAAAGATGGACCACCATAGAAGCTCCAACAGTGGTACTACTCCCATTAAGTCTGATTAACAACAACCTTGCATTGAGATGGAAAAAGGAGCTGAGACCAAGCTCACATTGTGGTTGGACATCACATTCTTTGATTCTTTGACATTTCATTTTCTTTAGCCTCTTACTTAACAAGTATGCAGAGTTAAGAGGGGGGAAAAGGAGAGAGAAAAGGGGGAGAGTTGGGGTTGGTCTGAAGGCCTCATGGTCAATCAGAATATATGAAGTAGTCCAGGCAATTAAAAGTGTATCATAAATTTAACCTCATCAAACAAGTAGAATTTGCCCTTGCATTGGTGCATTGTTGTCTTATACGCACGCCATGCAACAGGGAGAAAGCCAGAAACTCTAAACTAACTGTAATTAAAATTTTCTCAAAAGGGAAAGCATAAAAGCAGTGGTGGAATGAAATCCTAAACTTTTATGATTCAAATTATTTCTCTGCCTGATCAATGACCATCCAATTGAAAAAGTAGGAATCTATTGAATAAGAACAGCACTGTTAATCATCAAAAGTTTAATAAAACTCAGGAGAAATAAAAATATAATCTGAAAGAGAAAGAAGAAAGAAAGCATTTCACCTAGAGAAGCAGCTTTGAGAATGAAATGAGGCCGGAATCTGACACTGTTAGCCTTGAGCCTGAGATTTGGATGGAATATGGCTAAGGGAGGAAAGCTTCTAAGATGGGTTTGGCCTAAAAGTCGATTTGAGTTTCTTCCCCCAGGTGAGGTTTTGGGTTTAGTTGAAACCAACGAACACTCTGTGTTAATCGCTCCCACCATTTCGGCTCTCTGTAGACGAAAGACACTGCTTCAGGCTTCTTATACTTTGATGGGTGAATGCTTACTAGTTACTGATTTGCATCTGCTTATCCCTCTTACAGCTTTATCAACAAAAGGATTTTTGTTCGCGGCAGAGCGGACATCGTCCGCCCACTGCAACGAACAAAAATCCATCAAGAAAAACCCATACCCCACCTGTTCAACGGTTTAGAAATGAATTAGGTGAATGGGTCCTCAGTCCTGAGTCTCCTGACGCAGTAAATCCACTGCAACACCTTTCTTCGGAATTCTCTCCCAGGATTTTACAAATTTCTATTTTTTTGGTAAGAGGATTTTACAAATTTCGGGTTCGAATTGACCGATCCGGATTGAAATCGCTGACCAATATCAATATCGTGTAAGGTTGAATTTTATGCAGATCATTAACTACTACAACAAGCCAATGATCTGTTAGTAAAGTGGTTAAAGGTTCGCACCTATTCGGCGGCATTAATTATATAAAAAAAAACTACTACAACGACAACTCAAAAGTTTCGATCTTGATCATCCCTCTCACTTTCAACCACCTGCGAGACAGATGGTTGAGAATTCAATCAAGATTATTAGCCGCAGATGTTGCACATTTAATGCGCAGTATTCAAGTTTGGCTCTAAACAAACCTAAATGTGCAGCATTCAAGTCTACCTCCAAATAAACCAAACACCTACATCTGTCTGTATTTTTATTTTTTTTTTTGGGTTAAAAAAGGCCTTCTTCTACTTTGCTTTATAGCATCCAATAAGAAACCTTGTGAAACCAATACTTTACCCATATTTCTTTCCTTTATAGTGTTTCAACTTTTTCAAAGCCTAGTATTTTCAACATTTTAAGGGAAAACAGCCCATGCCGAACTCCACATATTCTTGAACAATAAAAGAGGTGCGATCTTGTGACAGATGCAATCACTCAATGGAAATAAAAGTAGGTTCAACTCTTCCTAATTGCATATATAATATCCTCATTTCTTATATATAAAAAATATTTTTGTACTATAAATAAAAAACAATGCAATTTGGATTTTCCTCATTTCCTATACATAAAAAACATTTTTGTACTATAAATAAAAAACAATGCATTTTGGATTTTCAAATTTTTTTGGTAGACAGTTCCAATTTCAATTAATATAGAGAAAAATATTTTCATAATGCAACAGCTAGCAGTGGGTATAGTGAGCAAAATGGTACAAAAGGAGGGGTGAATCTATTAAACTTAATAACCATTGACGAATGATCTGCATATGGGTGGATTTGATTAGGGTTAGGTAGAGTTAGTACTTCAAGACCCATTACATGTCTAAGGCTTTTGTTATTCCTAGCATCTGCTATTTTGGCACAAATTCTTTTGCTTCTCAAAGAGAAACAGTTTGAGAAGGCCCAGTTGTCCAAATTCTTGGGAAGATTACTCACAAGAAGTGATAAACCCTTGTTACAGTAGTCGGGTTGGTTCCAGATCTGAAAGCTGGTGAATCTTTTCTTGTGAAGGAATCAAATAATTGGTTTAACAAGAAGGGTTGATGAGGGAAATGGCCAATTCGATCACTGCTTGTCATGGCTGATCACATTGGAAGGCCTCAGCATAGCCTTGTTACCTATTTAACCAACATAAATAGTCCCTCTCCATTCATTGTCATGCATCATCAACGGAAAGCTGGCAACAATCTCATTTTGAAGTCTTATCCATAACATCAAGCTTAAAATGATCATAGGTAAAATACTAAGGCTCAGAGGATTTACTACGAAGGCAAGGAAGATTGAAAAATTTTTCCAAGTAACAGTTTCTTTCTCCTCCCTAGCTCATTCAACCCATAACCACTACACTCGCTATGCTTTAGACATTTTTGTCCATCCTCTGCAGCTCTCTTTCTCAAAGATAAAAGCAAAGCTGACCCCTGGGGACCAGTATCGACTTCTGTATTTCCTTGGTCAGGTTTCTCAACCTCTGACTTGGAGCCATCAACAGCTATTTCTGAGGGTTGTTCTTTGTCTTCTTGGCCAGTCAGAACTTCATCTCCAAAATTATTTTCCTCAGTAGCGTCTGGACTGCTGCTCCCCCACCATCTCAAAGAGATTGTTGCTAAGGGCCCTGTTGGGAATCCATTTTTAAATTCGTCTTCATAATCCAGAATGCCCTTTGCCAAGGTTGAGTTCAGCATATTCTGTGACTGTCCTTGCTGCTGCAACAAATGAGCTGCTGGTGTTGAAGCCCCTCCTGCCTTGTGAGTGTTCTGCATGGAACCTGAGGTTTTGTTTTGCATCTGAGAGCCACTGAATTCAAAGCATAAGAAAGAATCAGAATTTAAAAAAAATAAAGTGCAGTTATATAAAACATTGCATACAATTTCCATAGACAATACACCAACATTAAATTCTCCAGAACATTAAGGAATAGTTAGCAGCAGTATCACCACACCATCACAAAATCTGGATATACTAATGTTCGGCACTACAAATAACATTCACTATAACATAATAATGCTTCTTCATAATGATTCAGAAAACAGGTAATCAGATAGGCCTTCCTAGACAAAAGTATCATATGGTAATGAGAAAGAATAACTTCCACAGCTTTAATTGTTTTCGTCCAGGCTTCCTTGCATTTTCTATGTTCTTAATTCAGAAATATTTGTCATAAGTGTCATGAATTCTTTTACCCGATCGATGATTGATCCACTCCAATGCATTTGGAAGGCGACCCAATGGACTTCTTTTTGGATCAATGGCTTGTTTTTCCTTCTTTATTTTTTTCCCCTGAGGTGGAGTTGAAGGCCAGCTATTAATTGGTCAAGAAAAGTATCCACCCACGTCTACGGTAACATAACCCACAAGTATTACCTACTTACATGCTTCCAAAATAAACTTTCATTATGAAAAAAACTAACTCAAAATGATTTCTTGAATTTCCATATCTTAGTAGACAAAATTCTCAAATTAATGTTTTATGAACAAACAGTAACAACCAATGTTTTCACCATGAGCAAGTGATGCCACTGTGTTAATGCAGAAACCACCTAAATTACATAGAGAAGTGAAGAATTGTTTTCAGAAAGGGTAAACGTATATGGGTGAGGGCATTGGGGTCTGACATCAACAATGGTGATGATAGATGTGATGAATTCAGAAAGCAAGACCCAAGGACTTGCCATAGGTGTGGTGTGAAAGGGTTTATAATTGTCAAGGTGTTACCTACATTTTTTTTTTTTTAAATACTTCTGTACCATAAGTATGAGGGAAATTGATGAACATGCAAATGCAACATGATAGAATTTACCATCCATGCACACTATTGACCACTTGGTGGGCCAAGATATTCAACTTGGCTTGACATGGAAAATGCGATGTAGAATCGTCATATTTTTTAATTCTTCCTTTCAATTTCCCCACTGACCACACAGCTAACTGTCTACTCATAATTACCTGACTACCAATTCTAACTTTGAACCTTGCAATTACCACACAATCATGTAGGACTCCCCCAACCACAGGCAAACAAACAATTATGAGATAAGTTCTACCAGGTGTGAAACCACCCTGCAGCAAAAAAACACTCCAAACTCCACACAAGAAATACACAACTAACCACACTCATGACACGAGATCTGCATGGGTCAGCAATAATACTAAATACAGGGAACAATGCCCTAAATGGGCTTCATATTTGCTCAACACTCAACAGAACAGCTACCTATTCAGGGAAATCCTCTCCTGCTTTTTATAGTCCCAACTGTAAAGGTGCATCCACTTGACAGCTAATAAACCAACAAGGTACAATTATAGGCTTATAGTAAATGCCCCAATACAAGTGCATATTGCATGCTTTTTCACAAGACAAAATCTGAGATAACAGGAAATGAAAATACCAGCAAAGTACTGAGAGAAGATATAATCCCTTGCTGAACAATCCTTGACCTCTAGAGAGCAACTTTGAAACACCAAACCGGGCCAAGGTTAACTGAAATCCTTTTTTTGCAAAACCCTTCAAAATCTTCTTCCAAAGGATCTCAAGCATTAATTTTAGTACGAAACCCAAGAAATGGTTGGTGGATGTGAAACTTTGACCATAATCCCCTATCTCCCCTTATATTTTCAAACAGGTGAAATTCTTCCCACCCCAACTGATGGTCATTAATATGCCTGTGTGTGGGATTCCATTGCACTCCAGCAGTGTAGGTACCTGTCCTATAAAAAAATTCTTAGTGTCATCAAAAGATTCAATTATTCGCACTTGTAGTGTAGCTATGGAGTTATTTGTGTCATTTACTCATTTGTGAAATCAAATGAGCACTGCTGATTATGATAGGTTAAACACATATTTTTTGGGGTGCTAACAATACTATGACATTGTTTTCAACCACGTAACACATATATGATGGATCCTTTTAGAACGTTATAGTACATATGCCTAGAGACAAACTCCCCGCATATCAGTTGCTGGTTGCACTAATACATGTTGGTCAAGCATGTGCACCCTATTTTTAAATGTAAAGGTAAAACGGTGCAAATGCTAGAAACAGATCTCTTCCACTGAACTCTAAAATCAGGCCTTTCCTTTTATCTCTTCTTTCACTGCACGTTTTGAATACTGGACAAATATCTTCCCTCTTCTGGGTAATAAAAAACCCCTCAAATAGAGCAATCAGCAAATAAAAGAAACATTGCATAAAAAAGGAGAACACAATAATTTACGTGGAAACCCCTTAAAGGGAAAAAACCACGGGCAAGAGAAAAAAACTCCACTATAGATAAAAATTACACAAGAGGAAAGAACTTTTGAATGAATTACATGTGGAGGGGGAGGCATCCTTTTATAGCCTCCCCTCATCCCAACTTCTCTCACATCTTCTGATGTGGGACTAAAACCCTTTTTCAACACCCTCATGCCTAAACATGGTTCATCATCATGTAACTTACAAGCAGCACACACTGTCAAAGCAATACAAATAAATATGGTTACCAATTCATTTTTCCACCCAAAAATAAACAAATAAATAAATCTGAGATTTTACAATCCAGGCTGGCAGCCGCTTTGCCTCCTACAACACTAATATGAAACAGAATCAGATATTTGGCAGTTCACACAATAGCATCGGTTCCTACTTTCTACTTGTGAGGCTAGCCCAGGATGGATGCAACCTCACCCCCATCCACAGTTGGTTCTCCCACCTCCTCTTTTCTTCATCCATCTACCTCCACAACCATAAATATCCTTAACCATGAAATCGACATCCATCCTTTCTAAGATAATTTCTCCATTGCAATCACTTGAAGAAAAAGAGCCACCTCCACACACACTCTAATGATTAATAAATCTTGCAAATAATGCTTTCCCACTGTGCTCTTACACTAAGTTCCTTCGCAGGTGGTAACTCCAATCATACTTTGGTAGATAGGAAGGTTCCGACCCATTCATTTCTCAATTTGTGGATGCCACCATAAAGACTCCTTAAAACAAGAGATCATTTAGAATTTCAAAGCATCCTTTACTGTAACCCAGGTCACCACAGAATTAGAACTCAATAGTAGTGTCGGCTATTTTAGAACGACATTAATTACACCAAAGATCTTGCACTAATGGCTAAAGGAGTCCGAGGTATAAATCTAGTTTAAGTGATCCCAAAATCCCTTTCTTAATGATCTTCCTTCGCCTCTTCTTTGTTTTCTTCTACTAATGCCCTAACATTCATTCCCTTCAAAACACACAACTTGATTAACCCAAGAAGGAAATAATGATAGTAAAAAAATGTGTCAGGATATCTCAGACTTATAATATCGCATTTGTATTTATTCAGAGAGCAATTAAGACCAAGCTTCTGTTTGGCGAAGAAGACCAATGACTTGACATTCCGAGCAATGCACTATCAGTAGTGCTTGTTAAGTAGTGGTTCACATAAAAGAAAAAGTCAGGTGATAAAACCCAGGCAAAATGTAAGGACTGCCAACTTACGAAATTGATGAATCAACCAAACTTGCTGGAGCATCATCCTTTTTTCTGGCAGCTTTTGACAACTCAGTAAGCAATTTGTTTCTTTCTTTCACAGCTTCTTTTTGGATTTCTTCAACACTCCTAACCAGATGGGAACTAAAGAATGATGGAGGACCACATTAAGCTGATGCAAGGTAGTGACCAAATAAAAATATTTGAAGCTGAGCACAGTTTATGTGCTTAGTTTACAATAATGAAATATTGTAATCTGAGAAATGTATATGAGAATGTATTCAAGGAAAATGAATGCCATTTGGACAAGGAGATGTATGAAATGACAGCACCATAAAATCCAAAAACAGGGACACCTGCATGTACTAGTCCTTATTTTCAGCATCGAACATGGTTTCTAAGATACATAACTAATTAAAATCCATAAGAAAGTCTGAAGACGCGGAAAGCCTAGAAGTTTGTTTATTTATCTTTGAGTCTTGAGAAATTAAATTCATTTTGATTCTTCACCACCTTGTCACTGATGCAACTACCGCTATCTCAAGGGGGGCAAAACTTCCAGGAAGAATGATATCCGACTTAGTAAGCAGCAGATTAAAGCAAACAAGCCTAAAGTCTCTGGATGTCCTACATGCACAATCAAGCCAATGGCAAGTATAGGGAATTAACCAGAGTCACAAGCAACTGAAAAAACATACCCGTAACCAGATAACACCATGCTAATCGGAAGTGTGAGCATATATGAAGCAAATCAAAATATTTCATGACAGCAATTTATAATTGGAATAATGGGATAAAGCTCCCTGATATCTTCATGAAGTGAAGAAACAAGCAAGTAAATCAAGGGAAACTCCCAACGTGAAGAAAAGAGAAGTGCACTTCAAACATGACAATACAATCAGAATTATTCACCTCCTTAATTTATAAATGAAAATAGTAACTGTAAAAATGGATCCTTGAAGTGCACCTTGCAATATAGCCACCTTTCAATGCCATTGTCATGAGATTTTTTTCTTTTTTCTCTTTTCAGCAGATTGCAACAAATACCTGCAGCATAAAAGTCGGAAATGTGATGGATCTTTATAGACGCTTAATTTCTTTTAAGTATCAAAACCTGATAATGCCCAAGATAAAGGATTCACAAGATGAAATCCAGACAGTCCAACTGCACAATACCAGGCTTCACACCATCGGGAATGGATGGCTAGAGAAGAACAACATATACGCTTAATGGCAAATTCAGAATCTATTAGCCAGATAGAAAACTGTCTCACATAAACATCCCAACCTATACTAGTTAGACTGTGTCAGGTATACCCAAAATTATAGAAAACACAAAAACCCAAAAAAAATATATATATATCTATATATATATAAACGAGGAAACATCCGCAGCTTTACTAAATCAACTCTTTCTGAATTCAGAAAAGCATTCAATCAGCTTAGAAAACGAAAACATCACAACAATACACCATTATTTCTTTCAGAATTAACTGACAAATAAGCTAAACGCAATGAAGAACAATGACAGAAATTGCCGTTAGGAAAGAAGATGAGCGAAAGAATTAGAACTGGAAAGGGAGGGGAATTTACTGTTAGCATCCTCTGCAATGATGATTTCCCGCGCTATTGAAACTTGAGAGTTGAGACAGTCGCTTAGAACGTTTTTCGGGTTCGGATAGATAAATGTGGAAACAATATCAAACCCAATAGTTAGGACTGAGTTAGGGTTTTTACTCGTTTCGAATCCGGGCCCCACATCTGAGCGGGATCGGTGGCTGGGTTGAGTCATGAGATCTAGAAAACTATAATCATATGACTCGCGTGTGGTTATCACTGATTCACTGGGCCAGTAACGTTCCGAATTAGGTGGGCTTGGGTTGGGCTTTAGGAGCTTAGGAGGGATTTTCTTTTTGAGTGAGGTAGTTGGTTGGGGCGGGGGGGGGAGGAGGGGGGACTCAACTTAAGTGCTGCGCATTAACTATGCTATAGAAGGTAGAAGATCTCGTTCGCTGCAAGTATTGCGAATTAATTTACGCATCACCCAAGCAACTTTCCGGTAGTCTGGTGGGGCTTCAGGGATTTAATATAATCGTGCTTTAGTGTTATGCATAATTATACTCAACACTGAGCTGCGAATGGTGAGGATCAAAAGTGGTCTCGACCACCCCTGTTGCTTTTTTTTTCTTTAAATTACACCGACTGAAACCCAAAAAAATGGACCCAATTGTAGGCAGCTCAATGTTGCGCATTAATTGTGTAGTCTGAAGTTCACCCGGTTTAAAAAGGGACTTCTAAAAATTTTAGGGGCCTCCACTTTTTGTCGCAATTGTTTGACCTGGTCATTTTTTGATCATACAATAAATCAAATCAAAATATCATCGGAAAAGGATTCATGGTGGTGAAAAAACCATCCTTTCTACAATTCTTCTCACCATTGTGGAAATTTTATGAGAAATTTAGATTTGTGTAATAACAACAATTGTCAGGTGTTACACAAACTAACATGAATCAAATGGACAACAATCACATCACCATCTAAAGACTGCATCTATGTAAACATTAATTGTTCTCATTTGGAATTGGGCATTTTGCTTAAGTCCTACGCATTTAATATACGAGTCCATTCAACACACTGTTATATTGGGATCTGGTCGAGATTTTGACCGATATTTGGATTTCAATCATTTATTTTCAGCGGTCGAGATCGATATTTTGATGATCCGACGGTCACATATGCTCCTCAACTCTTCATATTCCAAAGCTGAATAGAGAAAATGACATCATGGGTGTAATCTAACTCATCAACAAAGATTGTAATCATTAAACATGGTGCATTAGTCTCCTTCTCCATGACATTTGGGAATTAATACGTTGATTTTAATCCTATATGTGTACATATATATATGTGGGTAATGAACAATGTAATGGATTACCCCAAAAAAAAAAATGAACAATGTAATGGATTGTCTAGCATCATATGCTTTTGAAATGATGTTCATCCGGGCCAGCTTACGCGCACCACGACTACATCCTCAAGGCGCTTTTTATATAATTAATATAGGCAAGGGCTTCACCCCGGTCTTGAGGGGATTCGAACTTTGATTTCCTATGTGGAAGCGTTGGTCTTTGCCAACTGAGCCACCCTTCGGGGTTCTAGCATCATATGTTGTGTGCATGAAGAATTCTATATTTACAAGAGTTTATTTTTTTGTGAGTGAGTGACACGTGTTCTTAAATCACCTTTAAATGATTGAAGTTATATTTAAAATATAAACTTATTTTATTATTTTAATTCAATCTCAACTCTTTGGTGACCTATAAAATGTGTCACTCTCAACTCTTTCGTACAATTCATATCTTCACCCAAAATGTTATTCTATACTTATAACTATACATTTGTTTACAATTTTTCTTTTATGGCGCCCACTTATTTTTGGCTAAAACTTTTAACTGTCTACTTAAATGAAAAATATCATAGACTATTCATACTACCTTTATTTACATTTCTATTAACTCTGAAATTAAAATTATCATTTTATTTGGGATGAAGAGATATAGGAGTTTTTTTTTTTCCCCCCCATATGTTGCTTGACTTTTAAAATTTAGAGCAACTTGCACTGACACCCCACTTTATATTTAAAAAACACAAATATCTCAAAATTGAATTTTTATTGGATATATTTGTCAAATTTATCACTGAAAATTGTTGAATTACTGTTTATTTTCAAAAATATATAATAAACAGTGTCTGAAATGTTTTAAGTGACAAATTGGACAATTATATCCAATGAAAATCTAATTTTGAGGCATCTGTGCTTTTTAAATATAAAGTGGAGTGTCAGTGCTTTAATGCCTCCATTTTGGGGTGCCAGTGTAATTTACGACGACATCGAGTTGGCGGCGGAGGAAGACTCGGCATTCAGGCGAGCCGCCCAGTGGTGTGGTACGTAGTGGGTTTAGTACGCCCCGCACGCACTTCATATTGCCTCCTTTATATACAAAAAAAAAAACTCCCTGGCTGGAAAAATACCTACCATCAAAATCTCTCCCCCTCCCTCTATGGATAGTAGGTTTATAGAAGGAATTGAAAACCCTATAATACACAAGTACTTGATTTTGGTTTGGAGACTGGTCAAATTGAGTTTTGACTTTTGAGTTTCCAACTTGCAAAAGGATATTGTCTACCAATAACATGGGATTGTTGATAGCCAATCATTTTATGTGTTTTGCGTGTGAGAAGTTTAAGAGATTGATTCCTGTCTAGGGTTTACGCTATTTTTTCATAGAAATATTTTGTTCAATGAATTTCGATTAATTTGTTTGAAGCGGCATTTTGTAATAATCAATTTCAATGACGTTTCATCTACAATCAAATTATTTCCCTGAATTGCAAACCCGTATTTTCTGTTTTGCTCGCCAATTGTTGCATTTTGGGTAAAAAATGAGAATAAAAGACATACACATAGAAGGGAACAACAACAATATGCATTGTCCCAACTAAATAGGGTTGGCTACATGGATTGTTGTATTCCAATCAACTATGCTTGAGGCCATGTTAGATACAGAACCTGAGTTATGCATTATCCTTTATCACAATTTATCTTACAGTTATCTTAGGTCTACTTCTACATTTTATAGTTCTTTAAATATGAATTATATAATTTATTTGTATAAGGACATTTATATGCCTCCGTTGAACGTGGTTGTGCCACCTCAAACGACTTTCTCGTAGCTTATCACTTATTTTAGTAACCCCCCAACCAACTATAATATGATCATTCATTATCTTATTATTCATAGTTTATCACATAAGGGAAATGATATATTAACATATTAATAGTTCAGATAAATGGCAGTAATTTCATCTTGCAATCCCTTTTTAGCTATGAACCCAAGGAAGGGTCGTATGGATTTTAGGAAGAAAAAATTGAAGTCTATTGTTACAATTCATTATGTAGTGAAGCTGTCAATGAAGGGCACAAATGTTGCAAGATCAAGAATTTTCATTTGGGGTGAGATCGATTATGAGGATTTGGGCTGTAGCAAACAACGGCTAATGGGGACTTGACAAAGAAGAATGGACCGGTGAAGCGGTTGCAACAGTGTTGGGAGAGGAAGAGGAGCCCAATGAACCCAGTGATGTGGATAAACTGAAGAAGACTCTGATAGCTTCACTATATGGAACTTAAAGAGGCTTGACTGCTTGCAGTGAGATGAAAGCCGAGATGTCGAGCTCATCATGCAGCTTAAAGCCCCAAATCCAACCGCTGCTCCAATGAGTTTTTTTGAAGATTTGAAAAAGTTATGTAAAGTTTGGTAAAACAAAAATAAAAAAAGTATATTTTATTTCACACCATGAATAAAATGGTAATTTTTATTTTAATAACTGTAAATGGACAAGCAACAATTTTAACCCAAAGACAAAAAAAAGTGAACGATATGAAAAAAAAAAACCCTATTTTTTTGTTGGGATTCAAAAGCTACTTCTATAGTTCTATTATCATAGATAATTTAGGTTACCTTTTGGTTTTGGTTTTGGTTTTAGGTTTACATAGTTTATTAATAAATAAGTAAAAAATAAAAATGGCGGGAGACGAAAGGTTTTTTAAACAATCAAGCGAAAGGTAGCGGGATGCTGGTGCAAGGTATCGGAATGGACGTCCTTTAATTAAAAATCAATATGATAATCGGATAGTGGCCGGTACGCATGAGCCGATTTACCCCGTTTTTGGTAGTAGCCGCCAATAAATGATACGTGCCGGCACGGTATTGGTAGCGATCGTCTCGATAACAGTAGTACAGTACAGCAAACCCCAAACTGAAAGCAAAGCATGGAGCACGGAGGTACTAGAGAACCAAAAACCCCATCACACGGCATCGGAAGGTAAATAACTCTGAAAAGAGAAAAGCAGAAGCCAGAAAGGCTTGGTTTGGTTAGTTCGTCGGGAGCAGCAAGAGCTTTTCTTTATACTCTGGATTGTTCGCACTGAGCAGTAAAGCAAAAGGCGAAAAATCTTCAAGCTTCGCCAGTGTGCTCTCAACCATTACTAACAAACAAAAACCAAAACCCAGAACTCAAAAAGCTCGAAAGCAGTTGGTTACTGTAATTCCTTTCTTTCTCTCGGAGTCACCTAAAGACGCTTGCCCCACTTGAGCAAAAAGGAATAATCTTTCACCTTTTCTTGCACCAGCAAAAATGGTCATTATCTCTCCATTAAATCTTCAGTTGCCTATTGTAGGGCAACATCTCTTCTCTGCTTCACTGCTGAAACAAAACACAGACAGGCAAGAGAGAGAAACCCATCGATCGTTTTTGTTGCTCTTGCGTCCACAGTCATCTTGCCAGAAATGGCAAGTACTAGCGGCACCAAGAATGATGGTCTGCCCAGATCGTTTTCCAGGAAGCCGACAAGGATGCGGACAGGATCACCACTCGAAGCTCCCGAGGATGAAGACAGTGAAAAACTTGTTCCATCGTCTCTTGCTGAGATCATTCCAATTCTTCGCGTTGCCAATGAAATTGAGCCTGATTATGCCAGGGTTGCTTACCTATGTAAGTTATTTCTTGTATAATTTTCTAGTATTTTAGTGATCATTGTTAGAACCATATGCCTGGTTTTGGAAAAATTTAGCTTTGATAAATGAAACGGTATGTCGTGGGAATGACAGCTAAATGATCGCCAGCTGCTCAAATAACATGTATATTGTTAGGTAAATATAATTATTAATTTGGTATAACTGCGTTTAGAAGCAAAGAACTGCCAATGTGTTACAGTATGTTTGAAGAACTGTATTCGAGTGATCAAAACAGTACCGGAACATGATATTTTTCATAGAGAACAAATTCCAGATGCAGAAGGTTATTAAAAGCATAAATTCAGATGGCTAGAATAATTCCAAATTCCAAGTGAGTTTACCAAATTGTTGGAGCAGAATGTAAATTCATAGTTGGAAGTTGGAACAGATCTCTAGGTCAGAATTACACCAGTTTGAAAGCAACTTTATTAATTAGAAAGAGGAATTCATGCTGAAAATCTGAGATCAATGGAACTAATAAACTGAAAATAGTATAGTAATCATCAAATGAATTTGTTAATGGACGAAGGAAATAAATCCGTGCAAAGGTCTTGCAAATGAATTTAAATCAGAACCAGTGAGTTTGGAGAATTTTCCGAATTAAGAGCACTACTTATTTGTTTAGTGGAAAGAAGATGGAATAGTACAGCCAACCAAAAATGACACCAATGCTTCAAACTGCGAAGTGAATCGGTAGGATCAAACACCATCCTACTTGATCAAATGTGAGGTTTCTTGTAGATAATGTGAGTTGTAAGTTTGTAAGTACAAATTTTTATTTAAACTTATGAATGAATTGATGAAATCTTATGCAAGTTCTTTTCTAGAACGAATCTAAGGGCATAGAAATCAAATACATCAGCTAATACCACTAACTTGGCACTAACTCTAACCAAACATTGATTTAAGTCGCATCAAACCATTGACAATGGAGTCTTTATTTTTACACTACAACCCCTTTTGTTTACAATAAACCATTTATAGCATCTTAGTCCTGATTCATGAAAATGATAACATGTGGGTCCACCCCACTTGAATTGTCCTTGTCCATAAAAGCCATGGCTGATTTTTGGGTCATAATCCCGGGCCATAGATTGGCCCAATCCCTTGGACTTTTTCCTTTGAGGATGTATCTTTGAATCTTCATCAATATATACCAGGATAGAGTGGGAATGAAATTACACTGTTGAGGCAGAACTGAGTTGTGCGTGGTGTGGTTTCAACTTTCAATTCAATATGATGGTTATTAACGATGACTAGTCTGGAGGTCATGAGAACCTTATACGTATGGCATTATGTGAACAGATTGGTGGTTTGAGTACATTTTTTATTTTATTAAAATGAGGGAAAAATCAGTTCATATGATTGACATATGAATGTGAAAGAAGCCAGTGAAACCCATCTAAAATTTATGTTTTGGCATTTATGATCTGGGAATTCGATGCGAGTTCTCCATCTCCCATTATATTGGCAGGGCAGAGTTTTTCTCATAAGGTTGGTTCAATGAAGAGGTATAGTAAGCTGTAGGAATTCTTTAGCTTTGTGTTAGCTGTGTGAGGATCATCTGCATAAGACATGGAAGCTTTTGCAGCTATTTATAGCTGGGCTTACACAACCGGACATACTAGCATGAAGCCAATACAAAAGTTAAAGAATAGAAAAGTGGCGACCGCATAGTTGCGTACTCCCAACTGCGTAGCTGCAACTCTTATTCTGGACTGTGCAATATCATGATAAGAAATAGTAGGAACTATGGATGCTGTTTGGAGACTTCATTGCAGCTACAGATGGTCATGTTGAGATCCTGTGCCAGATTAGTGCCCTTGGGTTTGACTCTCAGCATATAGAAGCCAAGGTGAAGCTCGGGCTGCTATTCAGCTGCACTATGGGCATTTACAGTGCAATTTTTTTTTGTCTGTCTGAAGAACTGAGCTTTATCAACTAGTCCGTTTGAGAATGACTCAGGATTAGTGGAGTGAGCTTCAACTTAATCATCATTGGCATCATCAATGGGGTCAACGTCTGGCTTGCTAAGGGGAAGGCATCATTAATCTCCACATCCTCTTTGTTCATATTGGTGAACAGTTGCTCCAACTCAACCTTAGTCAAGACGTAGGGGATCGGTATGTTTGGGAAACTTACTGGTGAGGTGAACTTTCTCGCTTCAATTAAAATGTGCAATGCTCTTCAACCCATTGTTGCACCTAATAACTTTTGATTTACTTCCGTTCACTGACTTCTTTTCTTCAATATGTGGTGGAGGGGAATAAATGGCACGGTTGTCAAAGTGACCAAAGTGATGGAGGGCTTCCAAGGCACTGAAACGACAAAGCGCCAATAAAGCGATGGCTAAGCAGTCAAAGCGTTCTAGTGTTAATTTTTTGATATTTGATCCAAATATCAAAAGTTACATAAAATTCCTAGCATTTAAGTATGAAACATTTTGCAAACTTAATGAAAAGTTCATTCATTAATTTCAAATATAACAACATCAAAGTCACAAATCAAACTTCAAAGTTTAACAACCAAATTATCAAAACAACTAAACAACCCTATTGGGAAACAAAAAGTAACTCAGACACCTGCTAAATAAATAACTTAGGCATTATGCATTCACTTCCAGTTGAAAACCAAGAAAAGTTACATAAAAAAATACCAATATCAGTATCTCAGAGAAGAAATGCTATTTCAGAATCACAGAGATGTGATATTGGGTTTATTGTTGGTAAACAAAGATGTGATATACTGATATTGGGTTTACCATAGAAGTATTATTTCAAAATCTCACAAAAGAAAACAGAAAAAAAGAGAGCCAATAAAGCGGTGGCTGGGCTACCAAAGCTTTGAAAGCGCCTGCTTGGACGCTTAAGCGACAAAGTGACTGCTTTATTGACTTCAAAAAAAGCAACGGTCACTTTGCCTGGGCAGGGACCACCCGGATGCTTAAGCGTCATTTAAGCAATGCCTTGACAACTATGATAAATAGAAATAATAACCATATTCTTTCGATTACTGCACTTTTTTTTAGCTGTCTTGGCATGCTGCATAAGCTGCTACCATATAAGTGGACTTGGAATCAGTGTCAGCTGATTTTAGTCAAACCCACTACTCAGCCTGCTGATATGTCTCACAACCACTGTTGGTTTTTCTACAAATAGTTTACATGCAGAAGATTATTTGTGTCATTTTATTATATAATTATCCATATCATTGATTTTTATGAAAGCTGAACAGGGTTTGGGGTCTAGTTGAAGGCTAGATCAGGTCAAACTAAGGGTTTTGATGGTTAATGAATGATGGGAAGCCTGTCATTGAAGGTTTGGGGTTTCATGGATAAGGTTTGAATTCTGAATTTGGAGCTTCAGCAAAATTAGGGTAACGGAATTTTGAAAAAGTGAAAAGATGAAATTCTAGCACCTCGGTTGCGTATGATGCTACTAAACTTGAATCATTTTGTTAGAAGACTATGAGGAGTGATTAGTCAGGATTGGAGTTAATTCTGATGGTTGGCTTGTGAAATCCGAATATCGGGTATTCCTATTATACCTGGTAAGGTGAAATCCTAGGATTTTGGTTATTGGATAGAGATTTGAAGTCTATTGAGTGTGGGTTGTATGAGGGGAGGCTATGGTACGAATATGCAATGATTCTTGTGGATGGATGCAAAGTAATTGCACTTTTCTGAAGTCAAAAACTTAAGAAGGAAATAGCTAACTTAAAGGCAATTGGAGGGTCTGAAGAAGAATTTAGGTGTGGGGATGATTTAACTTACAGTTCAGTGAAGACCAGCATGTTGTTTAGCTGAGAAGAAGACTTTGATCACTGATTAAAATTATTTAGCAATAAGAGCGAGCTTCCAGATTTCGAAAATGGCAGCATGCTTGAAGAAAATTCGACGGAGGGGGAACAGAAATTAAGGATGACTCATTTGAGAACCCTCAAAAAACAGTTTCTGGTGTTTGTTGCTTCGAGAAGCGAAAAAATTGGCTGAAAACCGTTTGATGAACTTCTTTTTTTTTTTTTTTTTTGTTTTGCAACAGAAATTGAAATTTATAAAAATTTCTGCTTGGAGAAACACTTTTTGTTGTTGCGTCTGTTCTTCGAAGCAAAAATTGGGCGTGGACTGGGTTTAAGCGAAACAGTTTTTGAGAGGGGTATTCAGGGATTTGGCACCTACACTTAAGAACCCTACTAAAACCCTTTCATACTGCAAGTCTGCAATAGAACTCCTCTCTTTGTTGCTTTCTCAACCCTAATGATCAGGATCATTTGGTTCTTCATTCTCTATTTTTGGTGCCCATCTTCATCTTCTATATTTCCGGTGAAACCCTATCCTGTCTTTGTGAAAGGAGTCCCTGTTCTTCATCTTCTCTATCTCCAATTACTGCGATTAAACACGTTGCTGATACTGTTTTTGCTTCCAGAAGCAAGTTTTGTCAATCATTTGTCAAAGTGCTTTTGCTTCCAGAAACACTTAAAAACTGATTTTGGTGTTTCTCGAAGCAGAAATGCTTGGTGGGTTATCAAATGTGTCCTAGATGCACTACTTTGAAGGTGCAATGATGCTCAAAATGCAATTTCATTAAATTCGTTTCTAGTACTCACCCTTTTATGATCTTATACAAAAGACTCAAAAAAAAAGAAAAAAAAGAGAGAGCCCAATACTAGAAAGGAAAGCCCTAACCTAGTTCTTAACTTATTAGGTAACTTAAACTGACTTGGACATTGAATAGTCTGAACTTGAGTGAAAACTGGATCAATCACAACTTAAAAGACAATATTTCATTAGCCAAAAAGAATATCCTCTTTAGCCAGAAAGAGAAATTCCAAAATAACTTTTCTGAACCACTAGTTCAAAGCGGCCAAAATGTTATCCTAAAGGAAAAAGTATAAAAAAATTGCCTATTTTTGTGTACAACTTAATTACAGGATCAAAGGCCGAACATGATGGAACCCAACCCTAGATTCATTACTTAGAAAAGAAGCCCAGTTTAGCGATGAATCTGCATCACTTAGTCCACTGATATAGCTCATAACCTATTTTTGGTTGTCTTCTTAAGTTGACACTGTGAAGATAATTTGTGGCACTCTATTGTGCAAGCATCCATGACCTTGTTGCCTTGTTGACACTTGACAGTTGAGCAATTTTTTAGATAGTACCTTCTTATAATTAGGAGGAACAAATTTCTTGTTAAAAGTCTGCTTCTTAACCTCCCAGTTAATAACAGGTCCAACTCTCCTGATAAGACTTGAATGTAATATGTCATTTCAGTATGAACATGCATAACCAACAAACTTGTTGAGATGAGGACCATGAGGTCATTCTTTTCTTGTTCTGGAATGATTTATAAGTGAAAATCCTTTCAACCTTCATCAGCCAATCAAGAAATTACTTGGGCCCCTTTTCACCAGTGAACTATGGAACCTCAACCTTGATGGTATAATAACTGTCGGAAAATTGTCATGTGACATTGTGTGGTATTGCTAGACCAGGTTTTAGCTATAGAGGAGTATCCTTGATCTGTAGATATGAAATTGAGGAGCTGCAGAGCTGGTATAGGTGGTGCGGTTTAATCAAGCTTTTCTACTCTTTTTGGGAAGCAGGAATCCTATTTTGATGAATGGGTCTCTCAGTTCATCATTTGAGGAAATTGTGAGCCCAGTAAGGAAGGGGATGTTAACTACTAGAGAGGCCCAAAACTATAAGAAATTGCAAATATATCCAAAATAGCCCTAAAGCTCAGATTACAAGTGCTGGCTTAGATAATTTATAAATTTATATGTTTCTTGAATGAACATTAATTTGCTTTTCTGTTCTCTACTGGGTTTTTACTTGACACTGTGTCTAGAGTTTCAATATTTGTAACAAACTACAATGGTCGTTTTATATATTTATTTATCTTTTTAACTCATGTATCCAAATGTTTGAATATTTGTACTTTGCATGATCTATCATGATGCATGATGCATGATGCATAATGCAATTTCCATGTGTTCAATTAGGTCGCTTTCATGCATTTGAGAAGGCTCATAAAATGGATCCAAGTTCAGCTGGTCGTGGTGTTCGGCAATTCAAAACATATCTTCTGCATAGACTAGAAAAGGTAGAACCGACGATCTGTTGTCCTTTTGCTAAAACTTACTGAAACTATCTTTTTTCATTTCCAGACCATTGTACCTTTTTCTTTTCAAGTGATTTGCCAATGGAATCCCCCTCCCCTTTTTTTTTTTTTAAATTTTCACATGCTTTATGTGATTAGTTACTTGTATGCCACATTTGATATATGATTTTGCTTTCTCACTCTACATAAATACATATACATGTCCATACTCATACACAGACACATTTCTGCATCCGGAAGACCTCCATAGAATTTTATTTTTGATTAGTGAGTACAATTAAGATTATTATTGGACTAGAAGAAAGAAGAGACAGAGGACAGTAAATCAACTGCCAAGCAAAGAAAAATCACCCGAACTCTACCCCTATCCGCATTTGGAGCAAAGAACCCAGGGATAGGGGAAAGCTAAACAAGCAAGCCATCCAACTTTCTTTTATAGAGCCGGAGGTTAGAAAGAACTTGGAGGTTTCCCTATGACTTACTTAGCACACTTCCAGTGGTAGCCATTGGGCTAAGTGTCTATAAAGAGCCACCCAATATTTGCAGTTCGGTGTGAGATCAGCTAACTGTTGCCGTGTTTATCATTTATGATCTACGGCTCACTCAATTAGAGCAGTAACTACTTCAAAGGAATTGGCTCCTCACCTATTGGTGGATGAGTGGCCTCCTCACCAACCTTTCCTCATTTGCTTCATTGAGCTGCAGATAAAAAGATCTCTCACCATTAGCAACAGGTCATCAGATTAAAGCCACAAGAAGGTATCCCCGACTGAACAATAAAAAATTCAAAGAAATTCAATTCTTCCAGTTGGCATTCATTAGTCCGGTCGGTTAGGAGCACCTGGTTGAACTCCCAACAAAATAGTTGTTTGGTGAGTGACTCAACCTATGCATATGGTATTTACACACTCTACCTTGAGATGTGAATCAATTAAAACTATTTATTCCCCCTACCCATGGAATAGAAGTTGATATTTTGACCTTGAGAAAACCCACTTAAAATCGGGAGGACGAACTCTTATCTGCTCAATCTCCAGGCCCACAAAAGAGATTGAAATTTCCCGTCTTCTTAGCTGACGCAAGGCCTTCATCTGGCAGCAAAGAGCTGCCCCTTGGAGCAGCTCAAACTTCTTCCAGGTATGAACAAGCAGGAGTGAACCACATGGAGAGTACGCAGTAGTCTTTGTATGCCAAGTCACCAGATCGATGAAAAAAATAAATAAAAAAGAGGGGGGAAAAAGTTCCTGATATTCCCTAGTTTTGTAAGTGTTCTGTTGGTTAAGTAACATAATAAAGTCTTGTCATCCCCTCCATGATATCCTCTTGCTGGATACTCTGGAGTGGTTCAACGGCTCATAAGTATTTTGTGGTTGTTTCTTCTTCCTCATGATAGAGGTAATGTCTATTGGCCAGCCTACCTTCTTATCTAAGTTGCCCTAATTATGTTAAAGCTTTATCCAGTGCCACTATCCAGGTGAAAATAATTATTCTTTTGGGAGATGGATTTCTTAAGTGCCTGCTCTACGTCCATAGGCCTTTCCTGAAGGATTCCTAGCAGATTTATTATATTTTAGACTTTTAGTCAATGAGTAGGAAAACAGATAACCAGATCCAATTGTAATATTTTCCTTCAGTTCATGAGAAAATTTAAATATGGAGAGGGTTCTCTACCTGGTAGCATTGGTGCAGGGGCCAATCAGAGTGCACACATGGGATCATCAACTGGGATGGAATTTTTGCATATTTCACAAGGGCCACAGCAGTCATTTCACTGTGGGCTGTCTGTGCATAGAAACCATCTGTGAGGCACTGTTCTTATTTCCATTTAACTAATGAAGTGAAATGAGTGTCCAGTCTTATTACAATCATCTAATATTTAAGCAGCTCATTTTATGTAAGCTTCAATTGAGTAGTGCTTACATTTCTTAAAACATGTTGAGATTATTTTGTTGCCAGGAAGAAAAAGACACAAAACCAAAGCTTGCAGGAAATGATCCCAGAGAAATACAGATGTACTACCATTTATTCTATGAACAAAAAGTCAAGGATGGGCAGTACAAAAGAAAACCGTAAGATTTTATTTGAATGTCTCAAGTACCTATTTTTCTGGGTTTACTGTCTTTATGCTGACAGTCATTGATAGGGAGGAGATGGCCAAGATCTATCAGATGGCTTCGGTGTTATATGATGTTGTGAGAGCAGTAGTGCCTCCTGAGAAAATTGATCCACAGGTCAGTTTGTGTTTTTTTTTCCTTCTTTCTTTCTTTTTTTATTATTTTTTTCTATTTTCATGGTTTCCTTTTGAGGTTCTTCTGTCAGAGGCTGTGAATGTGCTTGCAGATAAAAAGATGGGCTAGTGAAGTTGAGAAGAAAAAGGAGCAATATGTACACTATAACATTCTTCCATTGTATGCCACTGGAACTAAGCCAGCAATAATGGAACTTCCAGAGGTTGGATCTGTGTTGGATAGTCTCTTAAATTTTGTTTGGTTGCAAAATTTATTGTTTTACTTAGCCAATGTGCTTAATTCTTTATCCTACTGGAAGCGTAGATCAAAGCAGCAATTAATGCTCTGCGTAAGGTGGATAACCTTCCAAAGCCCAGAGCTCAGTCGACGGAGCACGATGACAGGGATATACCCATCCATGATATACTTGATTGGCTTTGGCTAGCTTTTGGATTTCAAGTAAATCTCTCTCCGATTTCCCTATCTCATGTTTGTATTTTATCATTTATTACATGCAGAAATTTCTTTGTTGACAACCATAAATCTGAATTGCCAAATTTAAATTGCATGGACTATTTCTACTTTCCTGCATTAGTAGATTTAGAAGTCCAAAGCTACGTTTATATTCGCATGTAGTTCAACATGTATGAGGAAGAAGGCAGGGAATGAGAAATTTTGGCCCTCAGCACTATGGGTTCTGGCTCCCACCAGCCAGGCCTTTCAGCTCTTCCTCAAGTCAGTCCTTTTTCATCTCAATAAATCGTTTCAGGGTGGCTTTTAAGTTATAAAGCCTCACATTGAATAGGAATGCATGGGAATTCTTCTTCATTCTGTTAGTTGATCACTGGCACCCCTGGGGATCCTTCTTCACTCTTTTAGTGCAGTATCCATAGCTCAAATTTCTGTAGGCAGTCTATGATTGTTGAAATTATTAGTCTTGGTTATTGGGTCCTTCCAGCCTCATTCCTCACATTGCTTAATATGTCTGAAATAACTCTCCATCTATTGTTAGAAGACTCCTAGGGATTTTTTTTTGATGAATAAATAAATATATTAAACAAGACAAACATATATAAGGGAATCAGCCTTCAGGCAAGAGGCTGAATAGGAGAATTAAGACCCTAGGATAAAACAATGAGCCTGTTCCTTGGGGTGTCAGCAACTGGGGGGTGAGGATTAGAGGAAATTCTTACAGAAACATCAAAACAGATGGATTTCCAAATCATATCTAGAGAGCGGGATTTGGATGTCCATCGTCTAAGATTACGTTCCCACCACAAGTGGTGGATAGTGGAACTAAAAACTAGCTTACCAATCCAATCACATATTGAGGAGCCTGCAAAATTTCTCAAGATCCAAGAGCAGTCTCGAGCAAACCCAAGATAACGTTTTGAACAGGGCCAAAATGGAAGCAATGGCTTTATCCCAAAGAGAATGGGAAAGGGGGCAAGTGAAGAAGAGGTGGTCGAGGTCCTCTGAACCATTCCAACAAAGGATGCAGTTTGGGCTAACTGGAATATAGCGGCTTATGAGGAAAGATTGAATGGGGAGGGCAAGGTTGAGGACTCTTTATAGGGTGAGAGAGTGACGGGGGATGTGACCTTTTAACCATACCAAGGAACCAAAGGGTAGGAGGTGGATCAAGCTCCAAGCAGAAGAGGTGGAGAAAATTTTAGAGTGGGAGGGGAGCCAAAAGGTGAGGTCATGAGGGGAGTCAAACCGAGGGGGGAGGGATTCCTAAACTTGTGTGAGACTAGGGTGGGGGAGAGGGGACCAGGGTCCATCAGAGATAAATTGGGAGAGAGTGGTAGCTTTAGGGATGCGAGTCTCATAGACAGTGTGGGGGCCAAGGATAGTGTAAAGGATGCCCATTGGATGCCACAGATCAAGCCAGAACGAAGTGGAGGAGCCATTGGATATTTAGATGGAGATGGAGGAAAGAGCAAGGGGTCTTAGCCGGAGGAGCTTCCTCCAAACCCAAGAAGGGTGAGGGGATGGCAACAGTCCATAAGGAGTTAGATTTGAGAAGATAGGAATAGACCCATTTGACCCAAATGGAATTGTGCTTGGAAACAATTTTCCAGACAAGCTATATTAGCATCTTGAATATGACGAATGCCTAAACCCCCTTCAGATTTTGGCCAGCAAGTGTTCACCCAATTGATCGGGTGGAGGAAGCGGGAGGATTCCTGGCCCTTCCAGAGGAAAGCACAGAAGAGGGATTCCATGGCAAGAATGGTAGACTTTATAAGAGATTCCATGGCAAGAATGGTAGTCTTAACTTGGTATCTAATTAAAAGACCTTGAACTCAACAATTAATGGAAGCTTCTTGAAAATGGGTTCTCCTACGACACTAGGACTCCAACATAAGGAAAGGAACTCTTCTTGTAAGTAAAGACTTATAAGAGTCCTTTAAGAAAAGACTCCTAAGGACTCAAGAACTCAACTTCACAAATCAAAAGAAGATTTCTAAACTCTGAAAATTAAAAAATGAAATTCTGAAATTTAATTCCAGCAGACAAAAAGGTTTGAAATTGACCATAATACCCCTTTTTAGGGTTCTGCCAGCCCTAGGTATGTAAGGCTACATTGAATGGCTCAGCCTAGGATTCAAATTTGAAACCAAAACAAAGGACTCCGACTCTAATAAGGACTCAACTTAGAAGGCGAAATAAACTATGAATTCTCTTTTAAGACAGCTCCAAACTAAATACAATTGCAAATTAAAAGAAGTTCCACTCCAAGAAGGAATCCTATTTAAGATAGATTCCAAATTAACTACTCCTAACTAGACTAGGACTCTTTAAGAACTTATCAGGGACTAACTCAAATAACAAAATAAAATTAGGACTAGAATCCTAATGAAATTCTGGTTCTACTTCGGTCAAATTGGGTTGGTACTAGGGGTACCCAAAATGACCAAAATGGCCCTATGCTGACTGAAATCTCTTGGGCTGCTGACCTGGCCTCCAGGGTGCTGGCAACACTGGGCCTTCCTTGGGTCTCCCTGTCAGTCCTACATCACCTTGTCTAAACTTATCGGATTTAAAGGCTATATTCCCCATCTTTCTTTAACTGCCTGGATATCCTGAACCTTTGCTTCCTACTCAAACCTTTCTTATCCACCACTATATCTAGACCTCCCTCTGGACCTCTTCTTCACTTGCCCATTTTCTTTTGCCATCTAGAAACAAGCCTTATCCTGTATTTGACCCCACTATAGACAACCCTTACCCTTTGATCGGGATGGTGCTAGTTGATCTCTACCTTGTTGGACTTCTCAATCTGTTACACAATTGGCAAGTGAGTTTTTGGAGCCATTATCACTCATGTTTGGTTTCAGTGGAATATTTGGAAATGGACCACTAATCTCATTCTTTTTATGCCATTTCAAAGACCATTTCCACTGATTTCAGCTCTAGACTGTCTTACCTCCCCCTTAAACCCCTATTGATTTCCCCAAGGAACAGACACATTATTGTTACCTGGGGTTTAGATTCTGCCTTTTAGTGTCTGTTAGTTTTGGGCTTCAGTTTGAGGTTCCTTTCCTTTGGTTGCTTCCCCCCCCTGTCTCCTGGTTTTTTCTCCCTCCAAGCCTGTCATTAATTTGATATTCATCGCAAAAAAAAGAAAAAATCAATTTGATACGGCTTTTTACATAGTCATCTGTTGGTTAGTGTATGTGTAAGACTAATTTTCTCCACAATTTAATTAGTTTGAGTATGAAATAAATAAGCACTTAACTGATCTGATTTCCATTTTTTTCTATAAATGTTCAACATTGAAGAAAGGAAATGTAGCAAATCAGAGGGAACACTTAATATTGTTACTGGCAAATGCTGACATGAAGAATAAGCAACAAGAGGATTATGATCGGGTAATTTTCTTTCTTTTGGTCAGGATCAAATTTGGTTTGTTCTATTTTTTTGTTAGTTATCTTTACTCGCATCATTGGGCATTAACAAAGTTGCTTAATGCAGCTGGATGATGACATTGTAGAGAATTTGATGGGGAAAATCTTAAAAAATTATCACTCGTGGTGTAACTACTTGCATTGTGAACGAAACGTCAAGTAAGTTGTTGCAGGACGTGTCATATAAGTAATGACCTTCAAAGTAGTGGCTTTTTGGTTGTGTACTTTTTGCATTGTGAAGTCATAGCTGTTTCCTTTTATTTGCAGAATCTCGTATGATGATGCTGACAGACAACGGTTGGAGCTTCTTTATATTGGACTGTATCTTCTCATTTGGGGTGAAGCTTCAAATATCCGATTTATGCCAGAATGTATATGTTACATCTTCCATAATGTATGTTTCTTATATCCTGGTGAAACAGTAATTTTTTCTCCTGATTATGTTTATCCTTTAATCCCCTCCTCTAGTGTCCTTGGGGGGAAAAATACTTCTTAAAGTTACGGTGAAAACGTTATTAGTCAATCAAAGCATGCTTCAACATCTTGATCTTGAGGCCGATCTCTCCAACTCAAAAAGAGAGTTGGCTACCCTCTGAGTTAGTAGAATTTTTCTCCAAGCTTGAGGCTCCAACTCTAGAGCTATTAGGGTCATTTGAGGTTGTTTAGCCTATTTCAGCCCTTCTGGACACACTATTGACCTCAGATTTATGAAAAAGATGGGGTAAATATGGGTTCCACTTCAGACCCCAAGTGGAAATCCACTACATTGAAGTGAAACCTTAACATATACTCATACATTAACGCTCAATTTCAAAACTCAAACGAGTCTGATACATAATACATATCTATGGTTGAAATTACAAAATTCAAATGTTGATCCAATCATCAAAGTTACAACTTAAGAGGGGATACTTGAGATAAGCACATTGTCTTGTCTCACACATCATCTCGTATCACTAAATAAAGAAAAGAGATATCTTGGTCAGTCTCGGACACTCGATGAGATCTTGAGAGTTCTCCGACCATGAATCAATGGGGAAGATTATATTTCAGACGAGTATGGCCCAACCATTGGTTGAGATTGGTGCTGGTGGTGGGTCATTACTGTTACATCAACATGAGATCACAGCTTAATCTACAGGCCTTGCAAAAGCTACAACCAACTCATTGATAAGCTGTAGAAGTTGATGTTATTGTCTTAAAAGTGTGTTGTATGGTAATGCGTGCCACAGAATAAAGTTGAAATGTTGAATTATAGTTTGCCTTATTTTTTTCTTCTTTTGACTTTGTGTTTTATATAAATAGTTTCCCTTGCTTCTTTTTTTGGGTTATCTTTAATATAATTACTTAGAGTGTTTTATTTATTTATTATTTTCTATTGTAATTACGGTAAAATGTCTAAGTGGGTTACCCAGTAAGAGCTGGTTGCTTGATAAATATGGGAAGGAATAGCCATGAGAGAGTTATTCCATTCCATTCCTATGTGTTCACCCTCTCTTCTCTTCTCCATCTCCATTGTACTCTACTACATAAATTCTGGACCATCTTAACTTTACATGTGGTTTGTGTCCACGGTTTAGTTGAGTTATTGACATTCTTCTTCATTGCTTGCAAGGAAATGGATTTTTCATTTATATCATTTTATAGCCAACTCCTCTTTTTTGCTTTGCCTTTCCAGATTTTGCTCTTTTTAAGATTTCTGCAATCTTTGTGTCTTTCTATTGTTTGGGATTTCTATAAGCACGAGCTTTATAAAGGATTTTAGGTTTAAGCAGAGAAATTCTCAAACATATAGACAGTACATGGTGAAATTGCATTAAGTATTTGCGAATCAGAGAGTATTATGTGAACCAAAGAGGTTTTCAGTGATGCTATTGCCCGTACTCCATAGGATAATTTCCTTCTCTGTTTTGATATGAGATTCATTAATTTGAATGGAGATTGGAAACTTTATAAGCCAATGAGTTGGGCCTAGGTGGTGTTCACCCTCTTCTCATCCTCATCTCCATTGTACTCTACTAAATAAATTCTGGACCATCTTTAACTTTTCATGTGGTTTGTGTTCACGGTTCAGTTCAGTCATTTACATTCTTCTTCATTGCTCGCAAGGAAATGGATTGTTCATTTATATCAATTTTATAGCCAGCTGCCCAGCTCCTCTTTCTGCTTTACCTTTCCAGATTTTACTCTCCTTAAGATTTCTGCAATCTTTGTGTCTTTCTGTTGTTTGAGATTTCTTTAAGCATTGAGCTTTATAAAGGATTTTAGATTTAAGCAGGGAAATTCTCAGACATGGACAGTACAGTACATGGTGAAATTGCATTAAATATTTGTGAATCAGAGAGTAGTATTATGTTAACCAGAGAGGTTTGCAGTGATGCTATTGCCTGTCCGCCGTAGGATAATTTCCTTTTCTGTTTTGATATGCGATTCATTAAATTTGAATGGAGATTTGAAACTTTATCAGCCAAGGAGTTGGACCTTATGGCAGTAGTGAAGGAGAGAAGAAAACGTTCGGATATGTAGTACTTTCTAGTTATATATAACATAATTCTGAGGGATAGGTTTATTCTTTTTCTTTCTCTTGCTCAGATTAACATAACAATCCTTTTTCTGTTATGTTTACTAAGATGGCTAAAGAACTTGATGGGATCCTTCACGGCAATGTCTATCCAGTTAGTGGAGGAGCAGTTCAACCTGCATACTATTCTGAAGAGGCATTTCTGCAAAAAGTTGTGACACCTATCTACCAGGTCTTACGCAAGGTAATTAACATGTTGTGACTGGTTTGTTATTTACTCCCATTGAAGTCATGCTTAAGTGTGCATTGTTATTTTGTGGAAAAGGAAGCCAAGAGGAACCAAGGAGGCACTGTAAGTCACTCAAAGTGGAGAAATTATGATGATCTAAATGAATATTTTTGGTAAGGTTGCTCAGATTTTTCTTTCAATGTTTTTGGAAAATTGGTTACCTTTCCATGCTTTATAGTTTAAGTCGACATTCTTAATGTATATTTTGAAACTTCTGGTCACATTTGCAGGTCTGACAAATGCTTTAAGTTGGGGTGGCCAATGGACCTTAAAGCGGATTTTTTTGTGCATTCTGATGAGATACAGCCTAGAAATGAGGCTCGTTTTTGTTGCTACCTAAATTCAGTTTTATCTTACTTTCACTTTATCTAATGGCTCAACATATTTTGATATTGCTGTATACTTGTATTGTGGAAATAATTGAATCCTTAGGTAATCAATGTGACCCCTAAGCTTCCTATTTATAATAATGTGAAATATACAAAGTTACATAATTACCCTCACTAACCAACTGAATAATAATAACTTGAACCAAATAAACCGAACCAACCAACACTCCCCCTCAAGTTGACGCATAGATGTTAATCATGCCCAACTTGCTCAAAATAGGGTAGAAATCTCCTTCCTTCAATCCTTTAGTAAAGATGTCAGCTACGTGATCTCCAGATCTCACAAAAGGCTTGCATATCAGCCCTTGTTTCAACTTTCCTTTGACAAAAAAATCTATCTATCTCAATATGTTTTGTACGATCATGTTGCACTGGATTATTGGCTATACTGATGGCAGCCTTGTTGTCACAGTATAACATCATGGAACTTATAATAGGAAACCCAATATCTTCTAATAGACCCTTCAACCATAAAAGTTCACATACTCCTCAAACCATGGATCTATACTTGGCCTCTGTACTAGACAAATACACCACATTTTGCTTCTTGCTTCTCCAAGTTATGAGATTGCCCCCAACAAATGTACAGTATCCTGATAGTGATTTTTGTCAGGTGAACTAGCCCAACCAGCATCTGTATAAGCTTCCACTTTCAAATTATCTGAGGGTGACAAAAATATTCCCTTTCCTGGTGTGGGTTTCAAATACTGAAGTATTCTAATAAAAACATTCATATGAGTTGAGTATGGGTCATGCATATACTGGCTCACTAGACTTACTGAGAAAGCAATGTCAGGTCTGGTGTGAGACAAATAAATCAGTTTTCCAACCAACCTCTGATATTTCCCTTTATCTATTGGTACTCCCTCTTTCTCTTTAAGCTTAACGCCTGCTTCAATTGGGGTATCCATGGCTTTACATCCCAACATTCCCATTTCCGAAAGTAAGTCTAGGATATACTTGCGTTGGGACAAATAAATGCCTTTTTCTGATCTAGCAACCTCAATTCCTAGGAAATATTTGAGTTTCCCTAGATCTTTAACCTCAAATTCCTTTCCTAGGAAGCTTTTCAGCTTTTGTATTTCTGTCCCATCATTCCTAGTGATGACAATGTCATCTACATAGACTATAAGAAGCGTGATGTGAGTTCCTGACCTTTTCACAAAGAGAGTATGATCAGCATTACTTTGCTTATAACCTATTGACATCACAGTTTTCTTGAGGCTTCCAAACCAACACTGGGGAGATTGCTTCAACCGACAAACCTTCCCTTTTGTTTTGCTGGTCGAGAATCCTTGTGGGATTTCCATGTAGACCTCTTCTTTCAATTCTCCATGCAAAAATGCATTCTTTACATCTAATTGATGTAAATCCCAATCTTGAGTCACAGCTACTGATAACAAGACCTTGACTGTATTCAGTTTTGCAACAGGAGCAAAGGTCTCTTGATAATCAATTTCATAAGTCTGAGTGAACCCTTTCACAACCAATCTAGCCTACAATCGGTTGACTGAATCATCGATGTTCTGTTCTACAACAAACACCCACTTACAACCTACCGATTGTTTCCCTGGAGGAAGATTAACCAACTCCCAAGTACCATTCTTCTTCATAGCCTGCATTTCCTCTACCATTGCTGCCTTCCAATTTTTATTAGCATAAGCTTCTTGCCAAGTCTTTGGAACAGATGCAAGAGATAAAGAAGATATGAAAGCTTGTAGGAGTCAAACAAAGAGTCATAGGAAACGTATTTAACTATAGGATGCTGAGTATACGATCTGATTCCTTTTCTAACAACAATAGGGAGGCCAGAAGAAGATACCTTAGGGATACTTACAGGGCCTGAATCTGGATTAGGAGATTGAAGTGATAACATGTCAACCTTCTTTACCTACTGTTGCTGACTGGTTTTCTTCCTCTGATAGGTTTGCACATCCTTGCTTTGGTCAATTTGCTTTTGAAAGACCTCAATACTGTGCCTTATAGGAGTGGTCTAGGATCTTTATAAAGTTCAGATGAGGAAAGAGAAGACTGGGTGTCTACATGTATGTTGGCTGAATGCTCCCCCTGTTCGGGAATCTCTTCCTGAACCTCTAACTGAGGCTGAATTAGGATTGATAGGTCTTTATATGTGACAGGAACATCCAAAGTAGGGAAAAACACCTCTGTGCTTGGAGTCTCCCCATGGAGAGGTTTATAATAAGGAGTAAACTCATTAAAGATGACATCCATGGACACTATTGTCTTCCTCGAAGGAGGATGGTAACATTTGTAACCCTTTTGAGTAGCAGAATACCCCAGAAAATGTAGCGGAGGCCACGAGGTTCCAACTTACTCTTGTGGGTCAAAGTTCTGGCATAACACACAACCAAATATCCTTGGAGGAACTATAAAGGAAGATGTCCCTTGAAGGACCTCACTAGGGCATTTGAAGTCAAGGATTTTACTAGACATCCTATTCATGAGGTATGATGCAGTGAGAACTGCGTCACTCCAATATTGGTCGGGGACATTCATGGCAATTAGAAGAGAATGAGCAATCTCTAAACGATGCCTATTCTTCCGTTCGGCCACTCCATTTTGGGCCGCAGTAGCAACACAACTAGTCTGATGTATTATGCTAGAATCAGAGAGGTATCTCTTAAATTCTTTTTCACTATACTCGGTTCCATTGTCACTGAGAAGGATCTTCACAGTGGCATTGAATTGATTTTTAACCATATTATGAAAATCTTGAAAACATCGGAAAACTTCATTTTTCTTGTTTTAAAAGATAAATCCATGTGGAGCGAGAATGACAATCAATAAAAGTAACAAAAAAAGATGGCCAATAATAGATATACGGCAACAAGGTTCGCACACATCACTATGAATTAACATAAAAGGAATAAAACTTATATTATTATGAGAAGGCAAATAACTTGAACGAATCTGTTTAGCAAAAACACAAGCTTCACAAAAAAATTCCCTATGATAAGATGAGACTAAATCAGGAAAAAGTTTTCTTAGAGTTCCTTTAGGGGGATGGCCTAGCCTACGATGCCACTGGTGGAGAGCTGACAAATTAACTGGAAGAGGAGTAGCAAGCATAGAACAAGAAGAGGCTCCATTCGATTCCAACAAGTAGAGGCCATTGTCTAGTTTACCACGTCCAATCTCCTTCCCCGTTACCTGATTCTGAAAGACACAGTAGGAGGGAAAAAATGTTACCATACAATTCAAGTCATCAGTAAGACTACTAATGGAGAGAAGGTTAGTAGAAAAAGATGGAACATGTAAAACTGAAGACAAAGAAAGGGACGGTGAATGTTGTATGGTTCCCTTTCCAGCAGTGGAAGAGTAAGAACCATCAGCTATACAGACCTTATCTTTCCCTGAGGTAGGTAAATAATTCAAGAAAAGAGAAGCAGAACCTGTCATATGGTCTGTCGCTCCAGTATCAATAATCCATGGAGCATAAACTAAAGAAGCATGGAAGCCGTTAAATACGGTACCTAAAGTAGCAAGGTAGGAATTTGAATGTGCAGTTGACGAGGCAGCGGCAGACGACTGTAGAATACGCCTTAGAACAGGAGCAACTCTTCTTGGGAAAAACCGATATTTGAAGTAGGTGCGGTAGAAACAGTTTCTGAATAATGAGCCTTGGGTTTACCCTTCTTTTGAGCCCTTTTTTGTTCAAAATCTGCAAGTTTCCCATGTAATTTCCAGCATGTGGCTTTGGTATGATTAGGCCTGTGGAAATGCTCACACTTAATCATATCTTTGATTGATTCTGTTCGGGACACCATACTCACTCTGAAGAGCAGAATTTTCCACTATCGGGTGATGTAACATAGTCAGAAGATGACTCTCCTCACATTGAACAAGTGCATAGGATTGTTCCAATGTAGGAAAGGGAGAGCGGCTCAAAACCTATACTCGAATCGGATCATACTCCACATTTAAGCCAGCCAAAAAATCATATACCCGAATTTTGTCAACATATTTCTTGTAGGCAACCACATCATCAAGATTAGTCGGTTGATAGTCACCATAATGGTCTAACTCTTGCCAAAAAGAGCGTAATTCAACATAGTACTGGGCAACTGTCAGCTCTTTGTGTGTGGTCTCATGGAGTTTCTTTCGTAGCTCATAGATCTGCGCATCATTCCCTAGTTGTCCATAAGTCTCTTTAGTAGCCTTCCAAATTTGATCCAACAATAAATATCCCCTAGCTAGATTTGGATGCATGGAATTCAAGAGAAATGACATGATAAGAGAGTCGTGTGAAATCCACTTATCCTGAAGAATGCCAGCAATCAAAGGTTTGGTTGTAGTGCCCATAATATGATCGACTAGACCTCTTCTAGTAATTGTCAAATAAGCAGAATGAGACCAGATCAAGTAATTGGTTCCATCGAACCTAACAGAGAGTGATAGAAGGTTGGGATAATTTTCATGACTTGTCGAAACTGTAGAAACATCCGGTGTAGTCATATCTTCAGTCCACTTACCAAGAACACCACCAAAACAATTCAAACCCTTTTGAAAAAATGCTGATCAAACCTTCTGAAAAAGGCAGGAAAAATCTGCAGAAAATGTCATGACTTGCTGATCAAATCTGCTGGAGAAAAAACTGATAAAAAATGCAGTTCTGCAGGCTGCAAACTGGGTCTGAAATATCCCAGGAAGGTGGAAGAGGTCAAAAAAATATTTCTCTAAGCAGTGGTATTTGTCGGATGCAATGTGGCAGTAATTTTCTGATCAATACTGCATAAAACCTGCTGTTAGAAGAATCTGAAACATCACAGGAGGTGTAAAAAACTCCAAAAAAAAAGTTTCTGCATTGCAGTAGAGAAGAGAATAGCAGAAACAAAGGAGAAAGAAGAGGAGGAAGAAGCTGTTAATGTCAGAAACACAGCCAGAAAGAGAGCAGAGGCGGAAGAAGAAAGAAGGAAGAAAAAAAATTGATAAGGAGGTTGGCGGAAGGAAAAAAAGAAAAAAGGAGAAAGAGAAGCAGAAAAAAATGGAATTTGTTCTTAGTGGTGTAGAACACAAGAGGAAGAAGAAGAAACAAAGGAGAAGGAGAGATGGCTGTGGCGGAAACAGGAAAAAAGTGGAAAGTCGAGGCGGAAGAAAGAAGAGAAAAGAAAAAAAAGAAAAAGAAAAATCGTGGAAGAAAGAGGCGGAAGAAAGAAAGAAGGAAAAAGAAAAAAAAACCTTTTTGTTCAATTCTAACTTAACTTGGCTCTGATGCCATTTGAAAATAATTGAACCCTTAGGTAATCAATGTGACCCCTAAGCTTCCTATTTATAAGAATGTGAAATATACAAAGTTACATAATTACCCTCACTAACCAACTGAATAATAATAACTTGAACCATTGTGAGCTATTAGTCTTTCCCCAGATGATACTAAGAAAATAGGATCTTCTTGTTCTCCAATGCACAAAACTACGAAGTGAGATGAGATCACCCATTCCGACACTGCGCATTAGGTAGTGATCAGTAGACATTTCAGAAGATGTGCATAGTGATGTTAAAGTTTAGGAATTGGGGCGATCATGAAGGCTTTGAAAGGGCATAGAGTGTTTGGTTGGTTTACTTTGGCCTTCTACAGCAATGTTTATCATAATCAAATATGATTTTGATAAAGTGCTTATGGACTTTCATAGGAGAGGGAATGGCTAAGGTGATGTAAACAGTAAACCCAAAGAATGGGGCCAATAACCAGGATTTAGTAACGGAATTCAGCAGGCATTTAGGGTTTCCAAACCATGTGGTTGGGTTTTCCTATGGTTTTAGGTTGGAATGGTAGGTATATAGGGTTCGGTCAAAGAGTTATAAGGTTAGGGTTTAGAAATCTAGGGCAGCATGGAGTTAGGCTTTTAAAATAGGGTTTGGGAATTTAGGGAACCAAAGAAACTAGGGTTTAGCTAGGGTTTGGGTGGTTTGATGGGGCTGAAATTGAGAGGGAAGGTCACTGGGGTTGGGTGGATGAGGTTCCTAAAGTTTGGGACAGATCTAACGATTATATTGACATATATTTGACCTTGAATTTTGGGTATCTAGAAAAGTCCGAAAATTCATGAAAATTCAAGAAAAATAAAATAGAACTAGGGTTTAGGGGGAGAAAAAGGTATTAAATTTTAAGGTTTTGATGGGTTAAGTAGGGTTAGGGGATCGAGATTTGTATCTCCTCCCCCTATTTCTCCATTATCACTAATGGATCCCCCGTTGGATTCTTCCCTTCCTGCATTGGCATGATGCCAAGGTTGCCCTCTTTTCCCTAGCTCTAGAGGTCCTCTCTCGCATTCTCCAATCCAAAGCCAATAAGCTCTTGTTCTCTCCCATCCCTAAGTGTAAATCCCTGAAGCTCAATCATCTTGCTTTTGTTGATGATCTTATGATTTTCTCAAAAGCTAATCACACTTCTTCTCCTCCATTCTTTCGGCTCTCACCCTTTTTGAGTCTCTCTTTGGTCTTAAGGTCAATCTCAATAGATCCACTCTCTTTCTCTCTTGAGTCTCTGATCCTCTACGCTCTAACCTATTGCATCTCTCGGGTTTCAAGCCTGGATCATTCCCGGTAGTCTATCTAGGCCTCCCTCTCATCCTTGGTAGGCTTTCCCACCACCATTGCTCCCCTATGCTTGACCACGTTCGTAAGAATCTCCACCTTTGGAAAAGCAAGCTTCTATTTTTTGCAGGTAGAGTGGAACTTATCCATTTGGTCCTCCAATCCTCTTACCTCTACTAGTGTGATATTTTTCCTATCCCCAAGTCTATCACCTCGGCCATGGAATCCATCTTTTGTGCCTTCCTTTGGAAGGGCCAGGATTCCTCGTGTTTCTGTCGCCCCATAAATTGGTCCAATATCTGTCGACCAAATTATGAAGGAGGCTTTGGTATTTGCCGCATCCAAGAGGTCAATTCTGCTTGCCTTCTTAAACTCGTATGGAAAATTGTTTCCAAACAAGATTCTATATTGGTTAACTGGGTCCATTCATCTCTCCTTAAATCCAATTCCTTTTGGACGGTCCCCACCCCTTCCAATTCTTCCTGGACCTGGAAGAAGCTTCTCTTGCTTAGGCCTTGCGCTTTCCGTGCCATCTCTACCTAGATTTCTTCTGGATCTTCTACATCTTTCTAGCTTGATCTGTGGCATCTGATGGGCATCCTCTTCTCTCTCCTTGGCCCCCGTGTAGCCTATGATACCCACATCCCCAAAGCTACCCCCTATCCACTTTTATCATCAAATGGATCATGGGGCCCCCTCCCTTATCACAGTCTCACACAAGTCTGGAACTCTCTCCCCTCTATCCTATCTTCCCCCTCAGACCTCCTTGTTTGGCTCCCCTCCCCTACCAAATCCTTTACCACGTCCTCAGCTTGGAACTTTCTCCCATCCCATTTCCCCTTGCCCCCTGGACCTTCCTTGGTTTGGTTTAAAGGCCATATTCCCTGCCACTCCCTTACATTATGGAGAACCCTTAACTTAGCCCTTCTTATTAGTCGCCATATCCCAGCTTACCCCAATTGTATCCTTTGTTGGAATGGTTTGGAAGATCTTGAGCACCTATTCTTTTCCTGCCTTTCTCTAGTTCCATTTGGAGAAAAGCCCTTGCATCCATATGGCCCCGCTCCCGACGTTCCTTTGGTTTTGATCGGGACTGGTCTTGAGTTTTGAGGAACTTCTTTGGCACCTCTATTTTTAATCGGATCGGTAAGCTTGTCTTTAGTGCCACGGTTCACCATCTTTGGTGGCAGTGCAATCTTAGGCAATGAACTTCCAAATCCCGCTCTCTAGATATGATTTGGAATGCCATCCAATTTGATGTTTCTGCTAGACTCCTCTCTATTCCCCACCCCCCGGTTGTTGACACCCCAAGGAACATGCTCATTGTTGTCTCTTGGGGTCTTAACTCCACTTTCCAGCCCCCCATTTACTGGCTGGTACCCCCCCCTCGTATCATTCTTTGTTTCTTCTTTGTTCTTTCAGTTTAATATATTATTTACTCATAAATAGAAAAGTAGGGTTAGGAGAGTTGATTAGAAGATATGGGTATTAGGGTTTGGGGAAGGAGGGAATGTAGTAGGGATGGGGGAAAGGTTTTAGACTAGGTGTGATGGGGGACAAGAGAGGGGGAATGATGGGGGATGCTTCGCTTACCAGTTGAGGGCTTGAAGAAGAATAATTGCATGACACCAAAGGATAACAAACTAGGCTGCTACAGGGTTCCCCTTTGGAAACCCATAACTCCACTCAATATCTACCCTTGAATCAATTTGATTTATCATCAAAACTGTCATTGGTTACATGTGTAAGGCTGTATTTATAGCCTACATTGAATGACTGGGACTCAACTTTGAAACCAAAACAAAGAAGGAATCCTTGTTTGTTTTGCTTTCCAATTTGTGTCCAAGTAGAAGTCCTGGTTTGAATTTCTTTCCAATTTTGAGTCCTAGTATGAACCCTTTATGTAAGGCTACAAATATAGCCCTTTACTTTTAAGGAAGACAGCTCTGATGAGTAATTGAATAAACTTGTTTGAAGGAGAATTGATTGGAGTAGTGGGTTTCCTAGGAGGAGGCCGGTGGCTGTTGGTGGTGTTGTTTTCTGCAGTTATTCAAGTACTCTCTCCCACAAGTGTTCAAGCACTCCACCCCTGCCCCTTCCCTTCTTTCTTCTCTTCCCATTGCAGCCCTTCTTTTCCCCTCCCCTAGCTTGCGGCAGCACCTCTCCTTCTCCCCCAGCCTTAGTTCTTCTAATCCTCCATTCTGCATTCCCTATCATCTATTCCAGCCCCAGGATCCACACCATTCCCTTTCCCCCTCTTCTTCCTCTCTTGCAGCAGCAGTACCCCAATTCCTAACCCTAGGTCACCCCTCCCTGCTCCTACATGCTGATCCTTTTAGAAACCTCTTCCCCCTCCTCCCCTAGCTTTCGATCCTATCCTTAGTCCTGCCCACCCCCCCAAACCCTAGAAAGACTAAATCCTTTCTTCTACCCCTAAACCCTAATCCCCACATCCTTCTTAATTTGTTTTTCTTGTTTTTTCTCGAATTTTTGAACTTCTCTGAAGACCTAAAATTCAAGGTCAGATTGGATCTGTCCAAACTTTAGGAACCTCATCCTCTCAACCCTAGTGGCCTTCCCCCTCAATTTCAGCCCAATCGGACAAACCAAACCTAGTCTGAATCCTATTTTGTTTGCTGCCCTAATTCTCAAAACCCGAGAAATCCTAAATTTTAAACATGCGACCTGGAGTTCAATCCTGAATTTCAAGGTACAGCAAGGTTTAAGTTTGAACTTCAATAAATCCAGCCATCCTAACCCAGTTGAACCCTGTTCTTCCCTCTCCTAAGCCCTAAAACCAGTCCATACAGCCCCATACCATATCCACAGGGTTTTAAGGAAGCCTAATTGTACTGCTGATTCAATTGAGTGATCCTGAGCACTGGCTCTCAATTTGGGGGTTACATCACTATTAAGTTTATGGTGTAAAAGTAGGAGTTGATTGAATCAATGTCTTTGTCAGGGTTTGAGATCGACTCTTATTGAAGGAAGGTCTTGAAACTGTCTTTCCTTCACTTTTTGGGCTTTATTTTTGTTGAAAAGTGATTGTAATTGGACTAGAGGCTGGAGCAAAGGTACTTCAATATTTTCAGATCAAGATCAAGCTCTTCAGAGTTTTTTCTAGTTTGATTTTTTGTTAGTTTTCATGCTGAAATAACCTTTTTAGGGTTTTAAATATCTCCTAGAGTCTTTCATTTGTGTGATATGTCTCCCTCATTTTTTGTAAAATGACTAATCCTCCAAAAGGTGTTATGAGTCAGGTTATATCCTTTTCATGTAATTGTATTACTGAGAAGAAGCTTGAAGGAATCACCAACTTTCAGCAATGGAAGAAGATTGTTTGGCTGGTCTTGACAGGTTGTGTTCGGCAGGACCATTGAGCCTGTACTGATGCTACTTGGGATGCCATTGATGCACCCATTCTTGGGTAGCTACTGTACTCGTATGAACAACCAGATTGTTGGTCTGGTGACCCACATTGATATTGTCAAGGAGTTGTTTGATTATCTAAATGTTCTTCACTTGGAAAGAATAATTGTCTTTTATTTATGAACTATCCCAGGAGTTATACAGTGCTCATCGAAGTTGTTAGCCCTTGATCCAAATATCCAATCCTTTGTGATTTCAGAAGGATGTACTAGGAACTGAATTCCATACTTCTTATCATTATTAGTGGAATGTTTGGATGGTTTGTGATTCTACGACGGAATCCGACAGATCAGTTGTACAAACTTTCTCTCATTCATTCTGTTTTTTGGATAAAGAATTAACCATTAACCAAAACCCCAAAAGGGGGAAAGATAACGTACAAAAGGAAGGGGGAGAGAGAAGAAAAAGGGAGTGGGAAAGAATTACAATCTACTGCTTGACAATGAGGAAGAGCCAAGACCCCAGGAGACAACAATAGTTCTATTCCTTGGGGTATCCAAACCAGGGAGTGGGTTCAGATTGTAATCTCTAAGAGACAACCAAGCAGATGGCTTTCCAAATCAAGTTGAGAGATCTAGAGTTGGAAGTCCATCTTCTATTATTCTGTTCCCACTAAAGATGAGAGATCAAAGCATTAAACACCAATTTCCTACCGTATCACAAACAGAAGAGCTTGCAAAAAGTCTCAAAACCAGACCTGATCCTGAGAAAAGCGTAGGGGATGCTTGGAGTGGGGCCAAATGGTGATAATGGCTTTTGTGCATAAAGAGCAAGAGAAGGGGCAAAGTAAAAAGAGGTGTTCTATGTCTTTCGAGCTGTACTAACTACTAACAAAGGTTGCAATTAGGGTTAAAATTAAGGTGCCGGTGGGAAAGGAAGGACTAGGTGGGAAGGCGATGATTAAGGGCTCTCAAGTAGAAAAAACATGGCAAGAGATATGGCCGCTGAACCAAATCAAAGGGTGCCAGGTAACAATGGGGGAGGGGGAGCGAATAAGGTTCCGCATAGAGGATGGAGAGTAGGAACTGGTGGGGGAGGGGAACCATGTGGTCACAGTCAAAAGGGTTGGCGGGGGGTGGGGGGTGGGGGAGGAAGGACCAAACATGAGTGAGACTTGAGGGAAATGGGGAGGGGGGGGGGCTAGGAGTTGTCAGAGATGAAGTCTGAGAGAAGGATGAGTTTGGGAATGCGAGTGGCATAGCCTAGGAAAGGGTCCTAAGTCGTTGTATAGGATGCCCAAGGAGTGCCAATAGTCAAGCCAGAAGAAAGTAGAAGCCCCATTAGTGACATGGGTGGTGATGGAAGGGAGGGCTAGGGCACTGAGGAGAAGGAGCTCCCTCTAGACCCAAGAAAGGTTTTTGGGGTTGGGGTGGGGGAGGCAGTCCAGATGGAATCATCTCACAACAAGTGGAAGTAGACCCAATTGACCCAAATAAAGTTATGCTTGATGGAAAATTTCCAAATGAGTTCTAATAGGCATGCATAGTTGAAATCCCGTATTCGGTGGAAGCCAAGACCGCCTTCAGATTTGGGATGGGAGAGAGTCCGTTCATTCTTATTATTTTAGGTTGAGGTGTAACTTTCTCTTTGACCATGGAAATTGTTTGTGCTTGCTAAGATGGACTTTACTAATCCTGTTTTGTTCATTTGTGCAGCAACCTAACATGATTAATCCTGTTCATGTTCATTTATGCAGCAACCTAACAATGTCACTGCTGGAAAGAGAAAGCCGAAGACAAACTTTGTAGAAGTTCGTTCCTTCTGGCATCTATACAGAAGTTTTGACCGACTATGGGTATTCTTCATTCTGGCTTTCCAGGTATGTTCTATTACATATTTCAGTTAAATTGGTATCTAATGTTGCATTTTTACCTAATACAACTATGGCTGTACTTCCATTTTGTCTTCAGGCTATGTTAATAATTGCATGGAATCCTGGAGGATCACTCCTATCTTTGTTTGATGCAGATGTATTCAGAAAAGTTATGAGCATTTTCATAACCTATTCTTTACTCAATTTCTTGCAAGGTGTGGTATCTGAATCTTCTGTGACCTCTTAAATATTTCTAATTTTCTTTTGATATTTTAGCTAAAGCAGGAATACATTGTTCACATATGTCTAGTCACTTATGTACTCTATAGTTGAGCTCATGCCTGTATATTTCGTGCTTCCGGGCGTCTCTTTAGCTGTTTCTAATGTTGTGGCATAAAACCAATATCTTTTGTTCTTTGACATCCTATGTTAAAGCAGGAATATGTTGTCCACATGTCTAATCACTAATGTACTTTATAGTCTTGAGCTCATGTCTGTATATTTCGTGCTTCTGGACGTCTCTTTAGCTGTTTCTAATGTTGTGGCATAAAACCAACATCTTTTGCTGGATTGTAGCTTTTTTGACATCCTTTGTGTTCCATTTGATATTTTATTTAAAGCAGGAATGCATTGTTTACACATGTCTAACTTTATAGTCTTGAGCTTGTATGTGTATATTTTGTGGCTCCATCCATCTCTTTATTTGTTTCCAAAATCGTTGTGGCATAGAACCAGCATCTTCTGTTGGATCATAGCTTCTTTGACATCTTCTGTTTTCTTATCCTTCATATGTTCTTTATCATGCAGCTATGCTGGATATTATTCTTAGTTGTAGAGCTTGGGGGAGCTTGAAAAAAACTCAAATTGTTCGATACCTCTTGAAATTTGTAGTTGCAGCTGTATGGGTAGTAGTCCTCGCCATAGGCTATTCCAGCTCTGTGGAGAATCCAACAGGACTTATCAGATTTTTCAGTGACTGGATTGATAATTGGAAAAGCGAGCCATTCTTTAACTTTGCGGTTGTAATTTTTATGATGCCCAATGTATTAGCAGCACTACTTTTCATCCTTCCACCTTTTCGGAGATCAATGGAGCGTTCAAATTTCCGCATTATTGTATTTGTTATGTGGTGGGCACAGGCAAGTCTCTCTGTTGTTTAACAAGTGTTCCTTTCCTGTCTCTCTTCCTCTTTTTGGATTGTATTTTTCTTACCTATACCTTGTCTTGTTGCAGCCAAAACTGTATGTGGGTAGGGGCCTGCATGAGGACTTGTTCTCCCTTCTCAAGTAAGAAAAGAGACAAGTTTTGGGATTTTAGTAAAACATAATGCCATTTGTTTAACTGACAGTATAATATTTCATTTGGTCAGATACACACTGTTTTGGATTCTTTTGTTAATCAGCAAGTTGGCATTCAGCTACTATGTTGAGGTAATTTATTTACCCTCCCTACCCCCTCTACCCCAAAAAAAAAAAAAAAAAAAAAGAAAAGAAGAAAAGAAAAGAAAGAAAGGAAGGTAAAGCTCATCATTCTTACGATTCTGAAAAGTGGAAGTTAAATATCACTCATAGTTCCCAAGGCATCAAGTAGGCCCCTAGGGCCCTCCCAACGGCATTGGTCACATATACTCTGAGAGTCTGGCAAGGACACATTTTTTCTGCCGTTGTTGTGGATGTATACATTTTTAACCTGTATAAAAGTTAAAGAAAACAATTCTTTGTTGTGTAAACAACAAATCATCTTTCGAAAGTTACAGAAAATTTTTTGTTCCAGTTTTAGAAGTTGCGAAGTTACTGTTAAACTTTTAAGTTCTAATGGTACACTTCTTGCAAACAGATATTGCCTTTAATTGAACCAACAAAGCTGATCATGCGGTTGGAAGTTGGTGCTATTGTGTGGCCTGAGTTTTTTCCTCATGGTAAAATTGTGTTTATTACTAAGAATGTCTCACTTTTTTAGAGTGGTATTGTTCTTTCCTAATGTATTTTAATTGATGCAGTAAAGTATAATATTGGTGTTGTTATTTCCATATGGGCACCAATTGTTTTGGTAAGAAGATCCACAAAAAGCTTGGTAAATGACATTTTAATCATGTTTAGATTCTAATTGTTCAATCTGCACTTTATGTTGCTGGCATGTAGGTCTATTTCATGGATGCACAGATATGGTATGCTATTTTCTCCACCATATTTGGTGGTATCCGTGGAGCCTTCAGCCATTTGGGTGAGGTTAGTGGAAACTAGCACCCCACTTTGTTACCATTAGGAGTCATGTTGTGGAATCTCTTTTTACTTATTGTTTTGTAATATCCCTAGGTCACTGATAAAGGGTTTTGCAATTGAAAGAAATTTAGTTTTTCTTCAGTGGATTTGAGGATGATAGATTTTGACAATAAGGTATCAAGTTGATATTTTGAAAGGTTTTTTGGCTTTACTTCAGATTCGGACCCTTGGGATGTTGCGCTCCAGATTTGACTCTGTGCCACAAGCTTTCACTAAACGTCTTGTGCCACCACTAAATGAGGATGTCGGAGAGAAACCCAAGGTAAGTGATTTTAATTGAGATAAAAAATGTTGGAGTATGTCATTATACATCTTTATATATCTTACTGCTCAGTATATGCATAGTTATAAATCAGCTCTAGGCTGAAAGTAACATATCAATTTCACAATTCACTTTGTTAAGATTAATTCCCATGCTTGATTCACTGCTCGCCACTGCATCCCGATGTTGGACCTCATTAGGAAAAGACTTGAGCCTCGAAAAGATAAAGCTCATTTCCTATGCTAGATTGCTAGTAGACTTTTTCTAATCAAATTCTGTCCTGTTGTCCTACATTTGCTGGTGTGGTATCTATGCAATGGCCAAGTTTGAGATCCAAGCGATGTAATCCTTTTTCTGTGGCTTCTTCTGGAAAGGCAAAGAAACGCCCCAAATTCCTTCACCAAATCAGTTGAGCTTCTATTTGTCTCCCTAAAGGAGGCAGGCACTAGCATATGCCGCATCCCTGATTTCAATGTTGCTGGCGTTCTCATGCTTCTATATAAAATAGCCATTAAACACGACACCATCTGGGTCAATTGGGTTAGCTCTGATGTCCTCAAATCCGACTCCTTTTGGACTGTTCCACCCCTCCTGATTCTTCTTGTGTTTGGAGGAAATTCCTTCTACCTCAGCTTGTAGCCCTCAATGCTATGTCCTCTCCCATTGCTAATGGTTGGACTATCTCTTTCTGGCTTAACTCCTGGCACCCTTTGGTATCCTATTTAACTTGTTGGGTGTCCATACTATATATCATAGTTGTCACGGCGACGAGGCGATACAAAGTGGTTTAGGCTAGTTGAGGTGATGAGTCGATGAGTCGATGAGGCGCCCTCCGAGGCGCTTTTAAGGCGGTTGAGGCGTTTTAAGTGAAATTTTTAGTGTACATCTCATTCACTCTAATCCATTATAAATTTATCATATCTTATATAATAAAAAAAATCTAATATTAGCCTACCTCAAGTCATCCAACATACTACAAACCACACATAGTAGGTCCTAAATAAAAAGTCGCAGGAAGACCAAGAGAAGAGGTCGCCTGTCGCTGGCCACTGCTTGCCGGAGTGTCATCGCGGGAATCGAAGAGAAGAAGAGAGGAAAAGAGAAAGAGATTAGGATTAGAGTGAGAGTGAGAGTGTGAGACTAGAGTCAAGAACTTATTCTCTTTCGATTTTGTTTGTTTTTATTTTTTTATTTTGATCGCATATAGTGTCATTATAAATATGCATATAGGTTCAAACAATAGATACTTTACAATCGGAATCTAATAAGTAATTCAATATATGCCTTCAATTTGGCATCTTTCATGTGATTTAAAAAAGGAAAAAAAGCGGACGCCTTAAGGTATAAGGTGTCCGAGGCGCCTAAGATGACGCCTCATACCCTAAGGCGGTCGCCTTATTGCCTAAAAATAAGGCGACGCCGATTTGAGGCGCTCCGAAGGCACCCGGACGCCGAGGCGACGATTAAGCGACGCCTTGACAACTATGCTATATATTGCTCTAAAATCCCTAAGAATGTCTCTGTCTCTTCTTTCATCTCTTATGACCATTGGTCTCTCCTCATCCCTCTCACCAATGTTTCCCTCCCCTCCTATAGCCTTCAACAATCTTGTGTGGCCCCTATCCTTGAATGGTACCTCTTCCAATTCATCACCTTGGGACTTTTATTAGACTTTGCTCTCTCTTGAACCTTGGCACAAGCTGGTCTAGTTCAAAGGCCTCTACCATTCCTTCACCACCTGGAGAAACGTCTACCATTGCCTCCCCCATTTAATCCTCTCTTCTTTGCCACCATGTCCTGTCCACCACTCCATGATCCCCCTGTTGGATGGTTATGAGGCTGTCTAACACCTCTTCTATTTGGTCCAAAAGGCTTGGTGCCATTTGGCCCTATAGAAGACGTGTCTTTCCCCTTTCAACAAAGAATGGTGCTAGCTAGCTTTGTACTTCTCTGGTTTTTCTGTCTGTGACACCATAGGAAGCTGGTTTTTGTTCTCTCATTCTGGATGAACAGTGTGGAGAAACACGAAATTGGTAGAATGGCTTATTGATCCATGATCTCAAGCCCTCTATTTATAATTAAGTGGAAAGTAGACTATTACAAGGAATAGAATTTTACATGAATGCAAACTCTAATTTAACTCCTATACAAACTCTTATTAGACTCCTAATAGAATCCAACACTCCCCCTCAAGTTGAGGCATATATATTAGTCATGCCCAACTTGCCTACAATAGGAAGGAAATCTCTTTCTTTCAAACCCTTAGTGAAAGCATTTGCTACTTGGTCTCCAGATCTTACAAAAGGCATGCAGATAAGCCCTTGTTCCAACTTTCCTTTGACAAAAAACCTGTCAATTTCAATGTGCTTAGTTCGATCATGTTGCACTGGATTATTAGCAATACTAATAGCAGACTTGTCACAATATAACATCATAGGGTTTGGAACTTGGACTCCAATATCTTGCAGCAAGCCTTTCAACCATAGTAGCTCACAAACTCCACGAACCATAGCTCTATATTCAGCTTCGGTACTAGATAAAGCTACCACATTCTGTTTCTTACTTCTCCAAGTAACTAGATTACCTCCAACAAAGGTACAGTAACCTGAAATCGACTTCCTGTCTGGAGATCCAGCCCAATCTGCATCAGTGTATGCTTCTACTTTTAGATTATCGGTGGGTGACAAAAGTGTTCATTTTCCAGGAGTTCCCTTTAAATACTGTAGTATTCTGGTAACAACCTTCATATGAGCTAAATATGGATCATGCATGAATTGGCTCACTATCCCTACAACATAAGCAATGTTTGGCCTGGTGTGGGACAAGTAAATAAGCTTCCCTACCAGCCTTTGGTATCTTCCTTTGTCCACTGGTTCTCCCTCTTTTTCTTTAAGTTTAGCTCCAGCTTCAATAGGGGTATCAACTGCTTTACACCCCAACATTCCCACTTCTGATAATAGATCTAGGATATACTTTCTTTGGGATAAGAATATACCTTTATTTGATCGAGCCACCTCAATCCCTAAGAAATACTGTAACTTCCCTAGATCTTTAATTTCAAATTCTCTGCCAAGAAAGTCTTTCAGCTTTTGAATTTCTTCACCATCATTCCCTGTGATGACAATATCGTCTACATAAACAATGAGAAGTGTGATGTTAGTACCTGACTCTTGACAAATAGTGTATGATCAGCATTGCTTTGCTTGTACCCAGTAGAAGTCATTGTTTTCAGAAGGCGTCCAAACCAGCATCTAGGAGACTGTTTTAACCCATATATTAACCTCTTCAACCGACAGACTTTCCCTGCAGTATTGTCATAAAAAACCATGTGGGATTTCCATATAGACCTCTTCTGCTAACTCCCCATGTAAGAAGGCATTCTTTACTTCTAGTTGGTGCAAGTTCCCGTGTTTGTTCACAGCTACAGACAACAGAACTCTGACAGTATTTAGTTTCGCAACAGGGGCAAAGGTTTCCTGATAATCAATCTCATAGGTCTGGGTAAACCCCTTTGCAACTAGTCTAGCTTTCAACTTGTTGACTGATCCATCCATATTTTGTTTAACCACAAACACCCATTTGCAGCCCACTGGTTTTTTTCCTAGAGGAAGTGTAATCAGCTCCCAAGTGTCATTTTTCTTCATTGCCTGCATTTCCTCTACCATAGCTTCCTTCCATCTCTTATCAGCATAGGCTTCTTGCCAACTTTTAGGAACAGATACAGATGACAGAGAGGATATAAAAGCACGGTAGGAGTCAAACAAAGAGTTATAAGAAACATATTTAGCTATGGGATGTTGAGTACAAGATCTGACCCCTTTTCTAACAGCAATAGGAAGATTGGAAGAAGATACCTCAGTAGAATCTGATTTTGGAGCAGGAGACTGAAGTGGTAATGTATCACCTTTCTCCACCTGCTTTAGCCGGTTGTATTTCTTCCTCTGATAAGTCTGCACCTCCTTATTCTGATCAATCTGGTTTTGAAAGACCCCAACAGTGTGTCTCACAGGAGTGGTCTCCCCACAGCTAGGTTCTTCACATGGTTCGGAAATCGAAGGGGGAGGATTAGAGTCCTCAGGTATACTGGCCGAAGTTTCCCCCTGGTCAGGAAACTCTTCTGGGACTCTTAAGTTGTGTTAGTGTGTGATAGGAAGATCTAGAGTCGGAAAGAACACCTCTCCTCTAGGACTAGCCCCCTGGAGAGGTGTATAGTAAGGGCAAGACTCATTAAAAATTACATCCATGGATACAATGGTTTTCCTGGAAGGAGGATGATAACATTTGTACCCTTTCTGAGTAGCAGAATACCCTAAAAATATGCAACGTAGGCCGTGGGGAGCCAGCTTACTCTGGTGGGCTGTGATTCTGGCATAACACACACATCCAAAAACCTTTGGGGGAATAACAAAAGAAGAGGCTCACTGAAGAATCTCATTAGGACATTTAAAACCAAGTATCCTACTGGGCATTCTATTCATAAGGTAAGAAGCAGTGAGAATAGCATCACTCCAGTATTGGTCAGGGACATTCATAGCAATCATAATGGAACCGGCTATCTCTAAGAGATGCCGATTCTTCCTTTCGGCGACCCCATTTTGGGCAGCCGTATCAACGCAACTGGTCTGATGTATTATGCCAGAGTCAGAGAGATATCTTTGAAATTCACCATCAATATACTCTGTGCCATTGTCACTGCGAAGGATCTTCACAGTGGCATTGAACTGAGTTTTAATCATATTATGGAAGTCACGGAAACATCGGAAAACCTCATTTTTTTGTTTTAAAAGATAAATGCATGTAGAACGAGAGTGACAATCAATAAAAGTAACAGAGTACGTATGGCCAGTAATAGACACACGTCGGCAGGGACCCCACACATCAGTATGAATTAGCATAAAAGGAATAGGTTTTCTATTATGGAGAGAAGGTAAATAAGTAGAACGAGTCTGTTTTGCAAAAATGCAGGCTTCACAAAAAAAATTATTTTCATTATAAGAAGAAACCAAATCAGGAAATACTTTCTTAAGAGTTCCTAAAGGGGGGGTGACCTAGCCTACGATGCCACTGATGAAGGTCTGATATTACCAAATGGACCGGATTAGAAGATGTAGTCAAAGCAGACGTAGATTCTCCAATCGGCTCGAGCAAATAAAGTCCATTGTCTAGTTTACCACGTCCAATCTCTTTCCCCGTGACCAAATCCTGGAAGACACAATAAGATGGGAAAAAAGTCACTTTACAATTCAAGTCATGTGTAAGACTACTGATAGAGAGCAAGTTAGTAGAGAAAGAGGGAACATGTAAAACTTTAGACAAAGAAAGTGATGGAGAATGTTGAATGGTCCCTTTTCTAGCAATGGAAGAATAGGAGCCATCAGCAATTCGAACTTTATCCTTTCCAGAAGTTGGAGAATATTGTAAGAAAGAGGAGGATAAACCTGTCATATGATCTGTAGCTCCTGTATCAATGATCCAATGAGTAGAAACTAAAGAAGCTTGAAAGCTTGTAAAGGTTTTACCTGAAGTAGCAAGGTAGGTGTTGGTATGGGTAGTAGAGGAAGCAGTGGTCAAAGCTGTACCATCAATAGTTGTCATGTTGACAAAAATATCTGCAGTTCTTCAGTCTTCACCCTTTCGAAGTAACTGAAATGTCGCAGAATGCAATAGCCAAACAACCCAAACAGATCTACTTTTTTTTTTTTTGAAAAATGACAAATACGTCCCTAACAAATTCGAATTTACAATTAAGTCCCTGAAACTATGTAAATTTGCAAATAAGTCTTTGAAAACTTATAAATAGGTCCAAAAACGGTATAATTACAATTATGTCCCTAGAAGAATTCAAATTTACCAATTAAACCCCTCAAGCATCGGTTTTAGATTTAGGTAAAAAACTCACTGCTTGCTTTCGTTCTTCTGTTCTTCTCTCGATGGCGCAAGATTTCTTTCTTCTGTTCTTCTCTCAATGGCGCAGGAAGCAGCAATGAGAGCAGCACCAGTAGCAGCGACGATAGCAACACCAGATGGTTCGTGACGATAGCAGCAGCTGTAGTAGTGGTGGTATCAGCAGGGTTCCTCTTCTTTTCTTCTTTTCCTCCTTTTTCTTGTTCTTGCAGTGGCAGATTTCTGTCCAAAACTGAAGAATCGATAGGTGCAGAAAATTTCTGAATTTGAATTTCTGCGATAGTTGCAGAAAAAAAGAGGAATTTGAATGTTTGCGATAGTTGCAGAAATATCCTGTGATGGTTGTAGAAAAAGTTTTGCAATTGTTGCAGAAGAAAGCTCTTCGATGGTATTACAGCTGCAGAAAATTCCTGCGATGGTTGCAGAAAATTTTGCAACTGCGATGGGTTTTACGGTAGCAGAAGGAAGAGAAAATCTGCGAAAAATCTGCGATGGGTTTTGCAGAAGGAAAAAAAGAATTGAAGAAGATCAATCGAACTTAGGCTCTGATGCCATGTTGAGAAACACGAAATTGGTAGAATGGCTTATTGATCCATGATCTCAAGCCCTCTATTTATAATTAAGTGGAAAGTAGACTATTACAAGGAATAGAATTTTACATGAATGCAAACTCTAATTTAACTCCTTTACAAACTCTTATTAGACTCCTAATAGAATCCAACAGACAGGAACCTGAAAAGATGGACTTCTAACTTCTGGTCTCTAGACATGATCTGGAAAGCTATCTTGTACAATGTCTGATCTAGGATTCTTTCCCTTCCCATAAACCCTAGTGTAACTCCCCTAGTAACAGACACATTGTTGTTGCTTGGAGCCTTGACCCTCCCTCTTGTTGCCTAATAGGACCTCTTGACCTGTTTCCACCTCCTTCTTACCCCCCTTGGGTCTTTGGTTTTTAATTATTTAATCACACAGAAAAAGAATCTTTTTATTTGGTAATGCAATTTAGGAGTAGGGAACTAGGGATATGTTGGTCTATACCATTTCCAGCCTGAACCACAAACAGGTTTGATATTTCTTCATGATTAGTCAGCTTCAGAAAAAAGCAGCATAGTTGAATTAGGAATGAGGAGAAAAAAACAGGAAACAGGGAAAGAAGATGAGTTGGTAATTGGTGTGAATTGGAAATCTCTAATGGCAACCAAGCAAAACATAAACTTGGTTGGGGCTGGGGACCCAAAACTTGAGTACCATCAGGATTGAGTAATTAGAAGAATTGGACCAAAATTAGTCATCCAGTCAAATCTACATAATAATTTAGCGAGGTTTGATCTCAAAGCCAGATCCAGTTCAAAATCCACTTTGCGTACTATAATCCTAGTCGGATAAGGATGGATGAATCCTGGAAAATTTGGGTATGTATGTATTAGTTTTATTTAGATGGATAAACATGAAGCACAATAGTTCCTATCCAACCTGGATCTGATCCACATTTAGTTTCCACTGAATAGAATATGATGGTCCACATGGGTCTGGACAAGGAACAACTACTAAGAATCTGTCCAAGGCTGGGATCTTGAGGATCCAGACATGGCTTGGTTTTTTTCTGGCCAATTTGTGAAAAAACCCCATCCCTTTATTCTTAGCCATCCAATGATTAAGCCTTCTTTTTGCTGAGATGGTACACTGTGTATTATCAGGATGAGTTGGAAAGACAGAATATTGCGAAGTTCTCCCAGGTGTGGAATGAGTTCATCATTTCTTTGCGCGAAGAGGACTTGATCAGTAATAGGTTGAAACTTCTTTTGCTTCATGTATTTTAAATTTTAATGACTCGGGTTTTAAGTTATTACTTCTTATTGGCTTTATAATGTACAGGGAGAGGGACCTGCTTCTTGTTCCATATTCTTTTAGTGATGCACCCGTTGTCCAGTGGCCACCTTTTCTTCTGGCCAGTAAAGTACGTAATATGCAAGGTTTCTTATGTTCATTGATATTTTGAGATATTTACTGTGCATGATCATCCACTTGTTTTAACTAGATACCCATAGCATTGGACATGGCAAAAGATTTCAAAAAGAAGTCGGACAATGATTTATTTAAGAAGATTAAAAGTGATGATTACATGCTCTCTGCTGTGATTGAATGCTATGACACACTCAAACATATAATAAATGACATTTTGGATAATGAAGATGATAAAAGGTGAGAAAAAAGTTCTTTCCTATGTAAATATGGTTTAGTTATAAGTAAGATATCTTTGCTGAATTTTCTTATCCTAATTAACGATTTATGGTTTTTGATATTCTTCCTTATGAACAGAGTTTTTCAACACATATGTGACGAACTGGATTGTAGCATAAGTGAGAATAAATTCTTGAGTGAATTCAGGATAAGTGAACTACCTAATCTCAGCTCTAAGCTGGAGAGACTTCTAAATCTTTTGGTAGCATTCTATTTCAAGTCCCTTAGAAAATAGTTTTTTCAATACAGAGGAAGTTCTGTTTTGATTGGATTCATTCTTAATATCTCATATTGACAGAAAACTGCTCCAGAAGATGTTGAGTCATGTAAAACCCAAATAATCAATGTCCTTCAAGATATTATGGAGATCATTATGGAGGATGTTATGGTTAATGGGCATAAGTAAGATTCTACTTATCATTACTTTGTCACTGCCGGATTTGTCTTGATAACTCATATATCATGTTGTTTTTTCTTCCCTTCGTTTTCTAGAATCATGGAAAGAGCATATGGAAAGACAGAGGATAATGACGGCAAAGCACAAAAATTTGGAACGATAAACCTTAAGCTAATACATGATAGATCCTCGATGGAGAAGGTAAATTTTCATTTATCTGCATGGGAAGCTATTTTATCTTGTTCAGGCCCCCAAGGAAGCTATCTGTGGAACCCTCTATGGAATTGCATCACATGGTATCTTTTTATTTCTTTTAGTCCTTTTCAGGAACTTTTGACCCCATGAAGTCCAATCCAATGTGGGTCCCCTGTTTTTCCATATATTTTGTGTTCACCATGGTCAACTACCTTCTTGTTATGCATTTCTGTATTTTTGTTTGCAGGTTGTTAGGCTTCATTTGCTTTTGACTGTTAAGGAATCTGCTATAAATGTGCCTATGAATTTGGAAGCACGCCGTCGCATCACTTTCTTTACTAATTCCTTATTTATGAAAATGCCAAGTGCTCCAAAAGTCAGAAATATGCTATCTTTCAGGTTTGATCCCTCAAGTCAAAATTTCTAGATCTTTTATTATGTATATTGGCAGTAAATGTGTTTCCATAGATCAAGAGTGCATAAGCAAAAGCTGAAATGGATCTCTACGCTAGATAATGAAGTAAAATATCTTAGTGTTGTCTTGCCTCATGGCAAAAGTGTTGTAATTGTTGTGGAATGGTTTATTGATCCATGATCTCAAGCCCTCTATTTATAATTAAGTGGAAAGTAGACTATTACAAGGAATAAAATTTTACATGAATACAAACTCTAATTTAACTCCTATACAAACTCTAATTGGACTCCTAGTTAAATCCTACACTCCCCCTCATGTTGAGGCATAGATATTAGTCATGCCTAATTTGCCTATAATAGGAAGGAAATCTCTTTCTTTCAAACCCTTAGTGAAAACATCTGCTACTTGGTCTCCAGATCTTACAAAAGGCATGCAGATAAGCCCTTGTTCCAACTTTCTTTTGACAAAAAACCTGTCAATTTCAATGTGCTTAGTTCGATCATGTTGCACCGGATTATTAGCAATACTAATAGCAGCATTGTTGTCACAATATAACATTATAGGGTTTGGAACTTGGACTCCAATATCTTGCAGCAAGCCTTTCAACCATAGTAGCTCACAAACTCCACGAATCATAGCTCTATATTCAGCTTTGGTACTAGATAAAGCTACCACATTCTGTTTCTTACTTCTCCAAGTAACTAGATTACCTCCAACAAAGGTACAGTAACCTGAAATTGACTTCCTGTCTGGAGATCCAGCCCAATCTGCATCAGTGTATGCTTCTACTTTTAGATTATCGGTGGGTGACAAAAGTGTTCATTTTCCAGGAGTTCCCTTTAAATACTGTAGTATTCTGGTAACAACCTTCATATGAGCTAAATATGGATCATGCATGAATTGGCTCACTATCCCTACAACATAAGTGATGTTTGGCCTGGTGTGAGACAAGTAAATAAGCTTCCCTACCAGCCTTTGGTATCTTCATTTGTCCACTGGTTCTCCCTCTTTTTCTTTAAGTTTAGCTCCAGCTTCAATAGGGGTATCAACTGCTTTACACCATAACATTCCCACTTCTGATAATAGATCTAGGAGATACTTTCTTTGGGATAGGAATATACCTTTCTTTGATCGAGCCACCTCAATCCCTAAGAAATACTGTAACTTCCTTAGATCTTTAATTTCAAACTCTCTGCCATGAAAGTCTTTCAACTTTTGAATTTCTTCACCATCATTCCCTGTGATGACAATATCGTCTACATAAACAATGAGAAATGTGATGTTAGTACCTGACTCTTGACAAATAGTGTATGATCAGCATTGCTTTGCTTGTACCCAGTAGAAGTCATTGCCTTCAGAAGGCGTCCAAACCAGCATTTAGGAGACTGTTTTAACCCATAAATTGACCTCTTCAACCGATAGACTTCCCCTGCAATATTGTCATCGGAGAAACCATGTGATATTTCCTTATAGACCTCTTCTGCTAACTCCCCATATAAGAAGGCATTCTTTACGTCTAGTTGGTGCAAGTTCCAGTGTTTGTTCACAGCTACAGACAACAGAACTCTGACAATATTTAGTTTCGCAACAGGGGCAAAGGTTTCCTGATAATCAATCTCATAGGTCTGTGTAAACCCCTTTGCAACTAGTCTAGCTTTCAACTTGTTGACTGATCCATCCATATTTTGTTTAACCACAAATACCCATTTGCAGCCCACTGGTTTTTTTCCTAGAGGAAGTGTAACCGACTCCCAAGTGTCATTTTTCTTCATTGCCTGCATTTCCTCTACCATAGCTTCCTTCCATCTCTTATCAGCATAGGCTTCTTGCCAACTTTTAGGAACAGATTACGATGACAGAGAGGATATAAAAGCACGGTAGGAGTCAGACAGAGTTATAAGAAACATATTTAGCTATGGGATGTTGAGTACAAGATCTGACCCCTTTTTTAACAGCAATAGGAAGATCAGAAGAAGATACCTCAGTAGAATCTGATTCCGGAGCGGAGAGGCTGAAGTGGTAACGTATCACCTTTCTCCACCTGCTTTAGCCGGTTGTATTTCTTCCTCTGATAAGTCTGCACCTCCTTATTCTGGTCAATCTGGTTTTGAAAGACCCCAACAGTGTGTCTCACAGGAGTGGTCTCCCCCTGGCTAGGTTCTTCACATGGTTCAGAAATCGAAGGGGGAGGATTAGAGTCCTCAGGTATACTGGTCAAAGTCTCCCCCTGGTCAGGAAACTCTTCTGGGACTCTTAAGTTGTGTTAGTGTGTGATAGGAAGATCTAGAGTCGGAAAGAACACCTCTCCTCTAGGACTCTCCCCCTGGAGAGGTGTATAGTACGGGCAAAACTCATGAAAAAGTACATCCATGGATATAATGGTTTTCCTGGAGGGAGGATGATAACATTTGTTCCCTTTCTGAGTAGCAGAATACCCCAAAAATATGCAACGTAGGCCGCGGGGAGCCAGCTTACTCTGGTGGGCTGTGATTCTGGCATAACACACACATCCAAAAACCTTTGGGGGAATAACAAAAGAAGAGGCTCCTTGAAGAATCTCATTAGGACATTTAAAACCAAGTATCCTACTGGGCATCCTATTCATAAGGTAAGAAGCAGTGAGAATAGTATCACTCCAATATTGGTCATGGACATCATAATGGAACCGGCTATCTCTAAGAGATGCCGATTCTTCCTTTCGGCAACCCCATTTTGGGCAGCCGTATCAACGCAACTGGTCTGATGTATTATGCCAGAGTCAGAGAGATATCTTTGAAATTCACCATCAATATACTTTGTGCCATTGTCACTGCAAAGGATCTTCATAGTGGCATTGAACTGAGTTTTAATCATATTATGGAAGTCACGGAAACATCGGAAAACCTAATTTTTTTGTTTTAAATGATAAATGCATGTAGAACGAGAGTGACAGTCAATAAAAGTAACAAAGTACCTATGGCCAGTAATAGACACACGTCAGCAGGGACCCCACACATCAGTATGAATTAGCATAAAAGGAATAGGTTTTCTATTATGAAGAGAAGGTAAATACGTAGAACGAGTTTGTTTTGCAAAAATGCAGGCTTCACAAAAAAAATTATTCTCATTACAAGAAGAAACCAAATCAGGGAATATTTTCTTAAGAGTTCCTAGAGGGGGTGACCTAGCCTAAGGTGCCACTGATGAAGGTCTAATATTACCGAATGGATCGGATTAGAAGATGTAGTCAAAGCAGAAGCAAATTCTCCAATCGGCTCGAGCAAATAAAGTCCATTGTCTAGTTTACCACGTCCAATCTCCTTCCCCGTGACCAGATCCTGGAAGACACAGTAAGATGGGAAAAAAGTCACTTTACAATTCAAGTCATGTGTAAGACTACTGATAGAAAGCAAGTTAGTAGAGAAAGAGGGAACATGTAAAACTTTAGACAAAGAAAGTGATGGAGAATGCTGAATGGTCCCTTTTCCAGCAATGGAAGAATATGAGCCATCAGGAATTCGAACTTTATCCTTTCCAGAAGTTGGAGAATATTGTAAGAAAGAAGAGGGTAAACCTGTCATATGATCTGTGGCGCCTGTATCAATGATCCAAGGAGTAGAAACTGAAGAAGCTTGAAAGCTTGTAATAGTTTTACCTGAAGTAGCAAGGTAGGAGTTGGTATGGGTAGGAAAGGAAGCAGTGGTCGAGGCTGTACCGGCAGTAGAAGCCTGCAGAATACATCGCAAAGTAGCGAACTCCTCCTGTGAAAAACCAAAGTCTGTAGAGGGTGTGGTGGAAACTGTCTCAGAAAGATTAGTCTTTGGTTTTCCCTTTCTTTGTGCTCGTTTTTGCTCAAAATCAGCAGGCTTCCCATGCAGTTTCCAACAATTTGCCTTGGTATGATATGGTTTGTGACTGTGCTCACACTTGACAATCTCCTTAGCCGGATCAGATTTAGTGCGAACAGACTGTAAAGCTGATTTCTCCATAATAGGAGTATGAAGCATGGCTAATCGATGATTTTCCTCACACTGAACAAGAGCATAAGGCTGTTATAGTGTAGGAAAGGGAGAACGACTTAAGACTTGCACTCTGATCTGATCGTACTCCACGTTCAAACCTGCCAAGAAGTCATATACTTGAATCTTATCAATGTGCTTCTTATACGTCGCCACATCATCTAGATTAGTGGGGGTGATAATCCCCATAATGATCCAACTCTTGCCAAAGAGATCGCAACTCAGCATAATAGTGGGCCACAGTCAGTTCCTTTTGGGTAGTCTCATGAAGCTTCTTTCGTAGCTCATAAACCTGTGCATCATTCCCCAACTTTCCATATGTTTCAGTAGTAGCCTTCCAGATTTGGGCAGCAGTATCAACTATCAAGTAAAAGATATCCACGGGCAATATTTGGAGTCATAGAATTCAAGAGAAATGACGTAATAAGAGAGTCATTCGAGATCCATTTATCCTGTGAAACGCCTGTGGTAGTAGGTTTGATAGTGGTGCCCGTAATGTGTCCAACAAGTCCTCTTCCAGCAATAGTCGAGTAAGCAGATCGAGACCAAATCAAATAATTTATCCCATCAAATCTTACCGAAAGAGGATGAAGAGTGTGGTAATGTTTGGAGCCAATGGGAGTAGAAGTATCATCAATAGTTGTCATGTTGACAAAATTATCTGCAGTTCTTCAGTCTTCACCCTTTCGAAGTAACAGAAATGTCGCAGAATGCAATAGTCAAACAACTCAAACAGATCTACCTTTTTCCTCTTTTTTTTTTTCTCTCTCTCTCTCTCTCTCTCTCTCTCTCTCTCTCTCTCTAAACAGAATAGTATATTAGAAGAAGAAAAATAATAATAATATGGTTCAGTCAAAGAGAACCAAAATATGGTCTAAATTTGGTTTGGGAATTTGAAAAAAAGAAAAATCTGGTTCGGCCAAAGGACTGGTCTGGTTTAGTGAGGCGATGGGCTTAAAGGGATTTCATCATTGTCCCTAACAAATCACAAATCATAGAGAAAGGTAGAAAATTGCAGAGGCGATGATGATCAGAAAAGGGATGGTGTACTTGGGACGATGATGGTGATGGCAGAGGTGATGGATCGATGGTGAAAGCAAATTGCGGTCTCACTAGAAAACAACTCACAGTCCCTTGAAGCTAGAAGCAGATCGAAGGACTTTCTCTTTCTTTTTTTTTCTTTTTGTTTCTTTGGTCGATGGCGGAAGCAGCGATGGGAGCAGCACCAGTAGCAGCGATGATAGCAGCACCAGTAGCAGCGGTGGAAGCAGCAGGGTTCTTGACGATAGCAGCAGCTGTAGCAGCGGTGGTATCAGGAGGGTTCCTCTTCTCTTCTTCTTTCCCTCCTTTTCCTCCTTTTTCTTGTTCTTGCAGTGGCAGATTTCTGTCCAAAACTAAAGAATTGATAGGTGCAGAAAATTTCTGAATTTGAATTTCTGCGATAGTTGCAGAAAAAAACCTGCGATGGTTGTAGATAAAAGTCTGCAATTGTTGTAGAAGAAAGAACTCTACGATGGTATTACAGTTGCAGAAAATTCCTGTGATGGTTTTTACGGAAGGAAAAAAAGAATTGAAGAAGATCAATCGAACTTAGGCTCTGATGCCATGTTGTAATTGTTGTGGAATGGCTTATTGATCCATGATCTCAAGCCCTCTATTTATAATTAAGTGGAAAGTAGACTATTACAAGGAATAGAATTTGACATGAATACAAACTCTAATTTAACTCCTATACAAACTCTAATTGGACTCCTAGTAGAATCCTACAAAAAACTTATGTATTGTAGTGAAATAGTAAAAGCACATGCATAACATCAATCATCAACCCAAAACTGACCAACTCCTCATCTCCCCCATCCCTAAATGCAAATCCCTGAAGTTCACTCATCTTGCTTTCGTGGATGATCTCATGATCTTTGCTAAAGCTGACCATTCCTCAATCTCTTCCATTTTTGATGCCCTCTCCTCCTTCGAGTCCCTCTCAGGTCTCTGGTTCAACTTGGATAAATCTTCCCTGTTTCTTTCTGGAATTTTCGACTCAGTCCGTTCCTCTTTGCTCCTCCTCACTGGTTTTAGGCCGGGTTCCTTCCTTGTCACCTACCTTGGCCTCCCTCTTATCCCTGGCCGCCTCACTCGTCATCATTGCTCTCCCATGCTTGACCATATTAGGAAAAAACTTCAACTCTGGAAAGGCAAGCTCCTCTCCTTTGCTAGTCGAGTAGTGCTCATCCGCTCTGTTCTTCAGACCTCCTACCTCTACTGGTGTGGACTCTTCTCCATTCTTAAAGCCACAATCGGGGCCATGGAGTCCCTTTGTTGTGCCTTCCTCTGGAAAGGCCAAGAATCCACCCGTTTCCTCCATCCCATCAGGTGGATTTTAGTTTCGCATCCCAAATCTGAAGGGGGCTTGGGCATTCGGCATATCACCGATATCAATCTTGCCTGTCTCCGGAAACTCATCTTAAAAATTGCTTCCAGACATAATGCCATTTTGGTTTCTTGGGTATACTCTCACTTGCTAAAATCTGATTCTATCTGGACTGCTCCCATCCCCTCCAACTCGTCCTTCTTGGTCCCCGGGCCCTTCCTGCCATTTCAACCCAAATCTCTTCTGGATCCTCCACCTCTTTTTGGCTTAACCCGTGGCATCCATTGGACATTCTTTTTACCCTCCTTGGCCCTCGCTCTATCTATGATACCCGCATTCCCAAGCTCACCCCTCTCTTTACCTTCATCACTAATGGTTCATGGTCCCCCTCCCCCCACCCTAGACTCACACAAGTGTGGAACTCTCTCCCTTCCCTTAATGCTGGCATCTCCTATGACACCACCATTCGGCTTCCTACCTCCACCAAGCTCTTCACCACCTCCTGAGACTCCCCTCTACCCCTGCACCCTGGGTCCCCCCTAGTTTGGTTTAAAGGTCACATTCCTTGTCATTCCCTTACCCTTTGGAGAGTCCTTAACCTAGCCCTACCTACCCAAGCCTTCCTCATTAGCCATCACATCCCAATTAATCCTAATTGCAACCTTTGTTGGAACTATCCTGAAGACCTTGAGCACCTTTTCTCCTTATGCCCTTTCTCTTGATCTCTTTGGGATTGCTTTTATTTGGCCTAGGTCGAGGCTCTTTTATGGCTTTGCTTGAGATTGGGCCTGGTGCTTGCGAGTTTCCCTGGGCTTCTCTCTTTGCGACTGAGTTGACAAGCTAGTGTTTGGTGCGATTATCCACCACTTATGGTGGGAGTGAAATCTTTGGTGTTGGTCATCCAAATCTCGATCCCTTGATATGGTTTGGAAGGCTATCTATTTTGAGGTCTCTTCTAGACTTTTATTTATTCCCCATCCCCGGGTGATTGACTCTCCTAGGAATAGGCTAATTTTTAGTGCCTGGAGTTTCACCTCCTCCTTTAGGCCTCCCTTGTGAGGGGCTTGCTTTCCCCTCCCCCCTTTTCTCCCTTTGTTTTCTTGGCGTTGTTGTCTTTTATATATTTCTTTATTCATCCCAAAAAAAAAAGTTTCATTCATTAAAAAAAAATAAAAAAAATCTGGTTTTGCATTACAATGTACATCTTGCACCTATTATATAAGTCAGTAAATGATCAAGATAGTAACTGATTTAGATAAGCCATTTGCTTCTTTGGTTTAGAATATATTATATTTTAAATTATGAAATTCATATATAGTATTAGATTGGAGTTGAAGGGCTAACTAGGATCCATTTAGCTGATGTTATATAGTGGGAAATATGGGTTGCGTATTTGGGATTCTGGATAAAGCCTCCTTAGTAGAGCATGGGTGAAAGCCGTGCACTTTCCAGCACTTTTGGGGGTGAGGGGAAGCCAAAAGAAGAAGGATGATGAACAAAATTGAGCTAAAAATACAGGAGGGTGAAAAATTATGTTGCAGCCATGACAATGAAATTTTCATTCTTCCATGTACTGAATGATGCTCAGGCTTGGACAAAAAGTTGACAGATACAATAATATCAGCCTTTTCATGCCATGTATTAGTCTTGAGAGCAAAATGATGAAATTATATCCCCCAATCGGTCATATTAAGAGAACAATGGGAAAATACCCCTGGCAAGCTTGTGATTGTGGCTTCTATAGAACTGTTTTCTTTGATGTCAGTTCCAAGCTGCGTATGCTTCCCCACGAATCTCTTATGGATACCCCAAGGAAAATGCATAGTAATCAATGACTTTGCCAGTTTGTTTTATCAGAGCCCACCCTATGGAAGTTTTGCCTCAAATAAACTGAGCAAAGCTCTGTTACTTTTGGGAGTAACTAACTGACCATATCCAGTTCCTTTGTGTGGCCTTGATGTTTTACGGGAGAGAGTTGATTAGAGTTAGACTAGTTCTGTTCTCTCTTAAGAATAGCGTTTTAATAATGCTTTTATTGAGCTTCGCCATGTAGTTGGTGACAAACTCAGCCGTCAATGCTCCGTCATTAGGAACCAAACCTCTCCTGTCCCTCGGACCTCTATACTCTGGTTTTGGGGTCATTCCCCCTGGTATTAGCTTTAAGGGAAAATTTCAGGACACCCCAAGATATGTGGCAAAAAACATAGACAACCTAAAACTATGATAATTTGGTAATCGCTCTGTTTTCAATTAGAACCTTTAGTTGGGTCGAAGAAATGACAAAATATACCCGTAATTGTATTTAAATGACGATGTCATACAAAAACCCCATAATATCCTCTTACTAATAAAAAAATAAAAAAAAAAGAAAAAGAAAAAAGTACAATTTATTCATCTTCAATATAAACCACTACCAACCCATTTTTCTTTGTATGATCCATAGCACTTACCTGAGTTTTGTCATCTTTGGCAACTTCCATTTGTTCACCCATAGCTCCGGCAAAAACTCAATCTTTACAAATATCACTGATATAGCTCCAATTTTGACTGAGAAATTAAAGATATGTGGGTATGGTGAAGTTTACTGAATCTAAATCTTGCTTCATGTATCATTTTCTCATGATGGTTTCTTTCTCTAACTCAATAGATTCTTGTATCTCCAGATATCTTATGCTGTATTGGGTGTAATTTGCTTCAATTTCTAATCCCCAACGAGTGAAAAGGTTTGCTAGCTTTTGAGTCTTCTGGGCTTCAAGGGTTCAGAAAAATAGAGGAAAATTGGAAATTTAGTGGGCTTCCCTTCACATCAGAGGGTTTCATCTCCTACGGCGAAGGACTGGTGGTGAAGACAGGGTGGAAGTGGTGAATTGTGTAGTATATATTATGTAACACAGTGGATTGGAAGCTTGATTTGTCAATTATGATGAAGGGGGGAAAAAGCTCACCTGGAACAACTATTAATATGGATAATTCCACAATGCAGAGAGATCAGTTACAGAGTGCCAATGATACCTAGTTTCCCAAGAAGTTTGAGAAGAAAGAAGACAAGGGTGGGAAGAATGGAAACAAGAAGAAGCAGAATGGTGGAAAGAACACCTTGCAGAGATCAGTAAGAAGGGCAACAAGTTAAAAGAAAAAAACTTGGAGCCAGTTGCAAAGAGGCTTCAAGATCCTCCTTCTCTAGGGGTGTCTTGGCTTTCTTCTCCTCTGTGTGCTTCTCTTCCTCCTTCACTGCTGGTGGAGGTGGTGGAGGAGCTATGAATTCTTTTTTTTCAAGGGCTTCTTGTTGAGTTTCTTCGACTCTTCAAGGGCAATAAGGCAATCTCACAACCAATAAGGGTGATTTTGAATACCATGAAATAGAAAAGGATGACTTAATAGAAGATGCTAAGGGAATGTACTTTCGTGCACTTTTAGGTGATATTTTGGAGTGTCTATGTTACGTTGGCATATTTTTGGAGTGTCTATGTCACTGTGGCATATCTTTGGGGTGTCTATGCTCTTTGCCATATATCTTGGGGTGTCTCTGAAATTTTCCCTAGCTTTAATATTAGAGAGCCTTTACCAAATAAAAAAAACATATTAGAGAGCCCTACCTGTGCCCTATGTTGGAATTGCCCCAGAGACATCGACCATCTGTTTTTTTGTTCCCCTTGTCCTCTCTGTCCAGCATAAATGCCTTATATCTGTTTGGTCTGATGGCAGGCACCCCTCCCCTTTTCTAGGTAATGGCTTTGGCTTAGCATGACCTTGTTGGATGATGCCATCCGCTGTTGTAGGGAAACATATGTTAGTTTCTGCTATCACTCATATTTGGATGGAATGCAACCTTAGAAGGTGGACTCTCCATTCCAAAAATCCCACACTTTAGGCATGATTTAGAAAGCCATCTTCTTTGATGTCCACTCCAAAATCCACTTGCTTCCCTAGAAACATTTTGTTAATACGCCAATGAACAAGCTTTTTGTTGTTACCTGGGGTTTAGATAGTTCTTTTCTCCACCCTTGAGCTTGTCTAAACAACCCCCTGGGGGGGGGGGGCTCTCTCTCTCTCTTTCCCTGTACATTCTCCGCCCCCCTTTTATTCTTGCCCTGGTCTTTTGTCTTTGGCTATAGATTTTTATTCACTAAAGGAAGTCTAGTTGTTGGAGGCCGATCTAGATATCCAACCACCTTATTTTGGACGATTATGTAGGTGGTGCTTAAAAAAGAAGAAAAAAAAAAAGAAGAAGAAGAAGAAAGAAAGAAAATAAAAGAAAAAAAGAAAATATTCTCTTGATGCCTTGGATTACCCCACAGATGACAAGCTTGATGGAGAAACTGTCACCTCCTACTCCTGGTTATTCATAACTTCTCTATTACCAACAAAAGGTAAAAACACATAAAGCATAGTTCACTGGCTACTGGCTAGTTATTTTTAATATTTCTCTCTCCTGTTTAGTTTGCATTGTCTTTGCAGTCTCTTATGCATACTTCAACATGCGTAATAGCTGGAGATGTACTTCATTTAAGTAGGTTTTTACTTAACATACTTTCCATCTGCACCTTCACCAATAAGCACTTTTGATTTATGAAGCTCTGAATTGTTGGTGGGAAATTACTGGATGGTGTTCTTGTTCTAATATCTACTGCTTCCTCCATGGTATAGTGTGTTGACACCTTATTACAAGGAAGATGTCCTCTATTCTGAGGAGGAACTTCAGAAAGAGAATGAGGATGGAATTTCGATATTGTTTTACCTACAGAAAATATATCCTGGTAATGCCTGCAACAGTTTAATGTGTTGTAACTTGTAATTTTCTTGAGACTGGAATTCGTATGGATACAATCAAGGGTTTATTTTGTATCATGTGTTCACTGGGACTACAGATGAATGGAGTAATTTCCAGGAACGAATTAAAAAGACTGGTGATGCTGCGAAAGAAGAGATGGAAGGTATTCGTCCGATGGAGTTAAATCGTTTTTGGGCATCTTACAGAGGCCAGACACTTTCTAGGACAGGTTTGGATGCCGCAGAACTCTTGCAGCCTTTCTTTCCCTGTGTTATTACCTTGACTTGACATCATCAAATCTTTATCCAGTGAGAGGGATGATGTATTATAGGCAGGCACTTGAGCTTCAGTGTTTCCTGGACATGGCTGGGGACCATGGTAAGTGGTTTCTTGCCACAGATTCCTCACCTTCCAGAGGGATGATGTGTATAGATATGTATATACGATCCATTTTTACCTCATCTTATGGCCATTGCTTCTGCAGACATTTTTGGTGGTTACCGGGCTGTGGATTTAGACTATAGAGAGGAGACAAATCTAGCTGCAAGATCGCAAGCTATTGCAGATATGAAGTTCACCTATGTTGTTTCCTGTCAGGTCTATGGCCAACAGAAAAAATCCAGTGAACCTCGTGACCGCAGTTGTTACCAGAACATTTTAAATCTCATGCTACAGTAAGCTATAAAGAATTTTTTTTTGATATAATGCTGGAGGTTCTTTTTTGGGATGCAAATTTTGATCAATTGTCATTCTCAATCCTTAAAATTTACAGGTATCCATCACTGCGTGTTGCTTACATTGATGAGAGAGAGGAGACTGTTAATAAGAAACTTGAGAAGGTTTATTACTCTGTTCTCCTCAAGGGAGGGGATAAATTAGATGAGGTATGGGACTATCATGGATTTGCCTTTGGTTTAACATTGATTAACTAGTAGAAGGTTGGCAGTTATAGTGCATTATGGTCATGCTGGATATTCTTCTATTGGTTGCTGTGTTCCATATGAAGTTGTTTCCTGTTTCTGCTCTATTTTTTCTCACTTTTGAGGGTCAGATTTTCATCAGCTAGATGGATTTCCCATGTTATTTATAACCGCAAGGAAAATTAGGATGGATGATGAAAACAAAATGGAAATCCTAGGCTGGATAAACTGCAAAAGAAGTATAGAAATCCATGACAACTATGAATATGCTGTCAGTTTGACATCTATGCATATGCTGTCAGTTTGACATCTCATATATACATATATGTAATTCTAATGGCTTTATTAAATTGATTTTTCCACTTGCCGACACTATTTCATGTATCTTTTTGAGTTTTGCCTTCTGCACTCTGGTTGGCGTTCCCCATGAATTTCTTCATGTTCCATTTATTTATTTACTTTTGTTGTGAACTTTAGTACATGTGTTAGCCCAGTTTCCCCCCTAAAGCATATTGTATTGTCAAGTCTAGGGCCATTATTTATGCATATTTATATTCTGAGATATCTTCACGTTGCCTTTTGGCCTACAGATCCCATAACACCTTTGGTCTATTTCTCTTTAAAAATTTCTTCTTGTCTCATTGCAATTCATTTCTCTTTTACCCTTTTTAATACACTAAACAGAATATGGGGATTGTTTGGCTTGACTATAATAAAACAGGTATTATTTATTTATTGTGGGAAGGATTACAATTAAGGTATGTTAGGTAAGAATGAGTCATAGTCCTTGTCCTTACATACATACAACCATGTTTTTGAATATATTTGATGAAAATATTTCGAAGATTTCGGTCCAACCAAAATGAAATGTAACTGAAAAATAAGGAAAACTAAAATTTGGTTGTAAATTCAGGAATTTCATTACTTCATATTTCTGTTTGAAATCTCAGAAATTTTGGCTGGAATATTGAAATTTCAGAAATTTCTGTTGAAATCTTGGAAATTTTGGTAATCGTGCAAGAGTCCTGCTCAAAGGGACGATATCTTTTCTTACTCAACCCATCAATCGTACATGCTACCGGTGGCATCATATGATTCATGTCATAGTTGATCAGTGGGTTTCTTCATTGTTAGGAACAGCGGTTTCACATATTTGGATGGAGAGGAATCTATGGGATGAACCTCCAATTATATGACTGGACTTGATCTGGAAAGCTTGGTTTTAATGTGGAACTTTAGGTGCTACCTCACGCTTCTATTCCAGATTTCCTGAGGAACAGACATATTGTTTTTATTTGGGGCCTTAGTTTTTCATTTTTGCATCCTTCTGGCTAGCTATAGGTCTACTTCCCCAAAACCTCCCCCCCTTTTTCTCCCTCTCCACTTATCTTTCTTCTTTATTAATTTCCCCACCCCCCTCTTGATGTAGTCTCAATCGAATGAGGACCAATCTTCCAAGATCTCTAAAGCGGGGCTAGCTTCAGGCCCAAATTAATGATTTTGGCTATGGTTTATGTGGTGGTCTCTGAGTGGAATCCCTGTGATTGTGATCTAATTAGGGCTAAATTCCTCTGATGGTTTCAGATGGGTATTATCAGGTCGAATGGGATAGTTTTGGAGAGGTTTACTGGGTTTGGCATAATGAGGTATATGGGGTGAATGTGCCAATGTGGAGTAAGTTTCTTGAGATAACTTTATTAGTCTTAGTGATGTGGGAATGTGATAAAACTTGGATCGAGTCCAGAGCTGGCTGTCTAGGCCTTGCTCACCAAGTTTCATTAGGTTTGGGTGGTGGAATATGAAGTTATAAAGAATCTTGATTTTGGAGGGAAATAGCTCAGGAAAGGCAAAAGATCTGGGGTCCGGCTGGGTAGCTTCGGCTGCAATGGATCAAAGGTTGGGGCTATAGGGGTGGTATAATGGTTGTGATATGGAAGGAAAAGGATTGAGGTGGAGTTAAAGTTTCATGATGTAGGGTGGAAAGAAGGAATTGGACCAGGGAAGGGGTCATACAGGGGAAAAAAAGGGGAATAAGGAGGATAAAGTTTCAGCCATAGCAAGAGTCTAGGCTTGATTTACGTTAGAACCTTAGAAGTTTTCTTTGATTTTGGATCCTCAGTGACCAAATTGGACAAAATCACAACTGCAATCAGCAAACACAAGAGGAATACTTGAATCTGAGAAGCTTTATTAATCAATAATCAAGTTGGGTCTTCCCCTTCAAGTGGAGGGACTTTTTATCTATGCAGGCAACCTAATCTGATTTAGATTCCCAGCTGGCCTCTAACTAAAATTAAATACTGTCTTATCTAGGAATTAGAAATACTAGTATTCATGGGTCTTTATAATCATTCTTTGATTGGGACCCTTCAATTGTGGCCTACTTTATGTCCAAAAGACTGAATTTAAAGATTTATTAATATGCCCTCAAGGTGGACAGAATTACAATTCTGCCGCTGACCATCAAACTAAGTGATTATCTGTGCTGCTGGGAAGCAACCTTAGCACCTTCTCTTGGCCTTCCACTTGGTCTTGGATCCTGCATCACCTTTCCCCCTTATTGGGGCTTGGTAATGATATTTTTATTTACCCAAAAAATATTTGAATATTCTTTGGATAGATAGAATCAATAATAGAATCCAAATCGAACAACAACTAAGCCTTGTCCCAACTAAGTGGGGTTTGCTACTTCAAGATTGATAAAATGGAAGTTGGATGCGATACAATACTCTAGATCAAATAATTTGTGATATTTTATAATTCACAGAACCAACTCAGAGTGAATAATTTATGAAATTTGTTATTGGATATCCACAAAAACCAACTTATTAAGTGATAAATAGGATTTCAGTCCCCCCCCCCCCCCCCCCCCCAAAAAAAAAAAAAAAAAAAAAAGAGAAGAAAGAAAGAGGACAACATATGATTAGATGCTTATAATTTCTTGGAGTTCACCTGGTTGAATACATTGGTTTCAGCATTTCTCTTTGGTGGGGTGGGGCCATAGAGGTGGAAGGATAGAAATTGTTATAGTAACTAGTTTAAAGAATAATTAAGGATAAGCCTTTGCTTCCTATTATTCTCAAATAGAGAAAATAATATAAACAAGCATGGAACCTGGGAGTGAGGGGTTATGATTTCAAAATTACATCCTGAAGGTTGGAACACTATCATATCATACATACATTGAATTTTATATAGTTCCCCCTTCCCCCAACTAATACATATTTATTAGGGTTCAATATTTGATATTCGTTCTATGATGCAGGTCCATCTTTCTTCTTACTCTACTTAAACATGAATTTATTTATTTCTTGTTAGGAAATTTACCGCATCAAGCTCCCAGGTCCTCCAACCGTCATTGGTGAAGGGAAGCCCGAAAATCAAAATCATGCCATAATTTTCACCCGTGGAGAAGCTCTCCAGACCATAGACATGAATCAGGTGACATTATTTGAATACAGTCGAGCCAGGATCAGTTTTTGAGTCCAATTCTGTTTATGAAATTGTTTTTTTTTTTTCCTTTCTTTTTTCTCTCTCATTGTCTGATTTTTATTAGGACTGCAATTTTCCATTCTGTACTTCTTGTCCATATTGTCAAGGAAATGCAGATTAATTAATTTTACTTTTAGTCAATATCTTTCACCTCCTTAGAATGACAGCAATATTTGTCTGGTCCAGATAAATCTTCTTCTTTGAGGTTGATGAAGACACTCATGCTTGTTGTATCTATTTCAACTACTTTCAGGATAATTACCTCGAGGAGGCTTTCAAAATGAGGAATGTTTTGCAGGAGTTGCGGAAAGATAAACGTCACCAACGAAAGCCCACAATATTGGGCCTTCGGGAGCATATTTTTACTGGAAGGCTAGTTTTGTTTATATTTACAGAAATCTGTCAAAAACATTTTACCATGGAGGGAAATATTTGTATGATATTTTTACATGGATATGGCCTAACATGTGTTGTCTTCTTCCATTTTCTAGTGTGTCATCGCTTGCTTGGTTCATGTCCAATCAGGAAACTAGTTTTGTTACTATTGGGCAACGTACATTGGCAAATCCTCTAAGGTAAAAATATCAATCTTTGATTCTTTATTGACAGGTAGGGGAGAAAATAGATGTGAAAACATGGGAAAAGAATATTTTTGTAGTGTTGTGTTTGTTTCTCACACAAAGGTACATACAAGCCGCTTATGTGAAATTAGTACGTAGTCTATTTTTTGTTTTTGTTTTAAACACCCTTGTAGTAGAGTTTATATATATAAAAGAAAAAAAAAAAAAATATCGTGACAAATTACTTTCACCTGCTAAATTCTAAGGACTGTGAAATTCCCCATCCAGTCAACCTGTCTCCATCATCTGCCAGCTTCCTTGCTCCTCAAACTGTCCACACCTCCCCTTCTTTTCCCTCAGCTCCTAACCATTCTCTGTCGCCACCTGTTCTCACCTCCTTTCCCTGAGAATTTTCCCTTTGTCTTTTTGGTGAACGATATTTCTTTTTTGTATTATGTTCCTGTGAATTAATTTGATGATCATCTGATCTACTGATTTGGAGTTAAGTTCAGCTTTTGTATTTACCAATTCCGTCACTTCCTTCAGTTTCTTATTTTTGCCAAACTCCATTACAAAATATCTGACCCTTGGATTAGTTTGTCTGTTGAGGGGACTCACTATCATATTAAGATGGCTGTTCAATCCAAATAGCAGCCTTGTCTTAACTCTCTCTCTCTCTCTCTCTCTCTCTCTCTCTCTCTCTCTCTCTCTCTCTATTTTGAGTTTTTGTGACATGTTTGAGTAGCTGTATTTTCAGTCCTGCGGGCACTGTGTTCTATATTGACCTGAGCTTATCTATCCCTGGAAACATCTGCCTTCACGCACTCCCCCCCCCCCCCCAAAAAAAAAAAAAAAAAAAAAAAAAAAGAAAAAGAAAGAAGACAAAGGAGGACTCACTGTTTCATGTTAATTAATGACCTGATATTGTTTATAGGCTTGATGCATTTCTTATAAACTACATAACATGATCTGTGATTGCAAAACAAACTTTTTTTTGGGATGGATATAAAAATATATTATAAACACCTTGAAGGGAAAGAAAGTACAAGGGGGGGTGGGGGTGGGGGAAGAAACAGGCTAAGAATGTGTGGAGGGCACAAGTAAAGAGCTATCAAGACCCTAGGAAACAACAATGTGCCTGTTCCTTGGGGTGTCTACAAGTGGCTTATGGAACAAAAAGGAAATCCTCAAACTAACATCATTACAGATGGCTTTCCAAATCTGATCTACTGAGTGAGATTTGGCCGTCCATCTGTGAAAGTTGCGCTCCATCCAAACTTGACGTGGGCTCTAGGGCATTTTAATCTCTCTTCTGGTCAATAAATGACCTTTTTGAAGTATCTATGATAGGGGTAGTTTGGGTAAATCTGCGTTTGTTATAAGGGATATAAGTAGAATTGTGTTAAGTGCTGTATGCTTCTAATTGAGGGGCAGTTCTGCCCTTATACTGGACTTATTTTATTTTAAATAGTAAAGCCTTCTTCTCTAGTTCTTTTTCTTCTTGTCCTCTCTCTTCTTTTCTTTTTCTTGGTTGGATGCTTGTGCTTATCTTCTAACAGACCTGAAAATGTTGATGAGCTTGATGCATTCCCTATAAACTACATAACACGATACGTTATCGCAAAACAAATTTGTTGAGAGCTGATTTAAGGTGGTCCAATCTCTCATGACTTGATTCCTTGCGATTCCTTGCTTCTATTGGCAAAAGTGACTCTAGTAGTGCTGATTTCATCATCATTTGGGGACTGAACAACCCCCAATCAGTATCAAGAACAGATTTGCGCCAAGAACAACTGTCAATCAAAATTTTGATTGATAGTTCAAACATTAAATTTTGGAGTCATTTTTAATGGTTCACTATATTAGTGAAACACAACTTGAATGATTACATTCCTCTGTTGCTCTCATGAAAGTTGATGTTCCTCAAAGCTTTTGACTACTTGTCCTTGAGATGGGATTTCATCTGCAACGTCTTGACCTTGACATCCTTCTCCCTTACCTTTGTTCATTGGATCTATTTCTGCATTCCCTCCTGCTTTTTCTCAGTCACTGTTAATTGCTCTCCTGCTGATTTTTTCCTTAAAAGGTTGGCTTCCACCGAGGCTACCTCCTTTCTCCTGTCCTCTTCCCCCTGCCCTTGGAATCTTCTCTGAGAGCATCCTGGCCAAAATTGACCAACTCCTCATCTCCCCCATATCGAAGAATCTTAACTTCACCCACCTCACCTTTGGATATGGTTATGAGATCATCTCCGAAGCCTCACCCTCTTTTGCCTCCATCATGTTATCCCTCTTGAATCTTTGTATCAATCTTTTGAAAGCTGAAGTCTTTTTGTCAAGGGGTCTTTGAGGCTGATAAAGCCTCACTCCTTTGCCTAATTAGGTTTTCCAGTAGCTCTCTTCCCATAAAATATCTTGGCCTTGCCTTTGGGCTGACTAGTCATCATTGTTCCCACATGTTGGATCATATTTCACAAGAAGTTCAGCTTTAGAAGGGTAAACCACTTTCCTTTGCAAGAATTTTTGTTGATTAAGTCTGTCCTTCAATCCTCTTACCATTTGCTAATGTTCAAGATCTCAGGTTTCAACCATCGAAATTCAATATATGGTAGAAAATAGGGATTTTTTTCCTGCTATATAGAGATGGTGGTCTTAAGGCCTTGCTTTATCTGATTTAAATTTTTTTTTTTTTTTTTTACACAATATATGATGCTTTTCGTCAAAGAACTACTCAAAATGATACTTATGTTTGTAACCAGTATTCAAATCTCCCCAAAATTCTTATGAAATTTCAGTTTCCGAGTAAACCAAGATGAGTTGGATCATCTCTGTCCATCTTAAATGACTTAAGTACCTGCTTTCGACGAGATCTGCACATTTCGCAGATCTTGTCCCGATACTACCTGGGAGATTTTGACCCCAAAAACCCATTTTTTGGGAGTTCAACTCCCTCTTTCTTCCACAACTCTTTCCACTCCTTTGTCAACAAACATCTACTTTGGTGGATTGTGGGAAATAACATCATTTAAACTTAGGGATGTGTATTCTTTTCTAATTTTTGATTTCTTGATAGTTGATGCATCAAATTATTTTCAAATTGATATATCATTAGTTTAGGAGCATGATGTATGTTGTTAATTTTTTGTTGTTGTTGGAGGAGTGCTAGTATTCTTTTAATTTTCTAGTTTTAAAATTTAATTTCTATACATTTGAAAAGCATAGTATCTATGTATGATAGACAACATTAAATCTAATATATGTGAGACACCATCACATTAATACCTCTTCCATTGTGTTAATCATGCTTTAAATAGTTTATGCAAAAATCCAAGTCAAAAAACCAACAAAAACTGGGCCAAAACTGGCAACCGAAACTTCCAGGCAGAAGTACTTGGTTTTAGCCAAGATGGCCAAAATTTTGGCCATATCTCGGTTCATGTAATATGATAGGGAGAGCCCCTCTATTGTGGTTTTCCTTGTGGTGTTAGATCCTTAGTTATAAGTGCCCTAGTCTAGTTATGTTTCTATTTAGGCTTTAGGCTTAATTAGTCGAAGTTATATTCGTTTTGTAATTGCCTTTAAGTTTATCATTAACAAATGGGTTGACTGGTATGTTGGAACATACATTCTACCGCCCAGCCCTTTACTCCCATTGTCTACTTTTCTTCTTCTCCATCAATCTCTCTTTCTTTACCTGGTGCTGGCTAAGATTCTGGATTGTTTACATTAAGCATGTATTGAAAATTAATTTTGTTCTTAACTAAGCTTGGATTTAAATAGTTTCCCCCCTTTTGGATTCTTCTTATCGGTTGCAGATTAATCTTTTTTTCCTGCTTATCAGGGTGCGGTTCCATTATGGTCATCCTGATATATTTGACAGAATCTTTCACTTGACAAGGGGTGGCATAAGCAAAGCTTCTAAAACAATTAACTTGAGTGAAGATATATTTTCAGGTAACCTTTTTTTTTTTTTTTTGATACTGAAAGAAAACTTAGTATTACTTAATATAACTAGTACACAGATTAGTAGCATCTATTACATCTATTTTTTTCCTGATATTCTATGGAGGATATATATGCTATATATACTTAGTATTCAGGTAACCATTTGTACGTTAAACAAGTACAGATACATGGGTGTCATGAGATAGTTAATATGTGTACCTTTATGCAGGATTTAATTCAACTCTACGTGGGGGCTATGTTACTCATCATGAATACATACAAGTTGGAAAGGGGCGGGATGTAGGAATGAATCAAATTTCACTTTTTGAAGCTAAGGTAGCGAATGGAAATGGAGAGCAAACACTAAGCCGTGATGTTTATCGGCTGGGGCGTCGTTTTGACTTCTATAGAATGCTATCATTCTACTTTACCACTGTTGGTTTCTACTTCAGCAGCATGGTATGCTAGTTTCATGCAATCCTCAGTAGTTTTATAAGTATGATGTAGTAGAACATTAGAGGACCATTATTATGAACATCCTCTCATTGTTAGATATCTATGTTTCTTGGATTTTAGTGATTATGAATTTTATTATTTTTTAGTTGATGCCCATATTATATACTTTCTCCCATATATATATATATATATAATGTTAAAACAGTAACTTTGTAGTTCTCCTTTTGTTTGGTTTGGAAGGGGTGAAATCACCTAGACCGCTGTTAAGCATTGAAAATCAGAGATTAACTTTATAGAGGTTGTATATCTCACATGCTTGGGATTTTTACCAGCCAACACATGATGAATGTTTAAGCTGTGCCTAATTATTCCATTTACCTATACCAAGGTAATTTGTTGTTGGTATTATTTGCAGATTTCATATTGATGCATTCTGTTTTCCAGGTAACTGTGATTATCGTGTATGTGTTCCTATATGGGCGTCTATATCTTGTACTGAGTGGTTTGGAAAAGACTATACTTATGGATCCAGCTGTTCAGAAAAGTAAGTCTCTTGAAACAGCCCTGGCTACCCAGTCTATCTATCAGCTGGGCTTGTTGCTGGTGCTTCCCATGGTGATGGAAATTGGCCTCGAAAGAGGGTTTCGCACAGCACTCGGTGATTTCATTATCATGCAGCTACAACTGGCCTCTGTATTCTTTACCTTTCAACTTGGAACAAAGGCTCATTATTTTGGGAGGACACTATTGCATGGTGGTGCTAAATACAGACCCACTGGTCGAGGATTTGTAGTATTTCATGCAAAATTTGCTGAAAATTACAGGTTATACTCCCGAAGTCACTTTGTGAAGGGGTTGGAGCTGTTGATGTTGTTGATTGTGTATGTAGTCTATGGGAAGTCATACCGTAGTTTTAGTATATATTGGTTTATCACATCATCCATGTGGTTCTTGGTTGTTTCATGGTTGTTTGCTCCTTTTGTGTTCAATCCTTCTGGGTTTGAATGGCAAAAGACAGTAGATGATTGGACAGACTGGAAAAAGTGGATGGGAAATCGTGGTGGTATTGGTATCCCACAAGATAGAAGCTGGGAATCCTGGTGGGAATTTGAATTGGAACACTTGAAGCACACAGACATCCGGGGTCGATTGCTTGACATTATACTGTCATGCCGCTTTTTTATCTACCAATATGGCATTGTCTATCACCTTAACATAGCCCACCATAATCAGAGTATACTGGTATATTTCTGGCTAAATTCAATGTTCTGTTGTCATCCTTTCAGTGAGAAACAACTGCCAATTTCATATTTTCACAATTTCTCTTTCAATTTATTTTTCTTAGGTGTATGGACTTTCGTGGTTGGTCATGGCTACCGTTCTCCTGTTCTTAAAGGTACATGCATTGCACTCACATTTGTGTAGTTATCCATGGAATTAATCTTGATGGTACAGTTTATCCTGATTCAGAAAGAATCCTTTTCAGATAATCTAGTTTAGAAAATATACTTTTTTCTAAACCCTTTTCCAACTACCAACACACACAGACATACACACTGCAGGGTGGGCATTGAGCAGTGACAAAAGGTTTACCTGGCTTTGTGGTGACTGCTTATTGCCTCCATATATCAGCTTGATTTTAACTCCTGTTTCATTTTTGTTTTTCAGATGGTTTCAATGGGAAGAAGGAAATTTGGAACTGACTTTCAACTCATGTTCAGAATCTTGAAGTTACTTCTGTTCCTTGCCTTCTTGTGTGTCATGACTGTCTTATTTGTAGTATGCGACCTTACAATTGGGGACTTGTTTGCTGGAATTCTTTGCTTCATGCCAACTGGATGGGCACTACTTCTCGTAAGTGTCATTCCTATGTTGTATTTGTCTTAATTGGGGAACACTGAACGGCTCACAAGTTATTGCATAAAATGGGGTTGCATAATCCTAGTGTCGCATTTTGCCTCATTGAACCATATCCTGATAGAAGGATGAAAATATTATCTGAACTCCATAGAAGTATTGGATAGCAGTATTACTTTTTCACTATGTAAGGCCTTTCAATGGAGTAACTTGTTAGCCATGCGAGTAATTGTCTATGATGATGCACATATTGTATCAAATATCTAAGTACTTGCTAACATGATCTTGTCTTGCGTCAGATTGCCCAAGCTTGTAGATCCATGATGAAGGGTATAGGATTTTGGGAAACCATAAAGGAGCTAGCAAGAGGATACGAGTATGTGATGGGATTGATAATTTTCATGCCCATTGTCATTCTGTCCTGGTTCCCATTCGTTTCAGAGTTCCAGACCCGCTTGCTCTTCAACCAGGCATTCAGTAGAGGTCTACAGATCTCAATGATTCTAGCAGGAAGGAAGGAAAGGTTGGTATCGTCACCTAGTTGAGAGACCTCAAATCTGTCACTGCACATTGATCCATCATTTTGGAGTGGTTAAATTATTTGCAGGTTCAGTTTTCCTTTTGTGGCAAAACAATTAGTAGGTTCAGTTCACCAAAGTCCTTTTTAAGAAACAGTAGAAAGTGTTGTAGCCCCTTATATATTTATTGTTTCCCGTAATCACTCAGCTTTTCACCATTCTTTCTCCTACTTCTGTTAATTGTGCTGGTGTATGGCAACATTTTACATAGTGGAGATACCATTCAACAATGGTCTAACTGAAAATAGACACTTTGTAAAGTGGGATTTAAGCCATATAAATTGCAAGTTTAATATACTGGGATCGGATTTAAAAGGGAATCTTCATCTTTCATAATCTTTTGCCTTTCTTTCAAGTCTTTCATCTATGTTGTCTCTCTGGAGAAGTAGGACTTATAAAGCTTTTGTTCCAAGCATTAACATAGTGACTCATGGTATATTAAAGAATCTGCACCATTTTTGCCTCTCTTATTTGGTTAAAACCATCTGTTGCCTATCTCTACTCTACAGCACATTGTACAAGCAAAAGTATATTTTTCTTTTGTGTATGCGTGTGTTAGGTTTTTTTTTTTTTTGTTAGGGGGGGGGTCTTTGTTGGAGGAACGAATGCTAATTCAATGTGTTTAGAAATATTACTTCCTATGAAACCCAGCTGCTGCTTTTATTAAGAGAAGTGAATCTTATCTCATGCAATGTCGATTTTTCCTGTGACACTATTTCACATCTTTTAGTAATATTAGTTGATATTCAAACAAAACATGTTTTTCGAGAAGGAAGTCTTGCCTTGTTAATCATATGAAAAGCTTCCATTTTGCACTTTCTGGATTTTGGAGCTCTTGTGACCAAAATCTTCTGGCTTTTGCCTTGAAAGAAAATTTCTTTCAGAAAAAAAAGGTACATGAAAAACCAAGAGACTTTCTTATCTTCAATACTTAATTTAACAATTATATATATATATATTTTTTTTTCTTAACATGTCAAGAAAATGATATATCTACTTCTCATTGGTAGAAGAAAAAGACTAATCAACTGAATCTTCTGAAGTATAAGCTATTCATCTGTATAACTAAAAGTATATATTGAACACAAAACCATATTTGGTATCAACAAAGACCCTTTCTTGTTTTACTTCTACATGCAATTGTTAGGGTACACAAAAGGCAACATGCTTCTAGATAGGTCCTTTTGGTGTAAAACCCATCAATCAAATTAACAAAAGAAGGGTAGACACATATAGATGCAAATACCAATATGCATGTGTGTATACAACCATAACTAGAAGAAGTCTTTGAATGATTTATTTGCCACCAAGAGCAAGAAAGCATCTAAGTTTTATTGGGGGGGACCAAAGTAAAAGCATCATCAGAGTGTGAATAAATAGTAAGAGCTGTAAAGTCCTCAGACAATGATAGCAGAGAAGGATGATGAAGGAAGAGAGTAAATTTAAAGAGATTAGATAATGATGGATGTCATCTCAAGAGATGGATTTAGAAGAAAAAGAGTATAAGGAGCTTAGTGTGATAGATGCTTGATTGACATCCATGGAAGATAAAGCTATGTTGAGAAATAGAGCATGAGATCTAGTACTTACAAATGAGCAGAATTCCATTGTGTCAATAAGGTAGATAGCATAGGAATAAGGTTTAAAAGGGTAGAGGTGGAGCTCATAGCAAATGGGTTGGCCAACAGAAAGAAAGCATGATGTGTTCATGGTAGGTCCTTAAAGGCACATGCAAAGCAAACATTAATAAGACACTTTGGACTTTGGAGGGAGAGAGCTTATCACTCAAACTTGGTTAGCTACCAAACCTCAGAACCCCACCCCACCTTCTCTACCTTTTGCTCTACCCATTATTTTTGAAATACCTTAATCCATCTTGTCTGTGTTTTGCTGTCTAAGGAAAGCCATTGACTGCTATAGATCAAGTTGAAGGACATGAACTGACTAAATATGTCATACCTACGGAGCTGAGCAACAACTTTATCACACAAGAGAATATCAACTTTAGAATGACAAGACTAAAGCTATCACACTATGCACTCAATCCATTTTGCAGTTGAGACATCTTATTTCCATCATTGCTAGGCCTTTCAATCTCTAAAACATTAGGACTCATAAAGAACCTCTACTCATCAATTGTTCTCATCTTAACCCCCTTCCCCATCTCATATTCCTTTTTTAAGGAGTTAGTTTTCTTTGGTGAATGTGGCTTTCGAGAGGGTAAAAATGTCTTTTCATATGAGTAGGAGAGCGATAGATTCACGGGAGTGCGAGTGCATAAACCGCGCTTGTAGTTAAAAAGAAATATGAAAATATTTTCCGTAACTTCTAGTTAAGCATCATCAAACCACCTTAAGTCCAAGGTTTAAATGCTTGAGGATTCCATATTACTACATGACATAAGCTTGTGGTTGTAGGTTATTTGCAAGGAATGTGCACATATTTTGGACACCATCATCGGTTAGCTCTGTTTTTAGATGAGTGATTAGAAAAAGAATAATTGTCCTTAACTAACAAACTAACTTAATGATAGGTTAGTTTGTTATGAAAAGAAAAATAAAGGAAACATTTGCCACAAATTAGGTGTTATATCACATCTCTAATAGCATTATTGCTTAAGGATATCATGAACCTAAGGGGTAAATGATTCCATTTGAAGAATTACATATATATCTAACTATATCATCTTCAAACTTTAAAAAAATTTCATAGTTGTTATCATTACTAACTGTTCTCCAGTTATCAAAGTGGATTTTCTTGGCTATAGTCAAAGAAGCATCACTTATAACTTATAAGCTCTAGTTGACACAGAATCTCTACGAGCAACCCAGTTGATTTAGATTGAATAAGAGTATTCTTCCGTCACCAACCGAAAGCATCACTAATGGTGAATGGATTCTCTTTTCATCATACAAGGCTAATGTGTGTTGAGAGAGAGAGAGAGAGATGTTAACAAACCACCCAAAAAGAATATGATATCAATCCCTTGTCAATCTATACAACGACGACATCTTGTGTAAGAAAAAATGAAAAAGAACAAAAGACAATAGATAAAAAGAGAAAACCCCTTTTGGGGCAACATGTAACAAAGGTAAGCATTATATAGTTGATTTGTTTAAATTTACCATAGTAGGAATTTGGGTTATTTGATTAATGATGTGATTAGAATGCTTTTATTATTAAAAAAATTTGGTTGTTGTCATGGTAAGTTCAAGATACTTTTTTTTTTTTGACCAAAGTATCTTGAACTTACCATGACAACAACCAAATTTTTTTAATAATAAAAGCATTCTAATCACATCATTAATCAAATAACCCAAATTCCTACTATGGTAAATTTAAACAAATCAACTATATAATGCTTTCTTAATTACATTTAGCTACTAATAAGAAGAGATACATATAGAGCCTTTAGCTTTGTAAAAGTAAGTAGGGTTTGTTTGGTGCAAGAAGCTTCGTTTGCTTTTAAGGCCTTAGCATTTCTTTCCCACTTGAGGAGTTATATTTAAACATCACTATCACTCACGTGACAAGAACCCCCCCTTCACGTAAAATCCGTGTCGTCTCTCACTGTCCTTCACATTGCTGTCTCCACTCTCACATTAATGCGTTACCGCACAACCAAAAGCTATTGCATTTGCATTTGCATCTCTTCTTTGGTTTTGGGGTTTTGCCCTTTCCACGCTTTCATGAGTTTTACAAATCGATTCTCTCTCTCTCTCTTTTCGTTCTCACTGCTGACGTGGGTATCGTCGGGCCCACAAATGTCAAATCCACCGTTCATTACACGTTCTGTTGTTGGAAGCGGGACCAAGTGAGAATCTCCACCCTTGATCATCTGAGTCAAAAAGATTATAACCGTCGCGTTGATCGGTGGGTCCCACATGTTAGATGAGGCCCTGAGGGTGGGCGCGCGTGCCTCATGGTACCCTTTTAGCACGCGCAAATCCCGTCTAGAGAGAGAGAGAGAGAGAGAGAGAGAGAGAGTGAGTCGCTTTTTTTCAAAGCCAAGCGTTGAAAAAGAAGCCTAGTTTATTGGTTTGATTAACCAATATTCTATTCTCCTTATCTTCTTTTAGTTAACGCTTAAAGTAATCTCTCACCGTTGATGGTTAATTTCTTTGTTAATGATGATCGGACGGTCCTTGTTAAGTGATTTAGGAAAAGTCAACTAAAGTGGGAAATCGTGCGTCTAACCAGATGCGGGTCCCACACAGGTCAATCACTACCGTCTAACGTTTTGAAAATATTAATAAAAAAGTCAACGAGTAGATTGATCTAAGCTTAGAGTGGGGTCCACGTTTAGCCGAAGTATAAAACAAGGGCTAAGTGGCTAAACAACCAAACCCTATGGAGGGCGTGGGCGTGGGTGTGGGCGTGGAGGAAATATATTCGAGGCAGGTGAAGAGTCAAAAAAAAAAAAAAAACAAAACAACATTTTCTTACTCTCCCAGTGGCTATCTGACACGTGTTAGGCATCCCGTGGGCCCCACTCTCCTCGCACGCGTGCCAGATCCAACGGTAGAGAAACCATTTACGTATTCTGGTGCATTCATCGGACGGTTGGAGATCTCCGGGTTTGACTCCATGGTGTCTAGTGGACTTGTGGTGAGCGAACATCCCGATAACCCGAATTCGATAGCTAACCGTGGTTAGATCTTGATTCGACCTTCGGGTTAAACCGAATTCCCTCTCTCTTGCTGAAGTCCGTCTCTGTCTTTAAAGCTTTATTTTTCTTCTTTTGATCTCTGTGCAAGTATCCTTTTTTCACATTCTTCGATCTTTGCTGTTTTCACGAGAACCGCCGAAATTGCGAGAAAAGCTTCGAGTTGCAGATTTGCTCTGAGATTTGTTTTTGGATACTTCGTGTCGGGATCTTCTCATATCCTTAAGGTTTGACTCTGTTACTGCTAGTATATCAGCTGTTGTATCAAGTTTCTCTGATTTTGTTCATGTTTTGCGTATGTTTCTTGTGAATTTCCTCTGGTTTCAGGTTACTCTATGTTTCTTGACTGATATGAGCTTCATTTGAGTTCTTCGAAGTTGATTCTTTTGTGGTTGATGCTGCAGCTTTCCTTTGTAAATGAACACTATAAATTTGTTCATCATTTTACGGGTTTAGTGTTGTTTTATTTTGAAGTATAAAACCTAATTCTTTCGGGATTTGGGGCTTTTTAGAAGTCTACTAGTTCTCGCTGCGATCTGTCTTTTCTGTTTTCTTCCTCTCTCTTTTTTGTCGTCACACTTTTTTTCTACTTCTTGTTTGATTTTTGGGTTATCTCATTTCTTGGGGTTGAGCTTAAATAGCTCTTGCAACTTACGATTTCAAGTTTACATTTTGATTATAGCTGAGTTGTTGCTCTTTTCTTTTTAATTATCTCTATCGCTCTCCAGTTTGTCTTCTACTGGCTTTTGATTTCTCCACTTTCAGAGAACTGAGTTCATTGTGATTCAAGTTTTGTTTTTTGCCAGAGTTAATTCGACAGAATAAATCAGCATGCCTTGGACGTCTTCCTTCGTCAACTACAACAGGAAGTGTGTGCGGTTGGTGGTTTTTTTCCGCGTCATACTGTAAATTTGTTCCTTCTTTGGTATGATATCTCTATCCAAGCATTTTATCTGATGTTGATTATACTAGCATATCCTCAGAAAATATTCAACCACCTACTCTTAAATTGTCTCCGTGTTTCTCGTCCTTCCTTTTTTCCTTTTTCTCTCTTCTTCATCTGCTCTCTGGATGTCATATGGGTTTTTATTGGTTCTTGATGCAGGTGAAATTCTTTTCCTGTGTTAAGGGGTTCTTTTCGTTTGAATCGTCCTGGTTCTAGGTAAAATAGTGGTGTTGGAGGAGTGAGAATGTACGTTGTGGTTAACCTGAAGAGATATCGTGAAGTGAAGGAAGTGGACAATTTTACAATGAATGTTAGGATCATTGCGTATTACCAACTGATGAAAGTTTGTCAGGTTAGTGGCTCCTTTTCTGCTTAAACTTCTTTACTAGTGTGGAGTTCTCATCACTCATCCATATTGGTAATTGTTGTTTCTTTGAGCTTAATCTTGATTTTCAAGAAATATGTGATATCCGGTTTTTGCCAAGAGCATGTTGATATTTTTCATGAATGGCAGAGCTATGTTGTAATTTTCAATTAATTGTTGTATGGAAGAATCGGTAGTATTCCCTACTCTTACAAGCCTTAACTAGTGATTACTATTTACGCCAAAAAAAAAAATTAAACTAATGCTTACTGTGCTGAGATTATACTCTCTGTTCATGATTTTGCTGAGAACACGTAGATATACTGTGTGGTTAGGTGGAGGTAACTTCTTTAGGAACCTTGAACATTATGACGGGAATGACAATGCCTTTTCCAATCTGTATGATTTGAAATGGGTGTAATTAGCTGTTAACAGGTTATAAATTAAGATTAATTTTAATATTATCAATATCACATTTCCTGAGATTTTTTGAAGTTAAAATGGTCCACGTCAGCTTCTATCCATGCAATCTAGGTCTAAGCAGAGAACGATTGGTCTCAGGTCAGGCTTTTGAAATTTCTAATATTAACAGAAAAACAAATTAATTTTGTATATTCTAATGTCCTATAAAATTTGAGAGAGACTGATGTGTTTGTGTTGTGCTGCTGCATCCTCACTGTCTTCGGGAAGGGTGCCAAGCTTCAGTGAAGTGATAAAACTTTTTTTTTTTTTTTGGGGGGGGGGGGGTTAGTTTGGGGGTTGCATTCTGGAACCTGAGGTTAGTCATTACTATTCAGCATAACATGCTACACTTGCTATCTAAAATGGCTCATGATATTCATAAGAATAATTTTAAAAAATGAATGAATTAAGATGTTTAGCTGTTGATTATAATGTATATTTGGATTTTGACATATGATGTCTGACTGAAGCCTGTGTCTTTTTCATGTTGATTAGTTTCAGTAGTTAAGCTTAATAATGTTGAGTCCCTAGCATTCATTTGTTTACTTTGTGGTGGCAGGCCGAGTATTTCCGTCAGTTGCTAAAGCCTGTTACGTAGTTTAGATATTAAATAGCTCCAAGACATAGAAAGTGACTGCCCTTTGCTTTATTAAATCATTAATTGGAGGCAGTTGAAGATTTGGAGTACATGTTTATGGTGGCTGTTTAATTGGGATAGACAGCTTTCTTGTAAAATGATGGCAATAGCTTAAGTAGCCCTTCATCATCTGCTTCATACCATTTTCTTTGAGTAGACCTCCTTATACCTTACAAAATTTCTCCACTGTAAACCAAGCAATTCCCTATCTAAGGCCCTTGCTGCACCCATCCATCAGTACTGTGTTCCGAGTGTCTAGCAAAAACTGCTCATGCAGAGTGAAAAACAAGTTTACCAGCCAAAGGTGGTGCCACCTCATGCATATCAAGTTGGTGGCAGTCTTATGCATAATGGCCTTATGGCGGCCCCTAGCCTGGGAATAAATCTACCTCAACCAACAAAGCAATCAACACCCCTTCATGGGGTTGAGCTGCAGCCTTTGGAAGTCTGTCCCAGAAACTTCATCATCTTCGACCAGACTGATAAGAGAAGCCGGATCATGTTCCATCCTGCACTTGCCCAAAAATTCAGCTGCCCTGAGTTTGATATCGAAGCCATTGACATTGGAGATAGTTGTGGAAAGAACGAGGAAAGGGAGAATAGACACTCCTCTCCAACCTTCAAAGAGGACACTCAGGATATTGATGCATTGTTAAGTTTGGAAGAAGAAGAACTGGAGGATGAGGATGAGGTTAGCACTGCACGAACTTTTGGCAGCTGCGGAAGCAACTCCACAGATTCGTGCTCAAACTATGGCTTGAAATTGAGCAAGCGGAAGAAGAAGTCTTCTCTTCCAAAGCAGTGCTCTAGCAGCAGTAGTAACAGCAGCAGCAGTGATAGCAATAGCAGCAGTAGAAGTGAAAGGAAGCGGCTGAGGATGAAAAAGATGGTAAAAGCACTTCGGGGAATTGTCCCAGGTAGTGACCAGATGAATACAGTTGCTGTTCTTGATGAGGCTGTTAGGTACCTCAAGTCTTTGAAGGTGGAAGTGAAAGAGCTTGGTCTGGGAGATTTGGATATGTGAAAAAATGTCATGGTAACAGACAGTGGACTTTGCTTTTATCTATTTTAATCATGAATAAGCTCTGTTTTAGTTAGGTTATTATCGCTTTCACTTACTATCTTTCTAGCATCTTTAACAGCATGGAGGTATTGGAGGATCATGATGATAACCAGAGATAAGGTCATGTGGGAAAGGTTTCTGATGCTTTTGATGGTGGGATGTTGTTTGATTATGAAAGGAAGGTTTTTTGTTTGGGCTGGAGCGAGGGTGGAGTTTCACCTTTTAAGGCTTTCTCTGACTGACATGAACCTCTGGGATTTATTGCTCCGTGGGTGGGAACGAAAGGTAGGGATGGAGAAGGGAATTTAACTTTTTCTTTCGCTTTGATGGGCAGGAACTATGGTGGGTGGAGAGAGTTATGTATTCTGTATGTTTCTTATTATTTTTTTCCTTTTCTTCCCAACTTTATTATGAGTATGTCAAATCTTGTTCTCTGACTTTGAGCTACTACTGGCTCTTTTAATGCCATAATGTTTCTGTTTTATATTAAATGCTAGCACTCTCTCTTGTCTTAGTTGCTTTTGTGGACTTTATCTTGAGCAAATTCCATTGTTTAATTATCCCTTAGTTGTTGAATCTGATCCAGTTTATTTAATAGTTGCTTAAATGGGTATTGATTACTTTACGTGGGCAAGACTCCCTCCAATCTCTCATTCTAGAATTTCCTATTCTGAGTTTACAGATCTTTCTGGTGGATAATTTTTTTTTTTCATTTCATATTTGTTGGGAATCCAGAGACAGGAAATTTATGGATCTATCATGCATGGGTGGCTGTCTCTCACTCCAGCAGTCCACCAATATTTTTGCTAGTGTCGGTGACAGAAAACCCACTCTGGTTCATGCTCAGCCTTGTTAAGTGGTGGCTTGGCTTGGCTTAGGAGTTCTATGATACATGAGAATAAAGGGAATAAAGAATTCTGGGTCCACTATCCCTCAAGGCAGAGGTTATGTTCTTTTTACACCTCTTATTACACAGTGGGATTCACATGGGTTCATTGGAGGTTTTATTTATGATTCATTTTATCAGTATTTAAAGATGACTCAAACTTTCATCCTTACTACAAAAGTGTGAGAGAAGCCCAAAGCTTTAATACGGATAGATGATAGACTTTCTAGACTCTCAAGTGTATAAAAACTATGTCTTTGAATATGGTGGGTATGCAAGACCCCATCTCCTGGATGGGGGTGGGGACCACCCAAGCACACATGAGGGTAAGGAGATTGGGTAAAAGAGTTAGGTGTGATTTAAGCTAGCTGTTCATTTTGTACTTTAGCCTTGCTCTCCAAAAGCAGAAAAGAGCGATTGGGTAGAGCCATATTTATTCTTCAATTGTATTGATTGAGCTGTTCATCATTTACTTTTTGACCTCTTCCTACAGCGGAAAGCAATTGAAAGTGGATTAATTGCTTTATAGACTGTCTGGTTTGGCTCTGATGCAAAGGGCTGTTAGGTACACCGGGCACCGGGGCTCCCACATCCGTTGCATGGAGCATGTTTTGGGATCCAAGCACTTAACGCCCTCGCTCTGTTTTTTTATCCTCTCCTTTATAGTCTCTCTGATTGGCTAGGTCTAGACCTCTTGGATTTCCCACCTTCTCGCCTATCCTCCGTGTGGGTGTGTTCTATGTTCTTGCTGATTGGTCTGTAGAGTAGTTTTCAGGTAATCATTCACCATTTGGCTTCCGTCCTTGCATGAAGCAGCCTTTGTCTGGCCGCCATCTCTCTGCACGACGAATGCCAAGATCCAAGATTCTCTCTCTCTCTCTCTCACACGTACTGCACGAGTTACTCTGGGTTAGCGACTTTGCCGCTGGCAGTGCCGTAAAGTGTACATCATAGCCTGCGGTGTGTGCTTTCTCAGTCTTTGCTTGTATGCTTAATAATTGAATTGATCTCGGCACACATTACATCCCAGATTTGTGGCATTTTTTTTTCCTTCGTTGAAGTTATATGGACCTGATCCTTCAACAGAACAGCTACATGTTGGGTTGTCAGAAATCAAGACACCCAGGTGATCTTTGTTCTCAGGATAATATGATCAGGGGAATAGCAAATGAGTATAAGTTTGATAAGTTGTGTTGTATTCAAACTCCACGATGCAAAATGATATTGGCTCTAACTAAATAAAAAAAAAAAATAAATAAAAAAAGGCAAAACTTATTCGACCACTTTGAATCTTGTGGTCGAGATTTAACCACTTTGAATCTTGACTGTATGCTGCTGAGCAGCACTGAAGTTGAGCCTTCCTGAAAATAACTGTTTTTAGCGAAATTGCTTGGGTCATGGGCATTAAATGTGCATGACCGTCAAGCTGAAATTTCAGGTTAGATCTAAAATTTCGATCAAAATTGAATCTCGACCGTTGAATTTCAATGTGGTCAAAATTTTGATCCCATAGCCTATATTGTGTGGCTTGACAGTTCTGTGCATTTAATGCGTGAGATCCAAGCTAGAACTTAGCAATAGTTCAACACGTAAAGTGTGACACTGTTCAAGAAATGATCGTAAGAAGTATGTGTAATAATGGAAATTGACAAAGTGAAACTGCTGATAAGCATTAGCTTTTTTAGGTTGCCAACATATTTGATTTAGTACTGTTTCATCGAGGGTTGAGAGCTGACAATTATCATATTTGAGCCATAGTTAGGTTGACAGTTGGTCAGCCATTACAGGGCATTAAAAATATCCAAAATTTGGTGAGAAATGTTACAATAAAAATCATTTTCATTCAGATCTCCATTACAGTTCAAAAGATTAGATATGTATGTTTCAGATTCTTATAGGGCTTTCTGAATTCGGGTGACCCATCTAGACTCTGGAAGATTTGCACCTTCTTGGACTTAAAGATGTGATTTGTTTTGGTTAAAAGATCTGATTGTTTAACTTCTTATGTTTAGGGTTTTCTACCGAAGGAAAAAAAATGTTTTGGTAATTATTACACTAGTGACTAGTTGCTCCAGCCTCTTCTGTTCCTTCATCATGGAAGCAAGCCATTCAAACCTAAGCCAGGGCTGGCTCTTATCCAAAGATATGTAAATCCATTTGTTCAAACTTTAGTCCAAACTAAATATGGGTTAGCCCAGTATAAATCCTGGTATAACAGTGTTCTCGTGGAAGAATCACCATCCCAGATTTGCAGAGGATATTCTCTTGCTTCCTTTTCAAAAAATTTCCCCTTTTTTCCTGGGTAAAATTGCTTTTTATTTTTTTTACTGAATGTTGCAAAAGGTTCTGAAAATCTATGTACTTCAATGGTCTGGCTTCTCCCTACAAGTGACACTTTAAGGCATCTGGTAACCACTCAATTTTTTCCTATCAAGGATAGATGCCCCCACCCTAACTCTGTTCGTCTCTCCCAATCTTTCATCTAAAATAAATAAATTTGTGAATGCGTCATCAAACGCTTCTTGTCTGCTTTCTCATTCGTTGATTTTCTCCTTTCAAAGCTCAAATGATAAGGGTATGAGTTATACAAGTTACAGACCTCATAACTCATTACCATGTGGACCTCGAGTGTCCATTCAAAATCTACTAACTGAAGTTTTCTAATAAATAAATAAAATGCTCTGCTCTTGAAACTTTATTCTAGCCTGCCTTGCTTCTCCTCTCTGAAAATGCTTAAACTCAGTTCGAGAATAGAGACCCAGTGGAGATCCCTTCCGATTTTGTGATTCTGTAGAGTTCATGTTAAAATCCACGTTTTTTCTTTTTTCTTCTTCTTGTGGGTCGGTTGTATAGCATGTTTTTGAAGTGGGCTTTCATCAAGGAAAAAAGGGCTGATAGTGTTTCGTTCATGTGACTGAACTCCCATCATTGGGTTTTGATTGTTGATGAGAATGGTGTCAATCGTGTGTCGGAATTTTGATATTAGTGGAGTTGGGTTAGATTTGGTTGCTTCTGCGCGTTCTTCCAATCGATGTGGAACTTCTTATAATGGAATCTCTTTCAGGAAATGCTTGAGGGAAACAGCTGGGAGTGTTACCGGAGGATGTGGAACCCGGAAATTGGTTTACAAGCGGAGTAAGAGCTCTGGGAGTGGACGACTTGCGGCTGCGCAAACCCCTCAGGCATTGCTTAATGGTATTTGTTCTTCTGCCAATGAGAGTTGCCCTGTTTTCTGTGTATCATTAGTTCATTTTGCTTTCAACTATGTAGGATTTTTGTGACAGTTTATTTAGTATTTTGGGTCCGAATTACATGTTTTCAGTGTTTGCTCAAGATCCTAAATCAACGTTGGATGTCAATCTGAAGCCTACTCCCCCTGTTTCTGTATCAAATTTAATGGAAGTGGTTGCTGACGACCTATTGACTCTGAATAAAAATCTGCAATCAGTAAGTATCCAGTTGACTACTAAGACAATATTTGATAAAACATGAGTTTTTGTTCCAACTCTTTTTTTATTTTTTCAATTTATATTTTGACATTTCTGTGATTGAAAAGTTTATTTTACCTCCGTTTCAATCTGTATTGATCTCTATTGTATCTCTAAAGTATCTGACTACATCTTTTTCTGATTATGTAATTGGCCTTTGGAATAGGCAAGACTTTTCTGGGTGGGATTTTTTATTAATGCCATGATAGCTACTGCTCTCTGTAACACGCAATACCTTTTTTATGGGACTTGGAGCAAACATGATAGAAACCCTGAAGCCCCTCCTCTCATGATTTTGAGATAGCTTCTAAACTTGCAATCTGAAGGAAGGGGCTTGGTATTCCTCAGTTGAAACGTCCGCCAAGAAATAACAAGGTAACACGTAATGAGTAATATATGGGGCCATTCTTTAAAGAATTTGTCCCAAATTGGATCTTAAAACCTGTTTAAAATGCAATGGGTAACAAAAGAGAAGAAAAGAAATGAATGAATGGACTTTGTTGATTCATTCATGTGATGTGCAATTCTTCACTCTATTCTTGTTCCAATTCAGCATCACAAGTATAAATTAAAAATATGACCTGCTTTTTAGTTGCATCTACATTGTTGAGTGGTGAGATTTCAGACTTGATTGTTTTACTGCTCCTTTTTTTTTTTTTTTCCCGAAAGACATTCATTTTTGGAAAACTGTGCTAATGAGTCCTAATCTTCTGTGCAAGATTCTAAGTAATGAATTTGAACTGAAATTTTGCACTTGTCTATATGCTGCTTCTTTGAGGTGCTTTATTACTTCACGGTTATTTTTGAGTGCATTATCCTGAATGTCTTGGTTAACTTAAATATTAATACACTTCACTGCCTTGAACCATCTGCATCTTGGTTCATGCAGTAGCATAGACTCTGAGGTCTAATGGGTTTATCAATAGTCAGTTTTCTGAATGGGCATGATGTACACAAGGATGTAGTTGTCAAGTTGCCCTTTTTTTTAGTAGTGGGGGAGGGTGGGATTGTGTCCAAGTTCCCTCTGGTGCCTTGGGTCTCCTTTGCCTTTCTGGCAGTTCACCATTGTGTCCCCCAAGGGGCTGTCCTAGTAACGAGTGTGTACTCTTGGGCTTTTGGTGTTGATTAGGTTTTCATTGAGTGTATAACTAGATGGGCATCCAAAGCTGGAATTTTTATCTAAATGGATTTATTCAGTTATTCTATTTATTGTATATGGATGATCAACTTAATGAACTTTGAAACACTTCTCTGAGTAACTTATCATTAAAAACGATTCACTTAAATACTTTTACCTGAGTTGGAAATTTTTCTTGGTGTCAAGTCTATCTTCACCTTCTAAGGCTTTTCAGAGTTACTGCTTCTGACTTTTCACTTCAGGGTGAATAGCAGCTTCTAAGGGTTAATTCTTCTATTTAGACGAGCATGCCAGAGGTTTGAGAGCTCAGTTACATAAATATATTGCTCTCATGATCTCTACCTTCTCCGGATTGTCATTGGCCCAAGAAAGTTTGAAGTTTTGTCATTCTATCCAATCTCTGAGTACTAAAGGCTCTAGTTTGTGGTGCAAGGGTAAATAATAGGAAGAAACAGACTCATTCAACAGTCCCGTATTTAAATTATAATCCTTGGAATAGTGTGTTCATTATTACTTTAGCTTTCTTTAGTTCTTCTCCATTAGGTCATCCAAGCATAACTTTGAGTGGGACCTTAGAATCTTGAGATGATCCTTTCCATGAAGTGATTGAAGTGTTAGTGCTATTTTGACCATTTTCAACACTCACTTTTTTGCCTGTGTTTCAAGTTAACAGTGCAATATAGATGTACTCTATCATATAGATAAACTCAGATTAGCAGAAATGAGGATGGTAAGATGGATGAGTGGCAAAACTAGGATGGATAAGATAAGAAATGATCATATTAGAGTTGGTTGGGAGTTGCTCCCTAGTGATGGGGTGGGGCCGCCCCTTCAACGGAGACCTATAAATGCCCTTGTACGGAGAAGTGATATAATTCATATTGAAGAAACTAGAAGAGCTAGGGGTAGACCTAAGATAACCTTAGGAGAAGTGGTGAGAAAGGATATGTATAGCTTAGGCCTTGTATCTGCATGACCTCGACATACTAATTTGAGGGCAAGAATCCATGTAGCCAACCCCATTTAGTTGGGACAAGGCTTATTGTTGTTGTTGTTGTTGTATCTAAGTTATGAACTGTGCAATATGGATGTACTCTATCTGAGTTTGTGAACTTGATGGCCAAAAATGATTCGTACTTCACATATGCAGTCTCAAATTAAAGAACGTGTCATTTCAATGTTCTCTTTCACCCTTACTGCTGAGTATCTTTTGCTTCTAGATATAGCATTAGTATTTGAAATTCTACCACCGGAGCAGAATGTTACAGCTTGCTGCTCTAAGTTTGACTCTATAACTGTTCACTAACCCAGATGTTTTATTAGATTGTTAGTGCAGAAAACCCAGTTTTAGAATCTGCAGCAGAGCAGATATTTAGTGCTGGTGGAAAGAGACTACGACCAGCTTTAGTATTCCTAGTTTCAAGAGCTACAGCAGAAATTTCAGGCCAAAAGTAAGTTCTTCCAGTTTCTTTTCTGGTGATATAATCACTGTTCATGTTGTTAAGCACTTAAACCCTCTGGATATTTGACCTCTGCACTGCTTTGATTTCAGGGAAATCACCCAAAAACATCGACGCTTAGCAGAGATAATTGAAATGATCCATACGGCCAGCTTGATACACGATGATGTATTAGATGAAAGTAGCATGCGAAGAGGTAGGCCTCCTATCAAATTCACAAAATTCGTTTTGTCTGTCAAATTTTCGACCTTCATGTAAAAAGCGGCTACACTACCTCTCAACCAGGATCAAATTGTTTGAGAAACTCCTGAATTAGGCACCAAGCATAGTTACCAGAGTATTCCATGACAACTGTTTCTTGGGAGCCATCTATTGGCTTATTCTATAGTCAGCTTTAGCATCTCTGCTTCAGTGTAGCCATTAGTCACTGTCCTAACAGTGCATCTCATGCTTATGAACACAATTATGTGCAGATATTTTCCACATTTCAACATGTCTGTCCAGTCTACATCTTATAACTGAAGTTTCAAGAATAATTAAGTTTGATTTGTCTGTAAATGAACTAATAATCAGCTCATTACAAAGAAATAATTTCATTCATAGATAAATAGTTGATAGCTGCAAGGTTGCTCCATTGTGACCCAGAGGTCATGGCTTTGAGTCGGAAGCATCCTCTCTGCATAGGGGCATAAGGCTGCATCGCTCTGCCGTCTGTACAGTGACAGGAGTCTCATGCACCGGGTATGCCCATCTATAAAATTGTTGATTGTTAGATATAACTGACACATATGCCGGCACATGATCCAGTGTACTGTAGGAAAATTTCTTGTAACATAGCATGGGGAGTCAGTGGTAATTAAGCAGTTTTGGTGTTCTATTTGTTAGTTTTTGCACATCTAATACATACTATCTAGGTTTTGAGCCTTCTCTCTAGCATATTAATGGGAACAAGGTCCATGACTTGTCATGAGCCCCAAAACCTTAACCAAATTGAGCTATAGACTGTACTGACTGTCTAGGTATTCTCTGATTTTGAATATCCCCCAGTAATAAGATTGTGACTCATCAACATTTAGTTCAAAGCCAGGATTTTGTAAAAAGGATTGGTGTAGCTAGAAAGAAGAGGTCCAACTAGGGGGCCATTCTTGCAAGATTTAATTCAAAAGGTTAGGGTTTTAGAGCTTCAGGACATTTAGTTAGTTTCTTGGGGTACACAAGAAAATAGCTTTTAGTGGTTAGATGTGGATGAAACTTGGAGGGAAGTTAGGCAGTGAATAAGTCAACACATCTTCCCCCTTTTTATAACCCACCAACACTAGTTGATTATGGTAACTCTCTCTCCTCCATTTGTCATGTTTGCAAGGGCCTATCACTCTTTTTCTAGAGGCACTGTTACCCTCTATATATTACTAGCGCTGTAAGCCTTTCCCAGTGATATTGAATGGTCAAATGTGTCTTGGCTTGTGCTATTATTATTGCTGTGAGATATGATTCAGTGGTGAGATGCCCTTGTGGTTGGTGAGAGACTGACTGAGTCCATTGGTGAGAGGTCTTGGTCAGATCCCCTTCTTTCCCTTTGTTCTATTTTATTTATCTACAACCCTAGGCATATCAAAGCAATCAAAGGCCTATTATAAGGATGAGATCCCTGCCCTGGTGTGTCATTGTGTTGAGGATGTTGTTAGTCATATCAAGTTCTAACACTCCATTGAAGCCATTCCTTCTTTCCACATGCCCTGTGGCATCTTGTTTGAAGTTCTGTTGCATCAATTTTCACTTTCTTTTATGATTTTCCAATCTTTCCAGATGATCCTCGTGGGAAATTCATCTATCGTTATTGACCCTCCATCAATCGGAAATTAACCTCCCTCTGATGGTTAGTTCTGCAACAGATTTGTGAGTTACTAAATCTAATTTTTCCAATGTCATGCCTGTGTTGTTATCTCTCCATATAAATGTCAGTTTGATTGGATACTTTTGGGGAATGTATCTACTCAGTAGACCTCAGCTTTGACCAAATTGGTGACCATCTGCCCTACAGATTGATAAATTTTGGTTGTTGCTAAGTCTGTTACTACCAGTGATCCAATCATTGGATCCCTATCAAAGTTGGGGATATTGTTTAATGCAAAAGTCAACCTCGAAACAGGGAAGAAACAGTGAGAAATAGTGCAACCAGTATCAACACAATGTGGACGAACAAAATGGAATATAACTGAAACTTTATTGCCAAACAGTGAGAAATAGTGCAGCCAGTATCAACACAATGTGGACGAACAAAATGAAATATAACTGAAACTTTATTGCTTGATTTTTTTTCTTTCAAATACATATGACAGAGGAAATGCATATTGATAAGAAAAAGAAAGGGTGATGGGGATAGGAAAGCTTAGGCTATCTTAGTCTTGGGTCTCTCACCTGCTGATATCTCAGCTATTGAACACTAGTCTTTCTTGGACCAAACACTTGCAAGCAAGCAGTGGAAATTTCATTAAGCAGTTCTTCCTTCCAGTACAATTGGAGGGGCCTATTTTTAGCTTCGCCTAAGCTTCAACAAATAGAAAGTCTCATAACTGGCTAACTGCTAAGCAAACTAGGATAGAAGTCCAAATTTGCTAAACAACAGAAATAGAAATTCCCTATTAATCTAGTTGCCATAAATCAAAATAGAAACTCCTAAAAAAAATAGCTACAAACTGAAATTAAAAGCTACCTAGATGATATAAAAATTTAGAACTGCAAGTAGATCTGAACTATGGCAGCATAGGATAGAATCTTCACTTGGATCCTAATAATCTTCTAAAAAACATTACCACGGATGGCAAATATGCACTCACACTGTTCACATGAACATTCCTGTTAATGGTTTTCTCTTCTTTTTTCTTTCTTTCTTTTTTTTTTTTTTTTTGGGGGGGGGGGGGGGGGGCTGGCAAATCTGAACGATGAACAGATTTTTGTTCTTTTTTTCCTTCTAGTTCTGATCTATATCATTGTTCCTCTGTCTCAACTTCCCATTCGATCAGAAGTTGGGCTTGGTCTGAGCCTTGGTTCCTTAGCCAACGGTTTCCTTTTTTTTTTTTTTTTTGCGGGATTCCAACCCTGGGGTTCTACTTGTAGGTTGGGTTAACTTTGCTGCGTAACTACTTCAGGTTTCCTTTTGCATCAATGAAAACCTTCACATGTTGTGCCTATAGTAAGCACTCAGAGGCACTAACAGTCTAACAATTGCTGGACATTAGCAGCATCCAACTAGGGCTTTGAATCACTTTTATAATACCAAGAAAACACAACAGAATAGTAGTTTCCACCCCAGTTTATCAAACTAGATATACTGACACAGTATAGCAAAACTATTTCACAGAGCAGATCTGCATGAAGGAAACTGAACTAGTTTCCAGAAAATATCATAACCAGATCAATGTTGAAGCTTTCTCCAAATTTATGTGAAATATTGCAGACTCACAAGATGTTAAAACAAAACTCCATGTGAATATGAAATTCCACTGCTTCAGTGAGATTTGGATGATATGTGTGATTTTGGTATTATTTTGACTTAAACAATATAGTTCTTTAATATAAAATGTATTCTATCAATGGAAACAGAATGAAAATTTTACCCATTTTGCTGGTTTCTGCTGCAATGGGAAACTCGGTTTTTTGTATTTGATACTTATGAAATAATTTATAATTTTTTGTTCATCCCTAACACATATTTTAGTTTTTTTAATTTAACTATGCGTGTCCTAGTATTAGATTTTGTGTGGGATTTGCCATATTAGAGATATTTATACAATAGCACGCAGTGTATGCTAGTACTACCAACCTTGGGTTTGAAGTGAAACCACCATTTTGTGTGTGTGTTTTTTTTTTTTTCAGGTCTAAAGGTTCCACCATGTTGAAAGTTTAGATTAGGGTTCCCTAGAAGGTTCGAGGTCCAATGTGACCATTTGGGCCTCGAAATCATCCATCAGAACTATCTCACCAACCAAAATATTTCATGACACCACAATATTTTGGTTTCGAGCTTGGTCAACAATAGGATCAAAACCAAAACCTAGAGCCTTGAACTAGATCTCAAAATAGAGGCAGTTAATGTAGGAACTAAAACAGTTTGATTGACTAAATAATGTATCAGAAACCAAAATTATGAAGTTTTTCAACTTCTTATGTAATTTATTTATACTTTTTTTTGCCATCTCCTATTTTGTCAGGGGAGCATATTTAAGCATGAGGGGGGGGGGGATCCATCCATAGAATTGGTTCTCGTCATTATAAAGAAGTGCAAATGAAGACTCGGCGGGCCATGGGATAGCACCGGCGCTACTGACATCCTCTTTCCTTCTCTATTCTTTCGCGCATTTCCTCTGTCTAGTGGTGGCAATTCTGTCATCGACCAAGATGCCACTTTTTATCTTTTTTTCAGTAAAATGGTTTTTTATTTTAAGACCCATTTTCTATGAAGAAATTTGTTATGAATAAAGTTTAAGCAAGCAGAACTAATGAAGAAAATGTGGTCTACAGGATGTTAATTTCTGTCCAGTTGCCAAGGAATTGTTTATTGCCTGAAACTGCCGAGTTGGTCTATGCAATTTGTTTTTACTTTTAGGGTAGGTATGCAATTTGTTTTTACTTTTAGGGTAGGAATCTATGGTATTGTATTGTATTTCAGTACGATGATTTCTGGTCTTTTAAACCAAAAAAAAATTGTTTTGGGCTGAATATTTGGGGGGCCCTGTATTGTATTGTATTTCGGTACAATGATTTCTGGTCTTTTAAAACAAAAAAAAAATTCTTTTGTTTTGAGAAGATCTTGTAAATTATTTTTCTATTGGAAGGAGCAGAGCCCATGGAAAAAGAGATGATCCAAACCTGCACCATGTAAAATGTACATGCATGAACTAATTTTAATTGCTATTTTGGTCTTTGGGAAATGCTTTTGACATGGAATGTTTAGATTTGACCATGAATTTTTTATAGTAATCTTTTGGCACCTGAAACTTGTTAATTATTTCAGGCAAGGAAACCATTCACCAACTGTATGGTACACGGGTGGCAGTACTTGCAGGAGATTTCATGTTTGCACAGTCATCATGGTACCTTGCAAATCTTGAAAACATTGAAGTCATAAAGCTTATCAGTCAGGTACACTTGGAATACCTTGCAATTCCTATACATGAAGTGAAACATTTATGTTGGTGTTAATTGCCTTCTAACTGTTTCTAGGAATTCTGGCAGGTTATCAAGGACTTTGCAAGTGGTGAAATCAAACAGGCATCAAGCCTGTTTGACTGTGATGTTAAACTTGAAGAATATTTAATCAAGAGCTACTACAAAACAGCCTCGTTAATTTCTGCAAGCACCAAAGGTGCTGCTATTTTTAGTGGAGTCAACAGCAGCATATGCGAGAAGATGTTTGAATATGGAAGGAACCTTGGCCTATCGTTTCAAGTTGCTGATGATATATTGGATTTCACTCAGTCAGCAGAGCAGCTAGGGAAGCCTGCTGCCAGTGACCTGGCAAAAGGAAACTTGACTGCACCTGTCATTTTTGCTCTGGAGAAAGAGCCAAAACTGAGAGAACTCATTGAATCTGAGTTTGTTGAGTCTGGTTCGTTGGAGGAGGCTATTGAATTAATCATTAAATGTGGGGGAATTGAAAGGGCACAAGCTTTATCTGAAGAAATTGCTGCTCGGGCAATACAGAATCTGCAATGCCTACCTATGAACGAGTTCAGATCTTCACTTGAAGGGGTGGTTAGGTACAATCTTGAACGAATTGATTAGATGATCAATTATGCCACTGAAGTAGGGTGATCTCAAGCATCTGGAGGTCCTTTCCCCTGCTAGTGACAAATTCCATATTCATTGTCTGCTCTGTTTCCCTTTATTTAATTCATTTACCTCATCCTTTCTGCTCCATAAACTTGACGTAATGCCTTCCATGGCATGGGAGTGTTTGCTGAAGCCAAAAGCTCTATCCTTCATGTCTCTGCCACTGGAAATTTGTTCAGGGAAATAAAGACTGAACACCAGAAATTCTCTAAATACAACCTTTCATTGTTAATACCCATTTGGCATAAGGAGTTGGCATTGTAGGCTATAGATGAATACTGTTGTGACATGGTCATCACATAATGTAATTTACTGAATATTGAATGAAACCCTTTCCAGATCTGTTTTGAGAGGGAGATGCCATTGCTTATGTAACAATACTTTGGGAATATCATTCATCTTCTTTCTGATCTATTACTAGTTAGTAAGTGTTTGTTCTTTCTGATCTGTTTTATTAGCAGTAAACAGCAGCATTAGGAGGGGAACTATGCTTGGAACTGGGAAAAGGAGCAAGTCTGAACCTTTCTTGAATACCAGGGCATCTTAAAAGATCTTGCAATTGTATTGGATTTGCCTGGAAACTCACCCTTCACCACCTTTACCCACACTTAGCCACTTTAATAGTTAAATTCCCCAGCTTTTCTTGGTCTGAGCAAAAACTGCCCATTTGTACAGAGCTAATTATTACTTAAACAGACTTACGTACTACACTGATTCTATAATAGTATTTCATGGAAGAGTTCACAGGTTCCAAATCCATGGATCAGAATCATGGTCGACAAAACCCGACAATGACACCGATGAGTCTGGATTTTTGGCTCTCCTTATATTCTTCCACTACACATTTAGGGTGAGTTTATCTCAGTCTCACTCAAATCACCTAATACAAGTTTAAAGGACCAGACCAAGGTGGGATTCGGACCAGTGTGTTAATGTGAAGACGAGGAACCATGTGTGCATGAGTAGGGTGGAACATCTGGTCGAAATGGTAACCCATAGGGACAACTAAATCCTCCTTGGCCTGAATTCTCCTAAACCCTCCACTTTCCAAGTTGAGTAGGAACAACCGACGCTCCTCAGGCCACCACAATATCATCTCACCCTCAAAGAATCCAAGTGGCATCACCTCATTGGCAAACTTGGGTAACGGATACACCAATGGAGACTCTATCCACAGCAACCCAACACTCTTCTCTCTGGTCCAAATCGGCCTCTTCTTATTGGCGAAATCAGTGAGTGTCCAGAGCTCCAAGCTGTGCGTAACACCACCTGATACAACATGATTCGCAAAGCAAAGACGACCGTCCATCTCAGCCAACGAGTAGATTCCACTTTCACAGTGAGGATGTGGGGTCTTCTGGAACCACTCAGCATTCACGTCCAGAGAGAGTATGAAGCCATCGAAGTAGTTGGGAGAAGCAGCTCTGGGCTGTTTTCTCCTCCATTGCTCGTATCGGTGGCTGCTACAATGCGCCACGTAGTGAAGCGAATCATTGCCGAGCACGGGTGGATACCTACGCGGACCATCACAGTAGGAATGTGGAGGACGGTTTCTGGCCGTCCTCCAATGATCATCTTTCCCTACTGTGAACACTTCACACACTATATGTCTTCTGTTCTCAAGCTCAAACCAACGAGATACAAGGCACATCACCTTATATTCTCCAGTTCCAGAATGAAAACCTAACGCGCAAAGATGGGTTGTGTCATCAAAGAAGCCAAGCTCAATGGGTGGCAGCTGTTTTATCTCACCTGTAGCTGGGTTCAGAATATAGTGTCTGAAATGGGTTGAAGGGAAGGATTCTTCAAGAAGGAGAAGACCGTGTAGAGAAGAAGCTACACGGATGTAATGGAAGCAAGTTAAAGGGTGACCTCTGAAGCAGGTTTTGGTCTCGGCGGAGAGATTGAAGAAGAAAAATGGGTCATCTTTAATCTTTCTTTTTGGGTCAAAGGTGACACCCAGAGATTGAATGATGAGCTCTGGTTTGGCTCTGAGACGATGGGCTTTTATGAAGCTAGTGCTTCTGGTTAACCAATTCATGAACTTGGAAACAAGCCGCAGGGAACAGATGGACTTCACATCCAACCGGAGGAAGATATCAAAGAGGAGTTCATAGGGAAGAAAGGTAAGAGGCTTGGGTCTTCTCATCATCATCATCATGGTCATCGTTTACTACACGCTAGTTGAAGAGTTGAATATGGGTTCTGTTGTTCACTTCTTATAGTACAACAGAGATCATGGATAGATCACTGGTTTCACTGCAGATTGCGTCACTTCTTCAGTTGAGAAGTGACAGTAGGAAAAGCAGATGAAGTGGATTCAAAGAAGGAAGTGATGGGTTTTCTTGAAATCTTGGATCAAAACGAAGAGATCTCGTGTTTGTTTATAACGGTCTGCCGGTTAAAAGTGGGTGAGCCAGAGAAGAGATCGCCATGGTTGGATGAGCTAACTTAGTTGGACCAATGAGAAGTCGACAGCCCAGGTAACAGTACTCACATCAAACACTATCAAACAGTTCTGAGACAGCCAGTGTCACTGAGTGGTGTCAGAAACTGGTCACTGTATTCATCAGTACTCCATTTCCTCGGAGGGGATGCATGCTCTGCTTTCACTTGTTCTGACAGAAACTTTGTTCCATGGGGAAGTCATTGACAGTCTCGAAAATGAAGACTTAAAACCTGACAAACTCAGAGTTTTGACAAGATTAGATGCCTATCATGGTTTATTTGGGTTGCAAATGGGAAAGCTTAACTGAGAAAAGCTAACCACACAATTTCCCCATCTGGGAAATGTCAAAGTTAACGTGTCATGCCCCAAATGGTCCAGATTCATCTGCAGTCACATTCATGCTGAGTACGTACTCAGATGTAGAAGGATGATGGAGGCTGTGTAGTCAATGACAATTCGTTTGTTGCAAGTGAAAACTGCATAAGAGCGGCATAAGAAGAGCCAAAGTGAGTTCTCAGAGCGATCAGTCAAAGATGAAATTACTTAGGATCATCTGCATTTTCTTTATTCCTTTCTTTTCAATCCAATCTCATCTGATCATCTTATTTACCTTTTTCCTCGTAATTATTAATCCAAAGTTCTAAACTTATCCTTTAAAAGCCCAATCTCAGTGCATCTGGTATTCTGATTTAACATCTAATTTGACCTCATGCTTCCCATTAAGAAGACCTCAGTTCCAACTTCCAAGTTAACATTAATTTACCCAGGAAAGAGCACATCATGCTAAGAGTGGCAGACTTGATAGCATCCGGCCGGCCGAAAACAAAATAATGGGAACCACAAGCCCAACTAGTGTCTCCTGCTAATGTGAGTCTCATAATTAATACTGATGTGAGGGTTGAAATTAATTCACTGAGCTTAGTTGATTGTTGCAGGCGCCTGAAGTCCTCTTCAAGATCCATGGTGCAAACCTAACAGATCTTGAAAACCCATAGGACAAGATCTTGATGGCCAAAAACTACAAATTTTCATGAACAATCTCTCTTTAATTAATTCTTTCTATCTGGTTATGTTTCGGAAGAACAGTGATTCATCATCGACTATAAAAGGTAAAGGTTCCAGTGAAAAAGAGGTGCAGAGCGTTTACAAGGGTAAGAAAGCATTGGAAGATGTTCTTGCAGTAAAGGAGAGGTCGAAGTTCTAGAATGGCAAATCAAGGTCCCTTCAAGAGCCTAGCAGATGCTGCTTCTTCTAAGTTATAACATTAGAGACCGAGAAAAGCCGCAGAAACCCTACGACAGGAAATGCAATAAACTGCTTTGCTGGCTTTATGTCGAACAGCTCGAATGCAAGCTGGTAAGGACTCTGGAAACGCCACGAACTTCAATTGGGTACTTCAGATTCTCAAGGTGTAAGATTAAGAATGTTTTTAGGGTTTTGAGCATCTCAAAGCAAGCAATTTCACTTTCTTCAAACCCCACCCTCAAAAAAAAAAAATTATGTCTTTCACAATAAGAAGAAGACAAAAAGTGACGTGTCGTTTTAAGGTTACTGGATGATGTCAACCTCATCTCCGTAATACGGTAATAGTGAACGGAAATCTAAAGCTGGATTTTCATTTACTGCAGCGGCGAGCCTTCCAAATTATGGCACGTGTAAAAGAAACGATCCGACGGTGTTAAATCAAATGGCAGGTATATGTAAATATGACTTTTTACTTTTGCATTCGAGGTTTTAGTATTCCACAAATTTACAAAATGAAACCCTGGTCATACCCGATCCCAAACCCCTATTTCGTAAGCCCTAACCCTTCTATTACGAAACCCCTCGCTCTTTGTCTCCCTCCCACGGAGAAGCTCATCTGCTAAATCCAGACAGACTACGTTCCACCTGGTCTGTCCATCAAAACCTTTTTCTGTCTGTCTCTCTCATCAAATTCGGCATCTCAGTTTGATTCTTAGGGGAATTTCTGAAAAAGCTTTGGATTGGAACAGAAACGTAAAGCTCAAAGTAAGGTTCGAAGCTCAACTCTCTCTCTCTCTCTCTCTAAACGTGTGTTTATGTTTCGGTTCTTATATGAGTAAAATAGAATTACTTCAGTTGTTTCCAACGGAGATATGTTCAAAAAATTCTCCTTAAAATCCTGATCCATCCATGTTAGGTTCCATTTTGGTGATCAGAATTAGAAGAGAATTTGATTCTTGAAGAAATCCCGAGTAAAATGGTATAGGATTCTTGTTTTGATGGGAAGGAAAAAGAGAGGGGAAAAAAATAGAGGTCTTGTGTTAGAGGAACGTTTCCAAGCTGAACTCACTAGGTTTTATTTCTTATCGTAGATTAGATATCTTTGAAGCATCGATGAAGGCTTCAGACCTCCCTTCTTCAGAGCAATGTAAAAATAAGAAGTCGTATTTACATCTGTACCTCGCCATTTGAGTTTCATTCCGTTTGTATGTATTAATGGAACTTGTATCCAAAGGAAAGGAAGACTGAGATGACGATTGGGCGACTGAGGAGTGTGGCGGCGCAATGGAAGAGCATAGGAAAAGAAGCAGTTGATCGAACGATTATAGTTGCTAAATTCCTCTGCTTCTTGCATGTTACTAACACATATATCTGCACCCCTTGCCTCGTAAGCTCCACCTTCTTCTTCCCTTCTTTCTTGAAGCTTTACCCGTCATTCGTTATTGGTAATCTTCATTTCTAGATGGGGTGATGCAGGTGCACGGCCCTAGTATGCTTCCCACTTTGAACCTGACGGGTGATGTGGTTTTGATGGAACGACTATCGACCCGTTTAGGGAAGGTGGCTCCCGGAGACATTGTCCTCATCCGATCGCCTGAAAACCCCAGAAAACTTGTTACAAAACGGGTCTTGGGCATGGAAGGCGATCGTGTCACCTTTAAAGTCGACCCCAAGACTAGCGATAGATACGATAGCGTCATTGTAAGCGTGATTCTGACTCGAGCTTTCATTGGTTTGATCTTAATTTCATACTTACTTTTATTATTTTTGTTTGTTTATTTACACGTTCTTGTGTACAAGAAGTTTGGATGTTTAATTAATTATTCTGATGCACTAAAACCCCCTCCTAGATGGTTTTCTTGTTGTTCTTAAGCTTCAGAATTTTGTTAGACCTTCTGCTTCCGTTTTATCATTTTGTTAATGGTTGTGCTTTTCGTGAGTTTTTTGTTTTGAGCCTTCAATTTATTGGCTCCCTTTACATTTTATCTGATTCCAAAGATGACCTTTGATTATGCTTGAGTAGGTGCCAAAGGGGCATGTTTGGGTTCAGGGGGATAACATCTATGCGTCCCATGATTCACGGCAATTTGGGCCTGTTCCTTATGGTCTGCTCTTAGGCAAAGCGCTTTACAGGGTGAGTAATGCTTCTTTCCTAGCTTGTCTGTTTTGGATTCTGATCCCCTTTCCTATTCCATGCCAATGCTGATCACAGAGCTTTTCTTTCTCAATGGAAATAATCAAAGCTTTATATTCTTAATTTGTATGGATGAATTTCAAGATACAAACAACAATAAACCTTGTCCCAACTAAATGGGGTTGGCTACATGGATTCATGCCCTTCAATCAATTCTATTTGAGGTTATGCTAGATACAAGGCTTAAGCTATGCATATCCTTTCTCACCACTTCTCCAAAAGTTATAGGTCTGCCCCTAGCTCTTCTAGTTCCTTCAATTTGGATTATATCACTAGATGGAGTTCAAGATAATGCCACTCAATTACTTCTGAGCACAACTTGAAATCATCTTCTTGTAATGGGAATTACTTGTCATTGCTGTGATTAATTTGTCACCTATAAAGTTGAGCTCTAGATATGACAAAAAATTATTCTAGATACTGTCTTTGACTCTACCTTTCTGTTAGTATTAGAACCTACATATAACTTTTTGTTTTAAGAGTAAATAGCACTCTATGCTATGTGATTGTGTGAAAATAACTTTAGAATGGGAAACCTTACATTAGTTTGGTCCTTTTCATTTGAGGATAAATTATGTTTTATTTGCGTGTATTTGAAATAGACTTGTGGTCTTGGATATGTGGTTAGTCCCAAGAACACATAAAAGGTCCAAGGTAAACAATCCCAGAATAAGATGGTGGAATTTGAAAGGAGAGTGCTCGAAATCCTTCGTTAATGAAGTAGTCAAACAAGAGAAATGATATTTTAAAGGGGATACCAATGCAATATGGAATGAGATAGCTATGTGTATTAAGAAGGTGGCTAAAGATGTCCTAGGTGAATCAAAAGGAAAGCTCCATTCTTATAAAGAGACAGGGTGGTGGGATAGTGAGGTTCAAGCTGCCATTAGGAATAAAAAAGCTAGTTTTAAGACATGGCAAAGAACTAAGGATTTTGAGGATCTTCAAAGGTATAGGTTGGATAGAAATGAAGCTAAAAAAATTGTGGGAAAAGCCAGGGAAAAAAAGTATGAAGAGTTATACAATAAGTTGGGCACGAAGGAAGGGGAAAAATCTATTTATAAGATAGCTAAGATGAGGGATAGGAAGAGTATAGATCTTGACCATGTTAGATATATTAAAAATGGAGATGGTAAAGTTTTAGTTTGTGAGAAGGACATTAAGAAAAGATGGGAAACATATTTCTCTAGTTTACTAAATGAGCATTCTTCAAGCACTTATGATTCGGACGATTACACCTTTCACCAAGGCACCAATGTCCGAACTTATATGCGCAGAATTTCGATATCTGAAGTAAAAGAAGATTTAAGGAGGATGAAACTCAGCAAGACACAAGGTCCTGATGAAATCCCAATTGAAGTATGGAAGAGCTTTGGAACCCATGGACTAGTTTGGTTGACTAAGTTGTTTAATAAGATTATGAACATAGGGAAAATGCCAGATGAATGGAGGAGAAGCATCGTGGTTCCAATTTACAAAAATAAAGGAGATATTCAAAGTTGTAATAACTATAGGGGCATTAAATTGATGAGCCATACGATGAAATTATGGGAGAGAATAATTGAAACCCGTTTAAGACACTTAACTACAGTTACGGAGAACCAATTTGGGTTTATGCCGGGAAGATCTACAACGGAGGCTATTTACCTAATTAGGAGACTTATAGAAAGGTATAAAGAATGTAGGAAAGACCTTCATATGGTATTTATTAACCTAGAAAAAGCTTATGATAGAGTCCCTAGAGCGTTAATTTGGCAAGTACTAGAGAAAAGAAGTGTTGCAAGTAAATATGTAGATATAGTTAAAGATATGTATGATAGTTCGGTGACTAGTGTTAGAACAGTGGGGGGGACAAAGTAATGAATTCCCGATAACAGATGGGCTACATCAAGGGTCAACTTTAAGCCCTTATCTTTTTGCACTAGTAATGGATGAATTAACCAAAGACATTCAAGATGAGGTCCCCTGGTGTATGCTTTTTGTGGATGATATTGTGTTGATTGATGAGACCAAAGTGGGGATTAATACCAAATTAGAGTCATGGAGAGTAGCTTTGGAATCAAAAGGCTTTAAACTTAGTAGATCGAAGATAGAATATCTAGTTTGTAACTTTAGTCATGATCGGATAAATGATGAGGTGGTGATACTTGACGATAAAGAGATTCCTCAGAGTGATTGTTTTAGGTACCTGGGTCCAATTATAAGTAAAAGAAGTGATTTAGAGGATGAGGTTTCCCAAAGAATTAAAATAGGGTGGATGAAGTGGAGAGGTGCGTCCGGGGTCTTATGTGATCGGCGTATTCCATTAAAATTTTGTAGGCCCGTTGTTCGACCAGCTATGATGTACAGTGCAGAGTGTTGGGCTGTTAAAAAGAATCATATAGATAAACTCAGTGTAGCAGAAATGGGGATGCTAAGATGGATGACTGGCAAAGCTAGGATGGATAAGATAAGAAATGATCATATTAGAGTTGGTCTGGGAGTTGCTCCCATAAGGGATAAGCTTTGAGAAAGTCGTTTGAGGTGGCACTACGACGTTCAATGGAGACCTATAAATGCTCCTGTACGGAGAAGTGATATAATCCATATTGAAGGAACTAGAAGAGCTAGGGGTAGACCTAAGATAACCTTAGGAGAAGTGGTGAGAAAGGATATGTATAGCTTAGGCTTTGTATCTAGCATGGCCTCAAACAGAACTGATTGGAAGGCAAGAATCCATGTAGCCGACCCCATTTAGTTGGGACAAGGCTTATTGTTGTTGTTGTTGTTGTACCGTGTATTTGAAAATTTATTAGACTGACAAATTTGATAATGAGATAATGATATCACTTTCAAATAATCTTTAAGAACCTTTTCAAATAATCTTTAAGAACCTTCCTTTCTACCTTAATTTTTGGATAAGACAAGGGACAGTTAGAAGGAGGTGCCAAGTTCTAACTCGACCTAAGATATTTAGGCAATCCCGTGCCTTGAATTGCCATTACCTTCATCATAAGGCCATACTCTTGAGTGAAACAGGCAAATACAGGCAAGCGATCAACAAATAAGATATGAATTCAAAAATCAAAACAGTGAATCAATGAGCTCACATTTTTTAGTAATCCAGAATTTATGTTCATTGAAATTTTTTTGGTGTTTGATGCATTTTGGGTGTTTAGTTCAACCAATTTTTGTTTTGTGTTCCTGCACCTATCTTGCAATGGAAACTTTGTTTTAAGCTAACTTCTTTCTTATATCATTACTATAAAATGTTAAGCTCGTTATGGTTTGGAGCTTACTCTATACTATCTTCAACTGTATTTAGATATGGCCACCTAATGGTTTTGGATCATTGAGACAAGAAGAGTAGCAGTTATTATACATTGAAGGTATGTTTTAATAGCTTTCTTGCCAGTTTGAATTTACTTATTTATTTATTTATTATTTGAACTTTCTAATATTTGATTCAGTGCTCCCCAAACTCTGGATAATTTTTATTTAAATCCAGGAAAGAAAAGCATGCCACTTTTTCATAGAAATGTTTTTTCATAGCATTTAGACTCCTTACTGATTAGTGGTTTTTGATGTCTATAGAAGTTATCATGATTCTTAACATGACAATTTTAGGTTTTTTCTGTTCTTGATGAACCTATTTATGTGGTAATCTCATATACATTGGGTTCAGAACTTGTATTATCATCAATTATGGATCATGCAGTTCGGAGGGCTTCTGAAATATAAGATAAGACTTATTGCTGCAAAACTAGTGGTAAGGTGAAATTTCTAGAGGCAAATTTTACGTTGCATGAATCCTCAAATAAGACTCTCTGACTAGGACTTCAATTCAAGTACGGAACTAAAAGAAATTAGGAGTCAAATATACTACATAGTCTTCCAAGAGAAATAGAACAAAGTAAATTAAATGACATTATTTCCCCAAATGATGTAAATTCCTAAAATTTCATCTGGAACAAGGACCCAAACTGGAGTCACTTCATCTTTATTTGAAAACACAGTTGGGTTTAGGGTGATCTGATGCAGTGTATCTGCATTATTTTCCTAATAAAAACCTTGCCAAATTGGCAATAAATACAGAAAACTTATAGCTTGGTGTATTTTTAAGTCACATCATGCCTCAATCAGAACTTTTCCTACTTTAACCTAATTGTAATTATACCAACTTGATTATCATTAAATTACGAGTTAATCTTGAAAAAAGAAATCTACTTTTCTTTTCTTTTCTTGTTGTAGCCAAACAACAGGAATTGTTTTTTGTCTCTATTCTTTTCTTTTCTTTGCTTCCAAACAGGGTCTAAAACTCCTATTTTGACTCATAAAGGAACTCCCAATCTCACAACAAAACTCTGTCTAGCCATTAAAGTACTCTAATCTAACTTAAAAATATAGCTATTAATCCTTTGTACTAACTTTATCCCCACAGTAAATTAGGTCTATCATAATGAAACCCAAGAAAATAGAGAAACCAACCTATAATGTAATTTACCAAAAGGGCAGTTTCAACTTGTTGGACTGCCTCAAGCACTTTATGGGCCTCCCAAGCTAGTATCTGGGGCAACTAAATCAGCAAGACTCTACTATTTTCGTCAGTCAACCTTTTTTTTTGACTTACAAGACTAAGATCCTACTATAGAAAATAAGTAATAACGGATCAGTTGTTGAAATCACAATACGGAAGCACCAAAAGAAGTTGTTTTGATCAATAGATCAACTATTGTTTGTTCCTCCATGGGTAGTTTATCAATGATAACTAGGGCCACTATGTCTTCCAGTTTCGTAATAAGTTTTATTCTTTTTTTTAATTCAGTTGTGTTTCAATTTGGGTTCCATGGGTTTGATTGGATTTTAACTCAGGTCCAATTAGTCCTGGTTTTTGGGGTGTCTTTTCATTTAAAGTCAGTAACTTTTAGGGATTTTAAGGCCTCTATGCATGTATGGGTGTTAGTTATCAGTTTTGAGTTCTTAGGAGTTAATTAGGCGTTCCAACTCCTTTAAAATCTTCTAGTACTCCACTCTTGGAGTATTTTAGTTAGTTAAGGTCAGTTTTTTAGGGCATGTTTGGTTACATGAATTCAAAGATTTGAAATCTCTGGATTCACAAATGAGAGATTTATACCCGTTTGGTTGTGTGAATCCCTGAATTCATGAAATCTAGAGATTCACCTTTTTACACTAAAAGTGTGAATCTGTAGATTTATGGGTATGAGGTGAAATCCAGAGATTTCATCCCTACTATAAAAACATTAAACATTTGAACTATGACTCCATAATGTTTTTTTTATGATGAATCTATAGATTTCATTCTAAAGATTTAAGCCAACCAAACAGTTAATTTTATGAACCATGACTCCATAGATTTGAAATCTCTAGATTTTTGAAATCTCCAAACTCAAGTAACCAAACAGGCCCTTAATCAATCTTTGTTCAATCTAGCTTCTATTTTGTTAGGCTATTAGCCACATTATTAATACCCCGCAGTGAAAGAATAATGGATACAGATTTAGAGTATATTTAAATCAGCTTGACTGAGTAATCCCCCATCATGGAAGGAGGTCTGGCGTTTGAAATCCAGGACTGAATTGAGTATTAGTGTTTGAATCCAGCCCTATATCTCAAGTGTTTAAAATCCTGGATAGAAGTAAGTCAGTGCTTGAAGTCCAACCATCCAAATAGGCTAAAGGTTCAGCCTGTCACCTCCATCAATCTACTCCCTGTTGAAGCATGTAGGGTTAATCCTTATCCACGCACCCACCCATCTCTCCCTTACTTTGTGTTCTCTGAATCATAAGAGACCCCCATCAATTCCTGTCATTTGTCCTTGCTTGATTTCCTTAGTCTGGGACTATATTGTCTTAGGCTCCTGTTTGGGTACCTGCGATCTATTTGTACTTGCATTCTGCCACATCCACAGTGACCCCAGTTGACAGCAGCCATCCACCTTTCCATGGTGTCCATTTACAGCAGTTGTGTGAAGCCAGCAGCAACAGAATCGAACCCACAGAGCTGTAAACATCATCTTCCTTCATGCTTTCAATGGCAGCAGAAACAAGCAAGCTTGTTATATCACTTTGAAGCCGATTATGGGCCAGATCTGGGGTTAGCTCCAAACTCCCAAAACAAGAAGGGATTGAACCTGAGTAGTAGTTGTGGAGCCGAGCAAGTGCTTTTAGTGAGGAAAGCTCACTTATGCTTGGTGAATCAGGGTAGGGAGAGTGAAGAACTTAAATTGATGGAAACTACTTTATAAGACATCAATCCCCAACACTGGAACTGTTTAGTAAGTTCATGATGGAGGTGTATGTCATCTATAAAGACATTATAAGGGGCATAATTTGACTTATAAGGTAGGCCCCTTACAATGCAAATCCTAGAAAATGAGAGACTCAAATCTATAATAAAACTACACGGAGGTCAATTCCAGAAGACTGGATTGCCACAAGTACTTTATGCATCCCCAAGGCTTGTGCATAAGCCTCCATAGGGGATCAGTGTTGCAACTGCATCATTGGATCAAGCATGTCCACTCCTTGGTAGGGATGGGGATGGGTGCAACCGTGCAACTTGAATAGCAAGGTTTCAAAAGAAAAGGACCGACTTAGTATATGTTCTGGCAGCATAGTGCTAACTATACAAGGACAGTAAACTTGGATATTAATTTTATTTTCTAAAAGGGGACTCTAAAGTCATTTTCCGGTGTACTCATTCATGGCCTTGATGGATGTATGTTGGAAGAGGTGGTCATTGCTTTAAAGGTGGACTGCAGTAATTCCCTTGCATATTTTGTTCTGAAAGGATACTACCAAAACTTGGTCGAGCTTTCAACTAGTACAGTTTGGAGATTCTAAATGCACCTGAATAATCTGCCATCTTTGCATGGCTGTTGAATACCTATAAGCTAGCTAACTCATTGCATCGTCTTTGTTAAGGGGTATCCCGTTCACCAAGCATTTATTGGATGTTATTTAAGTTTCCTTAATTTCTTCTTGAGTTAGTCTGTTCTACATTGTTTGTAATTTCCTTCATCATAAAGTTATCAAATTTGTAAATCTCTAAAGATTTATTAGTCATTGAATCAGAATTTTCTGCTTGTAAATCCGGGACCCAATGTAACAGATTGCGTTTGGATGAAACAGATGTCTAATATGCAGGAAGATCCCTTTTGTTTCATACCCTAGCAGGTGGAAGAAACAACAGGAAGCTACTTTTGAGTGTAGAAGAAGAAAATATTTGGAAATTCTCTTTGTTTTACACCTGCGTAGATCCTCCTCTGAGATAAACAATATCCGGTGTTACAGAATATTAAATGGAACCCCAGAGTCTTCCCATTCAATTATTCTTCACTTTGCTGCTGTAAGAAAAATTTTGCAAATTTTGAAGATTCTTCTCACCGATTGTCTTTTTGTTGCTTGGAATTTTTGCATTTAGCAGTGAACTTGTTTAAATAAATTCTTGCATGAATAAAATGCATTTGTTGGAAATATATTGAGAGATTGGTGTCTTTGATCTTACTTTTATCATCCAGGTCGAAAGACTTAACAAATGTCAAGGCTCCTCACATTGTTAGGTGGCGTAATAGGTCCCTAAGGGCAACTCGCCTTAGCAAATGTCAAGGTCTTCCTCACATTGTCAGGTAATGTAATAGGATACTTTTCAAGCAGGAGGAGCATGAGAAAGCTCAAGAGATCGTAAAGATGCACTTATTATGCCGGTCTGCCGTGCATCTGAACTTGTAGAACAATCAAATTTCGCCTCCAGATTCCAGGGAAGGAAATTAAGCAGGTGTCACTTAAAGACTGGATGCTTATTTTGATGCGATCTTTTGGTTTCCACGCCATTCTTCTCGTTTGGTTTACACACCTTGACCTAGCACAACTGAATTGGCAGGAACAAAGATGGACTAAAGGTTACGCGAGCATAACAAGCAGACAAAAGAAATAAATAAGCAAGCTCAAAAATAGCACAGAGAGAGAGGCTCAACACAAACCATGGATATAATCTACTTGCATTCATTCAAACATAGTATTTTTACAAAATCATCTAAACCAATGTTTAAAGTATCCCACGATACCATATGATACTAATCGATATGTATCCATATTTGATCAAATCGATACAATACATCTCAATACGTCTCTCCATTGAATTATACTAAAATACATTAGCCAGATCGATACAATACTCATACAGGACGATACATCTCTTAAAATCACCTAACCGATACGATACTCGATACCGATACTTTAAACCTTGATCTAAACTAAAAAAAATTGTTAAACTAATAAAGGAGCAAACACCTCTGCTGCTATTTACACGTGCGATGTACCAAAGCCATGGCAACTACAACTTTAAGGCTGCTATTTGAGGGCCCCATCCAGATGATGTTAACAACTGCAATAACCTTCAGTCTCACGGTTGAATGCCGAGCACTTGTACTGGTGGCCCTGAATTTTCCCATGTCTCCATGACTTTTCACAAACAAGACACGCTGAAAAACTCCATCTCTATATGATTCCTCATGTGGGGCTACCTCGAGGCCTGGAATTTTAAGGCAAGATTAATAGATGCGTTGAAGTCTGGTGGCCTAATCCTGGAAGACTCAGATTTCATCGCAAGAACAATAAAGGAAAGTGGAAAATAAATTGACTGTTAAAAAGGGGAAATGTCAACGATAACAAGGATCTCCCATCTAGTAATGGTCCATAACTATGTAAGGTAAATCTGCATTTTATTCATGTCTGCAGCAATAATTACCTAGCTAAACACTGCATGAGCATTCAAATACAATTCCAGGAGAGGCTATTGAATAAAGGATTACTACTGTTTGTTTTGTGTTTGCAAATAAACTGGATAAGTAAGATCTTTAATAAGACAGAAGATGATGAACAAAACCTGTTTCTCCATGCTTCTGCCTGAAGCCCAGTGTTGCGGATGGTGCATGGTTGCTTGTCTGTCTCTGATGAAAGTCACAATTCTGGACTGGGCTTGTCTATTCTGGGGGGGTGGCATTTCTCTCATGACCCATAATACAAAAGCTGAGGGTACTGATGAACCTGGTAAACCATCCAGACGCTCATTTAGTGCATATAGGAGAAACATTTTATGTATGGTTCACAAGACTGAAAGAATAGGAAGTGGGGCAGTTAGCAATTTGCTTTGTTGAGGTGGAATCATATTGACCCAAGAAAACATGAAATTGAACCAACCAATGTACAATGATTCATTATGATTCAGAGCCAGACTTGGATTTTTCAATCTGGGCAGGACTAGGACTTTAACCACTAACACCCATGACCTCTTGCCACAGTATATGGTCATATTAAACATACTAAAGCTACAAGTTTGAAGGCCTAAGAAGCAGATGGAATAATGTAATGCGCCCAATTACATGAACAAAAAGTAAGTCATATCATCATGAATCTACAAGACCACCCTGATTATTTATTTTCCATAACTTAAATCAAAACAGAGGAGGTCCAATCCTGGTCTCGCACTATTGCGGGTCTGTGTAGGAGCATGCATCCACAGCCTTGACCCATCTTTTGTGAAGACTATTTCCTAAGTGTGGTACAAAAGTTTGAACACTCCAAATTCATTAGTACAAGGTATGCAATTGTAAAGTGAAGAGACCATAACTTGGGTCAGCTAAAGAGAACTTCAATCCTAAAGTTTGAACTGCATTGAGCAAAAGATGTCATTACCTTCAAACATGAATATGCACACACCCAGATACCGAGAAGAGAAAAATGTAGATTTAAAGCCCGACGCCTTTTGCAAGAATCCATTCTCACTTGAAGAAGTACAGATAGAAAGGAGAAAACCCTAGATTTAAGCCCCAATATATTGAAATAATTTCACAATCAAGAGAAGTCCCTGAATATGACCACCCATCACCACATCAACAGTCAACTCTCTTATTTCAAAATGAGCGGGGAAAAAAGAATGATCCTTCAGCACAATGGTGGAACCTACTAAGGGGACTCACTAGCCCGTCCACAACTTGTAGGCAATTCCTACCTCATCAAAATGATAAACTACAGAATACCTAGTGTACATTATCATTAGCATTAAACTGGTCCCAGTAAGTGCTAGAATTAAAAGAAGAGGCAGAAGGAAGAAGAATAGCCATTGCATCAAGTCTAGCGAGGCAAACTAAGGTTTTTGACTAAAGTACTCAAGTTGAAAATTTATAAGGAAAAGTGAAGTACCTATAAAATAGTATAGGATTATTAGAACTGGTGCTTTTATACCCTTGGCTGATGTCTGATGCCAGTAATAAAGCAACTGCAATGCAAATCTAGTAGTGAATTTAGAATGTAGATATGCATTCCAAACTTCAAATCTAAGAAAGATGGGGCCTTACGGACAAAAATTACATACAGGAATATCACTAAAAAGAGCCACCAGAGCACTGGACGTGAAACATACAACAGAGACAACTGCCAGACCAGCAACCTGCAACCAACAGCAAGCATTTTAATGTTAGAACTCAGGAATCAAAAAGACACCTACCACAGCCAGACCAAGTAGGGATTTGTTAGATTATTGATAAATGCAAAATAAGCTGCAGCAAAAATGTTGCAGAATTCCAAGAGGCAAAGAAGAAGAACCCCTCTTTTCAGGATTTTGTTCAGTTCCCTAGATCAGCTGAACCAGTGGTCCAAGATCAGTTCAAGTTAGACTTAGTTTAAGTTCCCATTGATATATATGGGTCATGGGTTCAAAATCTTTGGTTTTCAATTGTATAGGCCAATTCTATAAAGCCCATACCTTGTACATTAGAATTCTCTTATAAGGGATTCAGGCCTACAAGAGATAAGGTGCCTTTTCCATGCTCTTAGAATTTGTAGAAATTCTACTTTTAAGAGTTTTTTTTTTAATGGAACTTCTCCCAAAGCCACGTCTGGGAACGAGCCTTGTGCCCTGGGATGCTTTTTCCATTTTCTGTTTTTCCTCAAAGCTACTAAACATTGTTTCGAGCGAATGAGATTTGGCTGTTGCCTTCAGTTCTGTGGTGAATCAGTAGTGATAATTTCAAGGCAGGATCTTAGGTGGTGACTGACTGGTCATATCCTTCCTGGTTTCCATTATGTTTGTCCACAATTTTTGTAGCCATTTCAAAGATTGCCCGCTCCTGACTTTTTTGCTGGTGAACCAAATGGGAACCTTTTTTAATTATCAAAATGGTGACTTACAGAAGTCTCGTCAAGTAGGTATTCTATTTCTGATGTACTTTCTGTTCTCTGACTTGATTTAGCAACCTCATATTTTGAAATCAGAGAGTCAGATAAATTGAATTTTCGTTCTCTATTCCCAAACAGCCTACTTTACCAGACTTCAGGCTACATCCTGTTTGTTTTGATCCAGTTAGGAATTTAAGACCAAGGGAAAAGGTTTTCCTAAGGGCAATGGAAAAAGGAACCTGTGCACTAAAAATAGTCAGGGGTTGGAAAATTGTATCATCAACAAGGGGCCCAAAGGGTTAGAACAGTAAAAGGGCATACTAGGAGAAAAATGTCAGAGTGGATTTCGCTGTTTATTATTTGGAGGAGGGTTTGAAGGAGTCTGTACAAGTGCAGTATAGCAATATTTTTCCCTCAAATGAAGTCTCTGTTTGGTGCTTGGTTTTCCTTTTTCTACAATTATGATTTGTTGGTGTTCTGAAACCCTAATGCCTAAGTGACTTAGAACCCCCATAAAAAAGCAACAGGTGAAGTTAATCATTCTAAATGATAAAATGTTGATTAATTCATTGACACTGCCCTTCCCCTGCAATTAATGATACAGTGGAAAACATGGTATTTGGCCAGTAGGTCAAGTTTTTGACTCTTGGGTAGTGCTTACGAAGAGTTTTCCTGATATTTCTTCTCCCTCGGTGCCACCCATACTCCACATGCAAGGATCATGGGATTTTGGCCTATGCATGTGAGAAACTGGTGGTGTATACATTGAAAATGCCCTTCCCCAGCAGTTTTGAGCTTTAAGTGAAACAGCAGCAAATATATAAAACTTACAAGAAAGAATCCAAATGTTTAAGAATCAGTTATTTTAGTAATATCATACAAATTTTGAGAAGAAAGAGGGATCACAACCTTCCACATCTCCCATGAAACTTCGTCAGATCGTACTTTGCTCATTTTCAAGAATAGTACCAGGCCTGCACATGATAAGAAACTTTTCATTGGATTAATGAATAAAATAGCAAGTCAGTTCACTCTAGTTGGTATGTATTGATATGTTGAATGGCTTTTAGGATAGGAAAAAGGTACATCTAGAGTAATAAAATATTCAGTAAACTACTGCAATCCCTAAAACATTTCAGTTTGCAACCTACTTGATGTTTGTATTGCTCCAATATAAGACTTCTGTAAGATCTGGAGTGCAGGAGATTATATTGAAAAATATAGATGATCTTCCTGTTCTCATTGAGACAACAAAGTCAAACTACATGTTGTCTAGGGCTTGATTTTGGATACATTAAAGGTTGGTCATCAAGAATATCAGTAAATTTCTGATCTCTAAGTTCTCAAGAGTTAAAAGCCACAAAAAGATAAAACTAAATTGTTTTCATCTGTCGTTAATAATACAGGCATCTGCCTTTCCATTGTCTCCTTTAGCTGTTTGAGTGCTGCAGATCACTCCCTTACTTAATCATTGAGCTTTAATTATGAAGTATGGAGTGTTCTATTTGAGCCTTTCAGAAATGGGGATAAATTATGTGCCTTCTTCTCCTAAACTGCATCAACACTGCAGAGGGAAGAAAGTCTAGTCTCTTATGCCAGACTTGCCAGCCACCATGAATGAAGCATAAGACTTGAGGGGAATAGAAAAGCCTTTCAAAATCATGGTTTCACACATATAGGGTTTTTGTTAAAGGTAAGAAAAGATAACTCTGCCAGCTAGTCTTTAAAGAAGAAAATAACAATCTCTAAATTGTCAATTATAAAAATTAGAAAAGATTGGAGGATATCGCCCATCTTGTGGTATCCATTCAGGGATGAAGTCAACAGCGTGATTAAACCAAGATTAGGGGACTGGACAACCATTTAAGATCATAATGGCTCACCATAGCAAGCCAGAGCTCCTCCGAGTAAAAGCATAGCAACAGAAAACAGATCTATGTATATCTGCATCACAGTTATTGGACAAAACAAATTAGTCAACAAATTTAAATAAAAATTCAGAAGCTTGCTTAGATATATCTAAACAAACTTCAAAAATTAAGCTGAAAGCTTTAAAGCTTTATACCAATTTTAACTAATACATGTTTTAGGATTTTCAAGTTGTCAGAGCCCTCATAGACGGATTTTCTGAGATGTTTCTGTGACTATTGCTTTGACATCTTACCCTTAGCAATTTTGTCTTTTCTACTTTCTTTGACTCCCCTTAGCTATTCTCCTTTCTTCTTTTCAGCCACCTTCAGATCCGTGTAGCCAGCCCCATTTAGTTGGAATAAGGTTATGGTGGTTGTTGTAGATGATGTTCACAACCTCACAGTACCAACTTAAGTGGTCCCACCTGGATCTGCAAGACCCTTCTGGTTTGAGAAGTTGGATCATTCACCTCCAACGAACATCTGGTTTCACTGGATAGTGGATGCGCCTCCATTTTTGACAATTGGTTTGAGGTAACGGGGATACAGAGACCTCTATTGCTATTAGCTTCTCTTAGAGGGGCACTTGGTCTTAATCTCAACGTCCCTCTCTTTATAGAAGTATCTCAAGTAATTCCAGTACTTAATATAAGAAGCAACATGAAGGGATTTTATGCAAGGACCGTTAACAGAAAACTGTCAGGAATTGAAACCTTACACGAGCCACACTAGAAGAATCGATATGGTTTTTTCCCCAACCAATCCAAATAAGCACCGCAAATGCCATCATGAATAAAAACACTAGTAAAATCACCTGCAAAAAGAACAAAAAAAACTGAGGTTGTGAAAAATAATATCAATTACTTCTTCAAGAATATTGCTCAAACATTACAAATAAAGGGGGCAAAGCCGGTGTCAGAGGCTTCCAAACGCGATGAACAAAAATAAAATATATCAACAAACATCATAGAACAAAATGGAGGACATTCAGCCATATGATACATATCACTGCCATACCAAAATTACAAATTTTTGCCGGCTTCCAACATGAATGGCATGGAAAGGGCAGCATTTTCGGTGACTATCCCTGTTGGATTTGGATGAACCTGGTCTAACTTGTGTCTTTTCCAATAAGGCATCCCGAAAATTGCAGTCATCATCCTCCTCATCTTCATCATTTGCTTGATGGCAAAGGTCAACCCTATAAAATCATTGCCCAGTGAAACATATAACGTACACACTGTAAATGGAATTGCATTTATTCAGTTAAAAATTCAACTATATAAACCCCACAAAAAGATATTACATAAATTTGCATTATTAAAATATCTTTGATAAAACACAAAACAGAATCTTACAATAAAATTCCATTGTTTCATATGATTCAGAATACATGTACAAAAACCATTTCAGCAATTTGACAAAACCATTAGATGCAGGAGCATTGTAAGGAAGGCTTAAAAAAAGACAAGCACTGCAACAGATTCAACAATAGATTGCTTTCTTATCAGTGAAGAGGGACTCCTCACTGTAAGGGGTTTTGTATCTATCTGGTGAAGTCTTCACTGAAAGAGTAGGCTAGCCTTTCTCGGTAATTTTTTGAATGGTAAATGTCTGTCCATCTTGAAAATCAATTAATACAGTTAATCAAGTTGATTCAAATGAACAAGGTGGTATAGCATGAACAAGTTGTGCCCTTTTGCTTATATGTCAATAAAAGCTTCTGTTTCCCATTCAAGAATAAATGTTGTTGAAGAAATATGCTCAATGGTGATAATGGGCATCATAATACCTATAAAATGCAGCAGAACATAGCTTCCAGATTCATCACAGGTTTATAAAACCAAAAGTAACACAACATAACATACAAAAGAAAATAGAATCAACCAACTAATGAAGGGGTAAAAAATAGTGGGCAAGTAGGGAGAGAGAAGTACCAGAATGACAAAAGTAGCAGAAATGCTGCAAGAAAGAGAATGCTAGGACATGCTGCATGAAGAGAATCATTACTATTAAAAGATTGCCCAGCCATTGATTTTGAATATGTAAACGAAAACCTAAATATAATGAAATGGAACAAGGAGAGCATACTCATCAGGACAAATGCACAAACATGTATCCAGAAAATCCACTCCTCACAAGTAGAAACAATTGCTGATATGAAGTATATGCAGTAACCTGACCAGAAAAAGAAGTCACAGTAGAAGTGTCAGCATCCGAATTCAAGGTGCAAGCAGAATAAACTTTTAGCTATCCAAAGTTAGAACATACATAAATCATGACATCAAGTGTCTGTTAAAAAAGAGTTGACAGCAGATATATGAGGAAATATTAATCTATTCAATAGGTACTATAAATTGAATTCAATAGCATACATTGCTTCATCAAGCAAAAGAGGATCTCATGCAGGAACAATATGTAAACAGAGAAACATCAAAGCATTACTGGATGCAAGAAATCAGGATGGTGTCTCAATGAGAAGCCATGCAATGGCACCAATAAACAGGTTTCAAATGTGGTTCCTCCTATCAGTGGTGAATTCCACCACACAATAAATGCATATCTCAAGAAATATAGAATAAAACAACCGGACATGTACTATATTTTTACAGTCTCTAAGATTACAATGACACCTCCCCCCCCCCCCCCAAACACACCCCCAAATAATAAAAAATAAAAAAGATAGAAAAAATCTATTTTGACTTTTTTTTTTATTCTGTTCATAACATTAATATGGGGGTACCTCGAACAGAACAAGAAATGTCAGTGAAGAACCATAGCTGATTAGCTAGTAACTACATTATTCCAAGCCACTTGGTGAATAAACCTCAGCCAGAAGAGAAAAGCCCTAAACATTGAAAATGCAACCCCCCCCCCCCCCATCTTTCTCCCTATTCGCCCTTCTAGCTTCCGAATATCCCCCAACGCTGACCATCATGGACATCTATATCAGTACCAAGACAGAGATGCAAGCCAAAAGATAAAGGAAACAGAGAAAACATAGACTAGTCAACTTTGCCATAAAGGAATGAATCCCTGTGTGGCCCAAAGGAGATTTTAGTTGGGAAATAGGAACAAAATTACCTCAAATGGCATCTGAATCATGAGAGGGGATTGGTTGTTTGACGTTGTTTGACATTGTGTTATCTCTGAGTTGTTTTTATTTCAACGGTGGATAGTTAAGTGCAGTTCAAGCATTAAACTTTTAACCATCTTGTTTTCTGTCAAAAGTACTTAATCAAAATTTCATTTTATCAGGTATCATAAGGGTCAATTTGTCCTAGTTTGAGTTCCTTTTATTTTAAATCTACCTAAGTACTGAACTGTTCCTATCATTTTATCTGGGACTAACTTTCTGGTGTCAATACTTTATCCGTTTTGCCTGTTTTTGGTGGTTGGAGAAGTGATTTGCAGTTGACTACCTGACAAATCCAGATCGTATGCTATGCATCTCATACGACCTTGAAACTCATGGGAAAATAACTCGCACGAAATATAGTTTTTATGGGATTAGGAGTCCCATGGGTTTAAATTTTGGATGTTCAGTGATTTCACCAGAAATATCTCAGTTTCGATGACCAGAACAGAACCAAAATAATGTAGGTTATTTCACAACTAGACAATCCCTACCTCAATCGAGATCACAGACAGTCCCAATATAGATATTGATTTCAGCTCTGATTTTGGAATATATAGGGATACTAGTACCAGGAATGTTTCAACCTTTAAAATCTTCCCCAATAATAAACAGACAATCAGCAGCAGCCTATACACTTCAGTTGTAGGTCAAAAGATAGAGAGCTTTATAGCCAAAAAATCAAGTGAACCAACAAATAGATCAGAAATTAAAGGACTGGAGATATTACCGTCAAATGTAAGGTCTAGTGGAGGGATCAAAACCCTAAATTTCAGCTCAAACAGGTAGCTGGGGACTGAGATATACCAAGGTCATGAAAACAGAAACTAAACCTTGAAAATAAAAGCTTAGCATATACAAGCCACACCAGTAAGTATCTCTAAACAGGGTTTAGTGGACCCCCAGGGAGGTGGAATATAATCCCAATATTTTGGCTAAAGCTCTTCCAGTTACACAGATATGTTGGCCCCCAAATCTGAAAGGAAGCTCTCAGATCTGGAATTTGTACAGTTAATTTCACCTGTAGAGTCAGAAATTCAATGCAGCTGTTGTAAGTATTTGCTCTAGATCGTTAACTTCTTCACGCATGTGAATTCGAAGACTCCCATTGTGCTTTTTACCCATTGTGCATTTTCAAAACGGCAGTGGCGCATGATATGTGGCCTTTGATGGCTGAAAAAATCCAGCATCCAACAACACTCAATTTTCTCCTCAGCTCTTCCAACCACAGTGGGTCCACTAACTTCATCCTTTAAGCTGCCATTGCTGGAAGCATAGCCCCTGGTTCCAGCTTAATGAAATTTTAGGGGTGAAGAAACAACACCCAGACAAAGCTTGGTTTCTCTGTTCTCAGAAAACAAAACAGAGAAAGAGGGAAAAAGAACAGTCAAATGGAAGAGAAGGAGATGAACGACAAAGGGATAACATAGGGGCCTCTCACAGAGAAAATTGATTTTTAAAGCCAAGCAAAACAAAGGGTGTACCCATTGCACGAGCTCCTGCCACTGCAGGATTTGGAGAGGGTGATAATCAAGGTCCAAAAACTCATTTCATTTCAGTGTTTCGGTCTGATCTAGATAACTGAAATTCCAAATTTTGGTGAAATCTCCTCAGAACTTGGTATTCTTCGTGCCAAGCTTCGATGGGTCATTTCTGCGGGTTTTGGGTGAATAAGGCCTTAAACTTTGAGGAAACCCTATCTTAGGCTATATTAACATATTTAAATGATCATATTTGCAAAAATAGTTACCTAAATTAGTGTTTTGTATTTGTAACCTTGATTGGCAATATAAAGTCAAATCCTCAAGTATTATACATTTTTACATTGTTTAAGTACTAAACATAACTAATAAGACCTTGTATTTTCCTTGTCTTTTAATATTATTATTTATTCATCCAAAAAAAACATAACTAATAAGTAATTTAAAGTTTTAAACAAGTAGTGAAGTAAATCATTCAAAAATTGTGTCAAAGACTCATTAAAAATAAGTTCCTAATTTTCAAGGAAATCATCACATTAATGCCCCCCCCAGCCTAAAGTCCTAATAAATTTGTTTAGTAATCTGTAAATACTAATAATAACTACGTCAAATAAGGTTAATCTCAGTACTAGTAATAACTACAATGTCATCAAAGGTTAATCTCACCAAAGTCATATGGAGCCACTGTGCATTGATCTCTGAGTACCTATCCTACGATATGGTTTACCAAACTATGAAGAAACCCACTGACTTATTGTGATACAAATAATGCAATGCTGCTCAGAGCATGTACGGCCACTGGGTTTGAGTATAAGAAAATGTCGTACATCAAAAGACATTTTTGTTCATCCCTTTGAGTGGGAGTCATACTCCATTACCAAGTTTTCTGAGACTTCGAACCAAAATTACAAAATTTTCCAAAATTTCAACCCAAATGTGGTATTTTTTTTCATTTTGAAGTGGCACATTGTTTCGGCCACACCGAAATCCTTGAAATATTTGGAAATTTCAGCCAATTTTTGAACTATGCCATAATGTACATGCATTACTTCTACTTTCATAGAAGTAGTTTCCAAACTCAAACTCATGACCACTTGATCATAAAAGAGCAAACTTCCATTGGCCCAAGGCTTGCATAAAGCTTAAATTATTTCCTATTATTCATTGGGGCAATAAGGGTCCCATCTGAATGTGGAAATTCTTTAATTGCCAAAACAATTGAAAAGGGAAACTAATTCCTAATTGTAACTAGCTGGAAAACAAAACTCCAACAATCTAGCTAGACTCAATAGTCATACAAGGAGATAGCAACTAAAGATATTATATTGGAAGAACACAATATTTAAGTCCGGCCGTCCATAGCCCATATCACCATGCTCATGAACGCTACCAAGTGACCAGTATTTCAGGTATTGTTCGTATGAATGGTAGATGTACTGAATTCAAGGTTGGTCTTTTTCTTCCTTATGCAGTGATCCACATCACAAAGTTATTTCAGTTGTTTCAACTACACATTATGAAAAATACACTTAACTGCTAAGTCAAAGGAAGTGACAAAAATATTTTGGTTTTGGCCATGACAAAATCTCTAGGACTGAAATCAAAGTTATTTGTTAATGAGAGATTGAATATGGGAACCAACTTAAGGAAACCTTTGATCATTTTTCTTATATATATTATCTATAATAATATTCCCTTCTATTGCTGGTTTTGATTTTATATCAAAATCTGTTGACGATTCACTACTTTCAACTGTCTTAAAATTGATTTTTACAAAACCACATACGATATTATTGATAAGCAGCAGCAGCCAACATTCAGGTGACATCAAGACTATTAGTTCATTCATAAAAGCAACTCAAAGACCGGTTGAATCAGCTCCTCAAGCACCCTTGCTGCACTAAAGGTAATCAACCCCTTTGACTCGGGAGGGGATCTTTCCGGTCCCATACCACAGGATCTCATCTCTCTTCATCTTTTTCAATTTTAATTTATTATGCTTCCATTTTGTTTGCTGCAATTTTTCTTAACATTATCCATAACCATTTATACTCTTTCAGTTCAGCAATAACTCTTCATAAACCCACCATCAATAATTCAAATACAGAAAACCACTATCAGATGACAGAACATGAACAAGTTGATCAGAGATACCAAAAGAACCTCAAACAGCTGTTAATGCGACTAATAACATAACATATCTAGGATAATCAAGCTTGATGCCAGCATATTAAAAAGAAAAGGGGAAAATGGGACAAAAATTAGTAGATGCCATCTCCATTTGTGAACATATGATACGTCACCTATGTTGGAAATGCCAATCATGAGATGGAATACCTGTAACAGACATTTGATTGGATCAAAGACCATCCCTCTACACTTAAAATGAGGAAACAATACATTAACAAATGTAAAAAAATTATTCTTTATCAAGAAGAACTCAACCAGTTACAAAAGGACCAGCTTACTAAACACCGTCCCCCCCCCCCCAAAAAAAAAAAAAAAAAAAAAACGCACACACCATTCATCTTTAAAATAAAAAAAATAAAAATAAAATAAAAAAGCATGCACACAGTCATATAAACGTATAACAGTAATAAAATTATGCAAAACATAATCTAGAATGTATCACAAGGTTAGTGGAAAATTACAGGAGCAAGACCCACATAATATATATTAGAAGCGGGAGAGAGCCATAGGTGGACTGACAGGATAGATGGCATGAGAGAATGAAAGATTTATGGGGACTAAGCATTACCTACGACAACAAAGATGAAATCATAACAGAACCAAAATACTTGATTGGGTTTCAATATAATAGGAATAAGATCGTCAATCGATCAGGCAGAACTGAGTGATAAGATGACAGTAGATGACTCCTCAAGTTTGGTTCTAATGAAGGGATGATGATGAATATCTACCTTCCAATTATACATGTTAAGTACATAGCTGAGAAATCAAAGAAATATTTTCCATATAATGCATTATGACTGCTTCGACTCTCACCAGAAAATACCTTAAACTCTACAGGAATTCAATACTGACAAGTCAGAAAAGTCCATAAGTACCAAATGCATTGCAAGGTAACCTATTCAGCAGCTTTTCTAAAATGTCTCTCAAGTTCTGGTGCTGTTAGATCAGTCCAATATCTATCTGATAACCCTAAATACTGACTTCTGAAAATATTTTGGCAAAACCCAACAGAAATCAAGTCTAACTTGAAACTGAGGCTTTACTTTTCTTTCCAATTACTAAACTGAGATTTACATTAAGTTTTTCATAAGATCTTTCAGTCCCTATTCCTTAATTCCTGAATTTCATTTCAAATTGTCTTTAGCATTGAAGAAGGCTGGATGCCATGGACCTGAGGAAGACTACGAGAAGGGCTCAATAAACCCCTATCCATTAATGAGCAGGTCACCCTAACCCTCAAGGCTAGTGAGTGCCACACATAGTACACCTATTGTATATCTGCATTTAAAATTCTTTCTTTACAAGTAGGAATGTACCATTAGGATCTTAAAAGTTGTAATTTAATTACTGATGTTCTTTTAGGCCTCAGAGGATCTAGTTAGTCCTAAAGTACATGGAGCAATTAGGAGTAGGTAATTTTCAAAGTCAATCAACAGACGTACATAACACCGTCAATTTCCTACATGGCTATTTTGGGAACCCTTTCTGACACATCCTCTTCTCTACAAACCTGGATAAGACGATTTGCTATTCAATGTTCTAATCGTTAGATAAGAAATTCCCATGTAGGCCACATATCCATTCTGATAGCCCATCTAAACTGTGTTGATCACCATGTAAGGGGATTTCCCCTTGTTTTGCAGCAGTCTCTATTATCCAAGCACTTCCAATGTTTACAACCAATTTATTAAAACATTATAATCACATACAGTCATCAGTTAGCTCTGAACCTTAGTTTATTTCTTTAAGTTCCTTTATCTTTGATTAAGTTCCAATTCACAACAACTTAATCCAATTCAAAATAGAATTCTGAATCATGCATAAATTGACCTGCAAATTTGAAACCATTAGAGAATAACAAAGACATTACAGTCACTCTAATGTCTCTTGGTTTCCATCCAGTTTTCCTTTTTCTTTTTTTGAGTTTAGTGTTTGGCCTCACTTCACATAAGAAAGGAATTGCAAGCTCTTTTCATGCCAATCAAATACCTATTTTCCCCGAGTTATACATTGGCAGTAACTTTCCATGCCTAATGCAGCAGTCCTTCTGACATCAGTGTGACATTTTTCCAATTATATTTGACTGCAATTATTGAATTCCATAGTAATGAGCTCCTTGAATGGGGTTGGAGTTTGCAGTGAGAGAAGGATTCACCGATGTTATGGCAGGAGGAGATTGGGCAACTACCATTTATGGGTTGCGTCTTTAATAGAGGAGCCCTAGATGTTTGCCCATGTCATTAGGAAGGGAAGATAACTTTCATTCTTCGGGCTATGTTTGGATGCCAAGAAAAAGGGGGGGGGGGGACATAAACAATAATCATTATTATGTGATGGTCGATTACATGCCTATCTCTCTCCTAAGGATTAATTTGTTTTCTTTTCTTTTCTTGGCATACAACCAAAGCCTGGGTCTCTGCCCTTGCCATTACGGACAGAATAATAACTTCCATCCCAGGTACTTGTTCAACAGGATAACAATAATGACTTGGTAGTTCCTTTGGCCAGGCAGGGTGCTCCTACACTCGGTGTGCATGGAGTCGTATACCTCCACCAGATAGAGTTGTAATGTTCTATAGTTTGTCGTCTTGGATATTTCTAGTTGATTGATTTGGGTACATTGCGCTGTCTGTCAGGCCTTCATACTCCCTATAACTTGAATAAAACTTCTGATTTTGCTTAAAAAATTATTAAATTGAAATGACCTATACAGAGAAGAAATTCCAGTATTTATTCCACAGAAGACAACTAGAGTGACCAAATCAAGTAAGAAAAGTAAAAGAAACATAGAGCTTACTTTTTGGCGTGTCCAGCCTAGTCGTTGATTCTGCTTGTGAATCCTGATCAACTGATAGACAATGTCAACATCATTAATAGAATGACTAGTGACATTTAGCATCAATTTTTTAATATAAACATATCTGAAGTGAATATCATTATGCTTAAGCAGTCACAATAATTATTTTGTCAAGTCGCATTATACTTATATTTTGAGTTTGCCATTAAAGATAATAGTCACAAGCTTATGAAATCTCTGTAGAACCAGTGGCAGTGGAAGCAGCAGCAGCTCCTCGCAACCAATACAGAAATATAAATTAAGCAGGCTATTAATTTTGGTTTTTCAGAGACCTAACTCACAAGTAAATTCTGAATCTTCAGTGCAAAGCTCATACACATTTATTTAACCGTGGAGCTTGAGGTTTTGAACAGTAGGCATCTAGTATACTTTTCCTTTTTGGTAGTACAATCATCTGGTATACACATGGATATACCTTTTTCTAATAGCTAATATAGTAGCAACTTTTCATTAAAATACGAAAACATATCCTTGATAAATAGACTGATCAGCATCTTTTTGAAGCTTTGCGATATTTGAAGTGCTTCTATAATATTTGCTACACAGTTAAATTGATCATTCGAAAACCTTTTTGGGATGACAGTACGAGCTCGTTGAGTTATTCCGTCAAAGCGGAGTGCATTCTTCCAATCCAACAGCATATTCTTCCCTCCACAGGGATTAACTGAACACGAAAGCGAATCATGTCCTAAGTTTTCATCCAAGATATCTGACTTGTCAATGTTAACCAAAAAAAAAATTTTCTCACGCGTTATCCTTAACCACAATTAACAGGAGGTCAACCAGCATAATATCTAAGCCACTAGTCTCCCAGGCATCTCCATCAATCATAAAACGACCAAATTCAACCATAAAAACGCAAACCATTGTCGATTCCAAAACCTCAGGAACTCATTTCAGGTTTCCAGATTTTCGGAAAAAGATCGATTTTCCGGTTAATATTTAAACGATGCAAAAGACAACTTAATTCACATAATCGAATTGATAATCACATTGTTGAGTAATAATGATATAGGATCCGAACAAAAACAGAAGTTCCGAAATCGAAAAGACCTGAAAAAGTGAAAAAGCAGCAATAGCAGCATCGACACAGGAAAGAGCGATATAAACACCGATCAAACACTTTGGGAAGCAACGACCGCTCTCCATTGCTAACCACATCTTCCACCGACTCATCGTCTGCACAGAGACTCTTTCTCTGTTTGTCTGTTTCTGTGAGTTTGAAGAGTGAGAGGATTTTGGCTCGAAAAACCAAGTGTTTTGAAACTACTACTTCTTCTTCATCTTCTTCTCTCTTGCGCTCTCTGTATCTCTGTATCTCTGTCGATGAAGTAGCAGGAGATCTGGCTGGCTGGTTTGATAGGAATTGACAAGGTGGAGCTTTGTAAGAGGAAACACATTGCATTTTTAAATTTGGGTATTTATGTAATCTTAAAGGAAACCGCCCCTCATTCGTCAAACCCTCCAAGTCGTCGTCATTTTTTATTATATTCATTTTATATACCATATTTACCCCCCCAAAAATTATATACCATATACGGAGAGCTTTTGTCGATTTTTTTTTTTTTTTTTTTTTTTTGTCCGAGGTTCAGACGGGCCCAGCTTGTGGCCTTGTGCACACCTCGATTACATCTGAAGAGGGAACTTTATCGTCTACAAGGGTCGAATCCGTGACCTCTCCACTGAAAAGTATGAATCATACCACTCCGATTTCACCCCATGTTAAAGACAACCCTTTTCATTTTCTTACGTGAACATGGAAGACAACCTTTTTACAACTTTTAAAAAAAAAATCAAACTTTGACCTCAGATGAAAAATAAAAATAAAAAGGGATAATTACTATTGCCCCCCTGTATTTTGATTTTATTACTAATGTATCCCCTGTATTTTGCAAAATTACTAATCCAACCTTTAACTTTGTCTATAATTACTAATACCCCCCTACTGTTAAGTTCCGTTAGTTTACTGATGATGTGGCATCTCCATATTTTTTAGAAATCCCAAAATACCATTTTACTTATCTCTTTACTTATTTACCCTTTTGTTAAGTTACAGTAATACCCTTAATTAATTGTAGAGAAAAAAATAATCATAATCTGTTTTACTCTTAAAAAAAATCACCAAAATAAAGAAATAATAATTGAATAAAATTAAAATAGAAACCGAAGAGGAGGGAAGATAGAATTCAACTCAAATTTGGAAACTGAATATCACCTACTTCGTTAATTCCTTCTCTGGCAAGATTTTGTGGTTTCGTCAATGGTGGGTTGTGCGGTTAAAGCATGGAGAGTTCTGCATTGTTCCTTCCAAACGATGGGCGAAACCGACATTTACGCATATCGCCGAGAAATCGCGTTTCTCGATATCTGAAATATCGCGAGATATCGCGATATTTCCGATATTTCGGGAAAAAATATTTTTTTAATTTTTTTTGTGTATGCTTTTTATACTATTTCTTGCATTTTTTAGGCGATTTCTCGCAATTGTATCACAATCTTACCAATTTTATCACAATGATTCAAGACTCAAAAGTTAATGTGTTAAATGTAATTCGGAAGAAAATCTACATAGAGTAACTTATAAATAGAAAAACTTTTTATAGTAAAATCATCAAGATTAATGAGCAATCTTACCAACTATATTCTAGTGATCTAGTCCTCAAAAGTCAACATGCCAAATGTGGTTAGGGAAGAATATATACATGAAATAATTTATGGAAACAATTTAATTATGAAGATATTTTGTAATAGAATCGTCGGTTAATCTTTTCAACTATGTCCGAATGATTTAGGCCTTAGAAGGTAACACATTAAATGTGGCTAGGCAGGAGATTTAAATGGAAATATATATTAAGAAATAATTTAAATTATCAAAGTCAACATGCCAAATGTGATTAGGGAAGAGTGTATACATGAAATAATTTATGGAAACAATTTAAATTAGTAATGAATCTTATAAAATAATCTTCAGAGTGATTTGATAATCGTTCCAATTATGTCCTAATGATGTAGGCTTTATAAGGTAACATATTAAATGTGACTAGGTAAGAGAATTTAAATGGAATAATTTTTAGGAAATAATTCAAATTTACCACATATTTGCATCAGATTAGGATAGGCATCAAATTTACCAAAATTATTGCATAAAAATACTCAAAAAAAATTAGGGCGAAATTTCTATAGGGGGGCGAAATATCGCCGAGATATCGATTGATGTTAACGTTAGTGGAATTCCGAAATTTCTTTCCTTGGTTAAAAGTCTAAACTCCCATGGGGAGGTGTTACGTTTCGTTTCCAATATTAAAAAAGTGGTTTCCTTTATGCTAGAGGAGAAGGTGGGAAACCAAATCGAATTTGAATTTTGTCAATTTCTTTAATTCAAAATAACTATGTTTAGTGAAGGTGGAAAACCAATATTTTTTAAATTCAAAATAAATGAAGTTAGGGTAAAATTGACATTTAATCTGGTTTTTATAAATGGGGTAGTATCGTCTTTTGATTTCTTAATTTTAATGAAGGACAAAATGGACATTACATATTCAAACTTAACGGCTACTTAACACCGTTATAAGGAAGGGGGGCAACAGTAATTTTGTAAAGAACAGGGTTTTATTAGTAATAAAATCAAAGTACAGGGGGGCAACAGTAATTATCCCAAATAAAAAAGTTTTTCTGTGCATAGTAGTGTAGTTTTTTATATTTAAATAAAAATTTCATATTAAAATTTTATTTTTATATTATTTAAAAACATTAACATAGCCTTCCACAACACAAAAGGTGTAACACCAGCTGATAAAAAAAAAACGTATAAAAATTGCATAAGTGTTTTTCCGCAAGCACTTCACTAAGAATTGTTGGTCTTACTTTATCGTACAAACCTTACTTTGCTACATGTAGAAAGACTTTTAAGGCCTTGGATCTCGTGTCCAATATATCAATGACAAGTATCCACATAAGCTTCAATGAGAAGTGTGTTTCTTTCTCATGTCTAAATTCATTTGACCGGCCAGTTTAATCATTTTGAACATATAAGATTAAACCATTTCTTTCCCTCATTCACCCTTGCGACAAAGCATCATTTTTACATATATGTATCTTGATTTTTAAGAGGTCATGGATTCGATCCTTGTAGATGATAAAGTTCCCTTGAAGTCTACACTGATAGTGTGTTAGCGACTCTCTTTACTCCATTTCCCTCAATGCTCAGAAATGTTCTCTTGATATTTATTTATTAAAGTGTCCATCTTGTTTGGTGAAGAGAAGTCTTTGAAATAAGATGAATACTCAAGTCATATGATGTATAAAACATCCAATAGCACATCCAATAGCGTACTTGCTTTGCTGGTTCAATATATTATTGTTGATCTTAAAATGTCATTTTTTTGGTTATGATAAAGAAAGCATAAAATAATAAACCCAAAAACTAAATTATCCCACCAAAAATAACAAAGAAAACTTTAGGAAAATATGGGAGGTTGATGTTAACTTAGTGGAACACATCATGGAAGTGATGTCTTTGTGGGTTTGTTGGCAACTTGTTCTTGATTAAACATCTAGTGCAATATCTCCATCAGGTGTCAATGTACAAGTGGGAATTTTAAGTGAATTTGTCAACTTCGATGAAATTCAACAATAGGGACCAACATCTTTTATTCATCAAAACCTAACTTTTCCAACAAATTTACTGGAAGATTATTTTGATGTTTTGACCTCAAATTTACTGGAAGATTATTTTGATAGCAAACTCTCTTACTTCTTCTTCTTCTTTTTTTTGTACTGGTATTTTTTTAATACTGAAAAAATAATACCATTTGCAAGGGTCAAACCCATGACCTTTTCACTGAGAAGTATAGATCTTTACCACTCAACCAACCCTGCATTGCCAGTTCTTTGCATGTTTGTTCCAAGTGCAATAATATTCTTAAGTTGATAACCTTCAAAATGTAGGCAACCAAGTCTTATCATTCACACTTATCACAGTTTAGGTTTAATGAATCCTTTCAATAGTTAAGTAACGAAGGTATTGGATTTTCTCAAATGATTGAATATTATTGTGTTTTAAATTTATATATACATCCCCTTAGATAAAGTGGTATCTCATTATTGATTTATTATTATTATTATTATTGCCTTATTGTATGCATCAGCTGCAATGTTCAAAATAATTAGCATTTAAACTTGTGTTGTTAAGTGTATTGTTTTGTGCTAGGATTAGGGTTTAAGCAAAAGGTTATTTAAACCACTATACCTTAAGTATATAGCTCGGAATACCCAAACTATTATTTCTAGTTAGTATATATAGACAATACTAGGTTTTAGTCATTTTATAGTTTATGAACTTTCACTTAAGGTCCACTACGCAATTAGATCGTAACCAATCCGATAACCTATGTTAGAACATAAGTTGGGTAATATCTGAAAGTTCTTAACATTTTGACCAAATAGCCCTTCATGATAAATGAACTCAAGCTTATATCCCTTAACAGTCTAACAACTTCACACCGGCACTGAGTGTCTGGCCCAACGTTAAAATGTTGGAGGCCAAGCAGTCTAGCTGAACCTCTACAGCGCTAATGCAATGTTAGTCGAGTGGTAACATCCATACTTCTCATAGGAAATGTCGACATATTAATTGAAATCTCCCTCTGAAGATGTAGTCGAGGTGAGTACAAGCTAGCCCGGATGAATCTCAGTTCCCAAAAAAGAACCTCTCCAACTAGTGAATCTTACATTGACATTCATTAGAAAGAGAGATGCTTTACCAAAAGAAACAGAGATACTACATATTACATTGTGCCTAGGATGCCTTTCTGAAGAATTTGATGATCCGACCATTTCATCACTTAGTTACAATGCACACATAAGACCTGACCCTCTCAGCCATGGTCCATGCTACCTCAACAATGCCAATAGTGGTGTTGAGCCCTAAAGCCTCCCAAACCACTTCAGAACCATAGACGATATTGTTTGCACAAGGTTCTTCTACGTATCGTTCACTATCGCAACTATATCCATGCACAGAATCACACTCATCCACAACTTTAGCCTTTACTTTCTTTTTTTATTATAGGCTGTGTTTGTTTGCAAAGGTGGGGTGGGAAAAAAGGGGGGGAAAAAAAAAACGTGTAGGTCGCAAGTGTATTGAGGTGAGGGAGAAGGAAAGGAAGGGAAAGGGTTTTGTGGAAAAGTGATAGTGGTGGGTCCCACTTTTTACTTTTCCAAATTTGTTCACAAAGTCCCACCAAATTTGTGGGGTTTTAAAACGCCACATCACTAGACAACCCTAAACCGTAAATCAATGAAACTTGTCTCTCACTTTTCCTCCCCAAACAACCAAACAATCTACAATTTTGAGATTTAAGGGAAAAGTAAAAAATCTACACTTTTTTTAAGAATTTTCCCACCCCACCTTTATTCCAGCAAACAAACGCAACCATAATAACCTTTTGGTTTTCACATCTACATGAGCAGAACAAGGATTCAACATGAGGGGAGGAGAGGGGGATGCAAGAATGATAGTCTAAAATTTGGATCACCTCTTCCCCATTGTGTGGGCTCATGATGAGTCCAATAAGGAAAAATTCCTAGATGGTTAGATTTGAAAAATATTTACTAAATTAGATATTTAATTTTTTTTTTTGAAAATAATTACCAAATTCGAAAATTTGTGATAATTTTTTCTCCAATTAATATTCTACCATAAAAGAACAGAACTAAAAGTGACAATTGCCGGAAAAAGCATGGAAGTGGTAACCAGAAGATGGCTTCAAATACCGAAAAAAATCTTAAAGAGGACGTCTTCAACAAAAGAGAGCTGAAACCTATAAGCGTTTCTGTTGAGAAGGAAGATTTTGAAAAGGCAATCACAGTAACTACCAAACAAAGCTCATCAAGACGTTGTCCTTGATTAAACATCATAGAAATCATCAAGAAATATATGAGGTTGACGTCGCATGGTAGAACACATTCGTTGAAATCATCTTTGTGGTCTCTTGGCAAATTGTTCTTGATTAAACATCTAGTGCAATTTCTCAATCAAATGTCACGTGCGAGTGGGGATTTTAAGTGAATTTGTTGAGTTAGATGAAATTCAACAATAGGGACCAACATTCATTGAAAACCTAACTATCCTTATATTTGTTACTTTCCGAAATTTTTTACCGAGAAGTTATTTTTTATTCTTATGAATTGTCCTTGATTGAACATCTAGTGCAATGTTTCTATTAGATGTCATGAGCAAGTTGGACCGTCAAATCCAAAATCTCGGTCAAAATTGAAATTCAATAGTCGAGATCAAAATTTCGACTAAAATTCTGATCACTCATCACTGTTTAGGTTTAATTGATCCCTTCAATAATTATTATAGTTTAAGGGTTTGGATCATTATGTTTAAACTATAATGGTCGAGATAGGTGTTATCTCATCTTCACATTATTGCATACATCACGTGCATTTTTTTTTTTTTATGGTACTAGTGCTTTTTTTTTTTTTTTACTGGAACTTAAATGTCGGTCCGTAAGGGTCGAACCCACTAACTCTACACTAAGGCTCTTTTTGGTATTAATTCTCATTTTCTATTATGCCTATTTAAAATAAATAAGTACAAGAATTCATTATTGGTCAATAATTAAAAATGGTTTGGTGAACTTTGTCAAAAATAAATTATGAAATTATAAAAAAGTTTGGTGTTAAAATAAAAAATTGTTAAAAAATAATAGTGAGCAAATGAGAAAAGAGGGGAAAAGTATGATTTTTATAAAAGAATATGTATTGACTATTTTACCCTCATATTAACTATAAAATTTTAAGTGAACCTACACATAAATAAAGAGAATGAAATCCTCATCATAATCCATAATTGACAAAAAATCTATTCTAGATTTTGGAGGTTTTTCTATTATTTTAAATAAAAATAAAGCTGATAGTAGATGTCAAACCATTTAAAATAATGAAAAATTCTCATAATTGACAATGATAATTGATACCAAAAAGAGCCTAAGAAGTATAAATTTTTACCACTCAACCAACCCTTTATTTGGCCATCACATTAATTTTTCAGAATAATATTAACATGCGTTTAAATCTAAATCATTCACTTTTGGACTACAAATTCTAGAATTGAATTTATTTTGCATTAAGATTAGGGGTTAAGCAAAAATTTGTTTAAGGGCCTGTTTGGTTATATGAGTTTGGAGATTTCAAATTCAAAAAAATTTATGGGTTATAATTTATAAAATTAGATGTTTGGTTGTGGATGAATATGTGGATTCATTTAAAAACTATTTGTGGCGTGACTTTTTGAATGTGCAAATGTTTTGAAACCGGATTTCACCCATTACCCATAAATATATAGATCACGTTTTAATGGGGAGTCAAAGATTTACAAACAACGGGTATAATTCTCAAATTCATGAATCCAAAGATTTGAAATCTCTGAATTCATGTAACCAAACAGGTCCTAAAACATTACATCATCAATATCTTATCTGGTTTAGGTATCACAATAGTATCTATATTAGAACATAAATTTGATATATCTTAAATACCTCTACATTAAAAAAAAATAATAAAATAAAATGAGAAGACATTTAATTTTTAACCATATAACCCTTTCATGATAACCAAACCCAGTGTATTCTCTTCAATAGACTATACAAGGGAAGCATGGGTCTCATGTCTCATTTGTTGAAGAGGCCTCGAGGAGTGCTAGAAGCACATCCGAATCTACATTGACATTCATTAGCAACAGAGACGCTACAGAATTACCAGAAAGAAAAAGTGATGTTACAGATCACACAGTGCCTAAAATGCCTTTCTAATTTGATGATTGGAGCATTTTATCAGTTAGATACAATGCATACATAAGACCTCACCCTCTCAGCCATAGTCCATGTTACCTCAACAATACCAGCAGTGGTGTTGAGCCCCAAAGCCTCCCAAACCGCATCAGAACCATTGACGATATTGTTTGCACAAGGTCCTTCTACATCTCGTTCACTATCGCAGCTATATCCGTGCATAGAATCACACTCATCCACAACCTTGGCCTTCACTTTCTTTCCATTTTTTGCTGTTATCACTATCAAATTTCCACATCTGCGACCTTTATCATACCATCCAGTGGAAAGGGCAACGATGAGTTCTGTGTTCTCATGGTACTTTGCATCACATCCCGCTGGTCCTCCACCGTTACCTCCTTCGGAGAAATCATTGTTTGAAAGGAGAGCTGGAGTGGAAGAATTGATCGAAGGTGAGCAATCGAATGTGTAATAGCTATTGCCTCCACAGATGAGAGTTCCGGCTTGATTGCAACCGCCGGCGGTGGCGGAAGCTTTGGAGCAGACATGAGTTCCGACCGTGGGATCATCGGTGCATTTTCCATTTATACAGATGAGCTGACCTTCACAATCGTTTAGGGTTTGGCATGTAGATCCACAAGAAGAGATTGCCGTTGTGAGAGAAGGAAGGAAGAAGAAGAAGAAGAAGAAGAGGAAAAGAAGAGGGAAAGATCCAATAGCCATGGATCGATCACTGGAACCGACGAAAGTTGGGCAATGCAAGAAGAGTAAAGTAGTTGCAGCAAAATATCTGAGGACCACACATGTGTAAGTGTAAAGTCGATTTTGGGTTTGGTTCGACCAGAACTGAACCGAATGGTTATGGTCAGGCCATGATGGCCCAATCAGGACTTTTCGGTGGGAGTGGGGGTATTTTGGGCATTTTCTAAGTTTTTTTTTCTGAATGGAACCCTCCACATTTCCTCTATAAATTCTTGATAGGGATCGCTCTAGGGTTTCAGTATTGCCTTTGAAGAACTGAGCGAGCTTTCTCACTACGCCGTTCGGTTCCGTTGCCGGCATATAGAGAAATCCACTAATCCTCTTCATCTGTGTTTGGCGAAGATTGTTTATGTTCTTCGTCTGCTAATGAAGGTTTTTAGATATACATCATTTTGGATTCGTGTCTAACTTTTGTTTTCGTTTTTGAATTTTTTAAGTGAAGAGTTTGATGATAGAATAGGAATTTCTGGCTGATCCAATGGGTCTCGCGTGAAGAAGGATCTTGAATTCTGAATATGCGAGTACTCAATTTCACCCGGCCTACATTTAGTGGATGCAGCAGCTTCAAGATTTTAGTAATAATTGTTACATGGTTATTCTCATGTTTTAATTCGATTAAGCTGCCCGAAAATTTTAATTTATCCATTTTTCCCCCATCGAAACCCTATGTCTTAGGGTTCTTCAATCTGTAAAATCTTCTGCTTCAAAATTTTGAGTTCTGGATTTTTAGCTCGATAGTTTTACCCATAATGTAAATTCTCACTGCAATCGTCAAACTGTTTCTTAGTTAGGAGGCAGATGTCGCCTGAATTGACATCACGCCATGGTGGATTTTCATCATTCCAACGGTACTCTATTCACCGTGATCGGAGTACCGGTTGGGGAATGATGAAAATCGAGTAAAAAAGAGAGATTTGTTTTTGTTTTTTTTATTTATTTTAAGTAGTTGTTCCTGAATCTGTCCTCTTTTGGTTACTTTAACCTCAGTAAGTCACGAACCAGCTACTTACAAGCAATAAAGATTGTGAGACTGGGAAGGATCCTGAATAACATAATTTCTCTTGGTGAGAAATTTAATTTAGAGAGCTCTAGATTCCTTGGGTAATTGCAGAAAGGTAATGCTACACTGATTTTGTCATTAATTCTTCCAATTTGTTCTTGCCATCGATACCATCAACAAAGGGATTTTCAACAGACCTGAAGGTTGAGGCAAAAAATTCTAAGATATTGAGTCCGCAGATTGAAGGAATTCAACATCCAGTCAATCCCAAGATATTAAGTCGACAGATTCAGATCTTATTTGCCTCCCTCATAACCTCTGCATTCAATGATTTTCAAATTGTTCTTCTACTATTTTCGCAATGTTTGTCCAAACACTGTTTTTTTTCTTGGGTTTCTATGCAGAACTCATCGCCACTGACTGTGTTAGTGGTGTTTGGGTAAATTGTTTCTGGCACTCTTGTTCAGGCGGGATTGTTTTAAGGATTTGGGAATTTACGAACAAAAAATAGTTTCTTTTTTTCTTTCTTGTTAAGGTGATCTTTTTATCATTATCGATTGAGTTGCGTTCTGGTGATTGTTGCTATTGTCTCGTTGTAGGTTTGGTTTTTTTGGGGTTCTTCTGCATTGTCATACTCTGGGTAATTTAGAATGATCTTGTAGTAATTTTCCAAAGCAACTGATGTAAAAGATGGATTAAGAAAGAATGTCTTCACCATTCTTTTAAAATATTTTAAAAGAATTATTTGTAGTCAGCTAATCACCTGAAGGTTTTCAAACGATTTTCATATTTTAGGCAAACATGAATTTAAACATTGATTTTTTTAAAATAAGTAATAATTCCAAAAGAAGAATCATGCCAAACACAGCCAGTAATGATACGTTGGACCTTCCAATTCACCTAAAAAAAACACACACATTTTGATATTTTTTTAATATAAATTTCAAATTAAGAATTTTTTATTAACTTTTTAGAAAGTCTCTGTGATATCAAATTGAATATGTTATAAACCCAAAAATGTGAAAACAAAAAATGTTTTTAGATTTAAGTTATTGCTCCTTTAGTATTCCCATACACCAAGCAGATAGATTAGTGTCAAGTCTTTTGTGTGAGGGATGAAAACTGAAAAAAGGTAGAAGATTATGCATAGAAGGAAAAGAGTGAAAGTGTAATCAAAATATGTATGACTATGTTTCTTTTAATTGGATCATTGATGCACTAATACTTGTAACAAGTTTTCAATCAAATGCTCCTATCTTTATTTGAAATTGTTTGTTTGTTAATGTATTTATGCTCTTGCCTTAATCATTTTCTCGCCTCAGTTCATTATATTGGTTCAACTAATTTTGATGTTAATTTTGTTAAATTGTGTGTTCATACCAAAGATGCATTGACCAAACGTCTAATTGTCTACTTTTCACAGCTTACCTCACTTTTTTAAAATAATTTAACAGTCTTATTATACCAACAAAAAATATGGAGTACTATTAATATTATTCATGCTTCATGTATACCCTCCCAAGAATTTCACACAACAATTTTACGACATATCTCTCATGTTTCGATCAACCTGATCAATCATTGTGTGCGTTGTCCAAAATATCAATAGAATCACAAAACAAGCGAAAAACACACACAAAACAAAAGATTTATGTGAATTCATACAGGCTTGTTTCATGTTTATGTGACATTTTGAAAAGTGTTAAGCTGTGCTTATTGTGAGACCCTCTTATATAAAGACATTAAATTTTTTGATCGAATTTTGGTTTCCCACAGCTCTCTTCCTTCCCATTTTCAGGGTCTATGAGCCCCCGATCTTCTGTATTGGTTTGATGATAAGAAAGAAGGGGAAAAAAAATCTTTTTAACTTCTCAAAAGATTCATGCTTTTGCTTAGGGTCTTTTGTCTTCTTATTCATGTGGAGCTTTTGTTAGGAGTTAGTTGGCTATTTCTTAGATTAATTCGAGTTAGTTGACTTCTAAAGTTTACCAAAAAATATATTATGATAAATGTGAAGAGACACAAATTTCTATGCTTGCACGCAAGAAATGATGACAACTGTATTTGGCAGCAAAGATTGGACAAAAGAATTTCAAAACGGATTCAACATATATTAAATTCTAATTCATCTCTGTCATGACGAGTCTTTGAACGCGTCTCTCTAATGCTAGCAGGCTAGCAGCATGATCGTCATGTTGAATCACCTACTTGGACTCCAAGAAATGAATTTTATATGAAATTAGCTGTTATTGCATAAAAAAAAAAATTTTAATGGTTGAGAACAAAAGAAAATTGAAAGCTTATCTAATTTAATTTGTAGCAGAAATGAAACTGGAACAGATAGGAAGTTTCAAACAACAAATCTCAGAAACAATTCAATTCAAACATAAAACTATACAAAAGAAAACTTATGATTGCCCCAGATGGAACTTAACCAACCAGAAACGAGCAGGGTAGGCTTCCCTCACAAGCCCCTTATTCAGCCACTGTGTCTCACCCATAACAATCTTCAAACAGGGGAAAAAGATTGAATCTTCAAAAACCCAATCAAAATCTCCTGAGGAGAAAGTGAGAAACAGAGGAGGAATTGGAGAAAGGAAATTTAATTACTTGGCAATTGCATTGATCCTTTCAATGACTGTAAGTAAACCATGATGACCAAGCTTGCCATCCCCATTAGCCACCATACCCAGGTAGAGCTGTTTTGACAAGGCAGCACCAGGCAACACCACCACATTCTCTTCTACACCATCAAGAGCCATACCCAGATCCTTTGTCACATACTCTACAAACCCACCAGCTCTGAAATCTCTATCAATAATCCTCTCCCCGAACAGTTCCATCGCCATAGACCCAGCAGCGCCACCCCTGATAGCATTCATATATTGCTTCAAATCAAGTCCTGCTTTCTCTGCAAACACAAAACCCTCACCCAAACCAAGCAGATTTGCGCACACTGTTACTTGGTTGGCGATCTTGCAGCTCTGCCCACATCCAGCTTGACCCATGTAGGTTGGTCTCCCCATAAGCTCAAACAGAGGAGACAACCACCTAACGACGCCTTCATCTCCACCTGCAAATATCGCCAACTTGCCGTCTCTGGCACCGATATCGCCGCCTGAAACTGGAGCATCGACAGCCCAACAACCTCTGGCACGGGCTGCAGAAGCAATTTCTCGAGCAAGCACAGGGTGGCTGCTCGTTGTGTCAACAACTACCCCACCTTCGTTGAGACCAGATATAACACCCTCATCGCCAAGCATCACAGATCGAACATCTGATGGATGCCCAATCATCGTAAACACCACATCACACTTGCGAGCGAGATCAGCAGGAGAATTGGCGAGTAGGGCACCTTTCTCTTGCAACCCACGAGCCTTCTCCGGCGTTCTGGCGTAGACAGTGAGGCTATAACCACCAGAGATGACACGAGAAGCCATGGCAGCACCCATGACTCCAATGCCAATCCAGCCAACACGGGTCTGACTAGGAGTAAGGGGTTTAGGGTAAGGAGTCTCCATCGATGAATAAAAATGAAAAACAAACAAAAATTTGAGATAATCAAAGAACAGAACTAAAAATGGCAACCGCAGCAGAGGTAGAAGAAACAGAGAGTGCTAACAAGGAAGACGGCTTCAAATACTGAAACAATCTTAAAGAGAACGTCTTCAACAAAAGAAAGCTGAAAACCCAAGCGTTTCCATTGAAAAGGGTATAAGAGTTTGAATCGCAATGGCCAGGAACGCTTATTAAATTTCTTGAAAAAACCAGGCTTTCTCTCCATTACAGTAACTACCAAACAAAGCTCATCAGGCGTTGTTCTTGCTGCAAACTCTTATGGGTCAGAGGCGTGGATCTAGAAGTTCGCTCTACTTGTGCTCTACAATTGACAGCAGTTAGGGTTTATATATGAAAGGACGAAGAGAATCGATTTTTTCTTATCAAGGCGACACATAAGGGTCCCCTCCATTACCTCCTCAACAAGAGATTTGCTTGAATTTCTCAGCTGTCAAATGAGAACAGAGAAGTTTTGAAAAGGGTATTTTGGTCAGATAATTTTTAAAATTTTCAACGTGTCACAGTTTTCTAAAGCGGTTATTTCCGCGTATGTGGAGAGTCAAAGAACCGGCGCTTAGATGTTATGCGTTTTCTAGAAGAGAATAAAGGATGTCTCTTGGATATGAAAACGCGTTCGCCACGTGGCTATATAGTATCTAGTGAAAGTACGTTATTATCCTTATCAAATATAAAAATTTCACACGAAAATTCACAAAAATGACAATGAGAAAATTGCCTTTGTATTTACTTTACATATTGGACCACCCGGTTCATCAGTGTTTTTTTCTTTTTGGTGAACCGTTCATGAGTTATTTGAACCCAAAATAAATAAATAAATAAATAAATAAAATATAGAAATGCATGTTTAATGACTATATAGGAGGAAAATGAATGTTAAAAAAGAAAAAATAAGTTAATTATTAGCTTTTTCTGAAAATGATATGGTTGTCATAATCTCTTAGATATAGTTTAGGTGAAAATAAAATATATTTTGAACTAAAATTAGTAATTTAATTTAAGACTCCATTCTATACTGAGAATCCATTTATTATAATGTATATCAAATACAATGTCTCAAGAAATACAATTTAAATCTCTAAATTCTTTTGATAAATTCTCAAAATCTTTCATCTCTTATGTTACACATGAAAATAACATGAAAATATAATTTTTTTTTTGTTTATATAATTGTATTAGCAAATCAAAATAAAATGTATTTTGAAAAACAATTAAGTAATTTAATTTAAGACTCCATTCAACACCTAGAGTCTATTTATTAGAATGTAAATTATATAAATGTAAATTATATATAATCTAAATGTCTAAGTTCTCTGGCTGAATCCTCAAAGTCCTCCATCTTTTATATTTCACATGGAACTATAAATTATATTTTTTTCCTTTTTGTTTATATAATTGGATTAGCAATTTCTGCTAATCCATTTTAATTTGAAAACAACATGAACTAGGTCATATTGAGTTAAATAAGAATCATTCAACTATCAGAAAAGGAAATAAAGAACACGAAACAAAACACTTCATGAGTAAATACCCCAAGAATTTGAGGAGTCAAACTTGACTATCCTGTTAGGATTAATAGTAAAGATAAATCAATTGTCTTTATGAATGGTCTTAAATAAATTTCCTTATAAATCAAATTTTAGCAAAATTTTCAATCAGAGCTTAGGCAACCTTACTTGCTTACTTTAAACAAGAATTAATTCATTTAAGAGTATTTAAGTTTTCTTTGATATGGATTAACATATAGTTCAAATATGAAATAATGAAATATCTATATTACCCAACATAGATAATAGGGACCCAAAAAAAGTTTTAATATAAAAAATAAATTAATTGAGTGGAAGAAAGAGTACAAGCAATGATATATATGTTATATAATTGTAGAATCCAAGAAATGGTAATAGTCCAAACAAATGGAGACTCATCCGAAATGCCTAATCTGAAAGGAAAACTTATAAAGTCCACTAATTACAACCACCTAAACCTACATGCATTATCCTAACATTATTATTATTCCTGGCGTGCGTGAGAAGTATTGAAACAGATAGTAAAAATGGCACTCGTATACATTATATTCTTGGTGTGTATGAGAAGTATTGAAACAGATAATGAAGATGGTCGCTACGACTTCTCCAATTAAGGATAACCCACATAGTTCTCATTAGTATTTAATAAAATTTATATTGATTAATACCTAATTAACTAAAACCAAATTATGGTGAGTGGATTTCCATGTCATTGGATTAGTTTTGCTCCACATAGCAAGTTCCAAGATTCCAAGCTTATATAAACCCCACAAGTTTACAAAAGATGTATGAAAAGAACCCAAAAAGACACTTGGTGGGGATGTAAAGTGTAAACCACAAAAAAAAAAAAAAGGAAAAATTTTGATTTCTTAAGTCTTAACGGCTCTAGCTATCATTTTTCTTCTTTTTGTTTTGGGTGTTGTGCAATTGTGAAACTTTTAAAGGGTTTGCTTCACCAAACACGTGAGAACATGTTTTGGTAAATAAACGGCTAGTTTCTTAAGAAACAAACGATCATAAAACGGGAAAAAGGATAAAAACATAATAAAGGATTTCCAACTACTTTGACAGGTTTCTTTTTAGCCCTTTTTGGTAGAAAACTATTTGAACCGTTAAGTATATAAGTGAATCCTTTCAAACACAACAGGGTATGGATGAAATATTAATTGAATTAATTCATTTAATTTTTCAATAATTAAAAAAAAAGCATTCATATACACTTTCACTGGTGGATTTACTATTTTATTATATCAAAAGATCAGGTATTATTTTTAGAAATTCATAAATCTTTAATCTTATCTAAATGTAGAAAATCACCCATTAAAAACCAAAACCTTGTCAGTAAGATCTTAAGAGTTCAAATTCATTTGGGTGTAATATAAATATATGTATTAGCTCTATTAAGGATTAGTGATCAAGACATGCTTAAACTGGCCTGAACGCATCAAACCCAAAAGAGCAAAAAAAATTATCATCGAATGTATCAAAGATTTTTTGCTAGTTATTCTCTAAGTTTTGATTTCGCATGTAAAAGAGTTATCTATCTTTGAGCAGCTAAAGTAGATTCAAAGGTAAAGGAAACACCTTTTCTAGATTCTTCTTCCCTTCCTTTGCCTTCCCAAAAATAAATTTTTTCTTTTCCTCTACCCTTTCTTTGCTTCCACAGAATTTTTTCCTTTCAAAACCAGGGAATGTTGTGGGCTGTAATAGACTGATCTGTAAGTCTATTGATGGGTGATCACCCTTTCCAAGGGGTAGTCAGTAGTGCTTGCTTTTAAACAAAGATTAAATGTCCAGTTAGGAATGAGCAGGTTTTATATCTTTATTATGTAAACAGGAAAGCAAAACATGATTGGTTACTCCTTTCTAGCCCTTTTTTCAGGAAAGATTTAAATTATTTGAGGGCAGCCTGTGCCCAGAAAGCAATTGAGTCACCAACATGGTTATGATCATGTTTCCAAGAACCTGTAGACATCTGGGTTTGCTTGTCTTGCATCAATGCAAAACCATCATTTTCTTTTCTTTTTTATTTGAGACTTATCTACACTGTTGTAAAGCTCAATATAAAGAATCTGTCACTCACTAGAATCCTCCATCTTTTCTGGTTCAGAGAATCCTCCATCGATCTCACAAAAAGAGATAATAAGCATTCTGATTAATTGGTTGCTTTCCTCATTCTTTTGTCTTTTGAAAACCTCAGATACCCTCTTCTTTGTAGTAATCAATGGGAGGTTGTTCCCACATATCCTTTTAGAGTATTTGCAGTAGCAGTGAGCCAATAAAAATAACCAGAAATCCTTAAATGGTAACTACCAGATGCCAATTGCCAACCCTAGTGCCCAAAAGACATTGGTTCAAGTCCACTATCAAAACCCATTCTCATCTCCACAAGGAAAACCCTTAAATCAAGTCCTTGTTTATATATGAACAAAAGAAAATTGGAAACAAGATACTGGAAAAGAGGGTTAATTTGATTCTGCACTTTTACAGCAAAGCCTCATTTGCATTGTTATATTAAAGAAGATCATCTGAAACATAGGATTCTCGAATCGATTGGTTGTATTTGATAAATCTTAGAGCATCAACAGGTTGACAAAACCATGCATATCACAACTGTCATAAGTAAACCGAAAGACATGGTGTTATGCAATTTATTCACTAAAACCAGCTGGCCATAACAGTTAGGCACATATTCCTGCAAATCAACAATTTAATTATTTTGAAGTGGGGATTAATAAATAAATAAAATAAAAATATATTTCAATGCTTTCATTGAGAGTTGAACTCAAGACCTCCCGCTTACTAAACGGGTGCTCTAACCAACTGAGCTATGAAAGCTATATATTATACTGTTTAGAGGTATATTTATAATAAAATAAGATTGTTCAAGCCATTAATGTCTGAACCACTGAACTTTTTCTGAAGATTTTCCCCATTCTTAACAATTATCTCTGCTCAACAAAGAAGCAAATGCTCCAATTTATACCAATGATGATCTTAAAAAGCATGAAAAGGATAGTTGAGAGAACTAATGCATTTGATTTGCTGGGTAATTTGCTTGCACCATCTATTTATGGACATTCATGCATTAAGAAAGCTGGGATTTGGTTGATGTCCAGGGGAATGTAAACCAACCTGAAAAATGGAACCCACTTAAGAGGGTGAGTGATGCTTTCTGTCTCAGCATGATTTGTTATATATGAGAGAAGTTCCATTGGTTATTACTATCATCTTTTATGCTTTGCTCACATTTAGTGACCTAAACATGATAATGGTTAGTGATCCTTCTATTGCCAAGTCCCAACTCTTAAGAGCTATCATGAATATTTCTCCTTTGACAATATCAACGACCAGTTGAGGTTCATCTGGTGTTGCTTTAACCAAAAAGCATTTAGAGAAGCATGAATACCAGCTTCAGCAATTGTTACAGTACTTCATGTATGGCAAGGATCATGATCATTCATTTTGTCAACTCATTCATACAAACAAAACCTCAATCAACATGATATTATATATTCCAGTTTACCAGAAAAAAATATTGTATATTCCATGGTCAATGCTAACCCAAATGATTGTATTCAACCATTCATTGTGGAGGAATTGTATTTTAATTTCCTCCAATGTCTTATAAATTTGCATTAAGAACATGCATGACACATTAAAAATTCAATTAAGCAATGATTAAGTTATCGATCACAAATGAGAATATAACACAGAAGGAGTTTTCATTTACAATGCCTACAAAATGGAATATAAATTTGTTTTACTAATTTGTATATGTTGAAAAGGTTTTTCCTTCATGTACCATGCATGAAAAGTTATTTGTAAACACAAATATTTATCACATTATAGGTTGGAGAGGCCCAAATAATTAAATATGTACGTAATTGATGGAATTTGCAAAATGAAAAAATTCTCGATTTTGGAGAGTTGTAAATTAAAGCACTAAAATGTTAATAACATGTATTTGGATGGCTTAGTTTCAAATTTGACATTTGGCTAATTCATATGACGTTCACTTTATTAATAATTAAAATAAGGGGGGGGGGGGGAGGGGGGGGGGGGGGGGGGGGGGGGGGGGGGGGGGGGGGGGGGGGGGGGGGGGGGGGGGGGGGTGCTGCATCATTTTTCTACAAGAGATGATACAATGTGACCAATTTGAATCATACACCTTTATACAATTGTTACGTCACTCTTCTCCTATCTTTTTTATATTCTCTACATAATTATTAATCATAATATAAGAATAATGAGGCTGAATTTATTGAATAAAAGATAATACAAAAGAACGAAATATAAAACAAAAGAAAACTGAAAAAGATTTGAATACAGTATGTGAAGAAATGCCATGAATGTTTTTTTTTTTTTTTTTTTTTTTTTTTGGTAATCCAAACTTTATTCAGAAATAGAGCAGGAACAACAACACAAGGCCTTGGAATTACTCGTATCCGAGAGCCAAGGAGTGGAATTTGGCCAGTCAATCCTCCCTGCTAAGATGACTGCCCTCTTGGCTAAGGAATAAGCTATGAAGTTATATTCTTTAGGACTAAAAGTAAAACAACAAGAAACAAAAACAAAAGAAAGGTGGACAATGTCTTCAACTACATTTTGGACCTCAGTAGATATTGCAAACTTGAACAACAACATATTAATTAGCATTTGACAATCACTTCCACAATCAAACTCTCCAAACCTTCACTTATAGCCAATAGTAGACCTTCATCAACTTAATGCTTCTCTTTCAAGAGGAGAGTAAAAAGAATAGGACAAAGAAGAGGTTGCTACTGAGCGAACCACCTGTTCATCTAATTGAAAAACCCAATCCTCATTTCTCTCCTTTAATTACTACATCTGAATTAAGCTTGAAGATCCTTTCAGGATGAGAGCTCCACCTAGCTACTCTGCTTGTTTGGGTAGCAAGGACATTGGGTTTTCTTTGAGACACCATATTAGCCTTTAATAAATCAGAGAGATTACTTGAAAGCAACTGCAAAATTTCTAAAGGAGAAGATATTGAACCAGAAAATAACAGGTTGTTCCTAGTCTCTCATAGAACCCAACAAATGAAGGTAACTAGACCAAAATGCCATGAATGTCAAGTCTTTGTGAAGTGAATTTCTTCAGAATTATACGTTCTCAACTCGCCATTGCCATTGCCATTCACTAACTTAAGTCACCCACTGAATTTCTAATTGAAATGAATTTGTATTATTGGCCATTGACTATATTTATTGTCTTTTAGTTTCCTCTAATGTCTCACAGATTTGCATTGAGAACATGCATGACACACCTTAAAACATAAACGAGCAATGAATAAATCATGAAATTCGAGAACTTAATACATAAAGGGAATTTCATTTAGAATGCCTACAAAATGGAATATAAATTAATTTCACTAATTTGTATATGTTGAAAAGGTTTTTTCTTCATACACCACACAAGATAAAGATTACTTAGAACACAAATATTTGTAACATGATTCCTAAACTTTTGAGAGATGCACATTAGAAATAGTTAGGAAATTGTTAACAAATGCATGTAGTATTATAACTTGGTTTCAAAATTGACATTTTGCTAATTCAGGTCATGTTCACAATATCAATTGGGTTGAAATAATTGCATCAATTTGGCACACGAAATTATGCACCAAATTCAGATCATATGCCTTTGTACCTTGAAGATTTATCATCAATTGTTATTTATTTTTCAGGGTTAAAGTGTAATACTGCATTCCCATTCAACTGTTGAAAGCACATCCATGCATGTAATTAATCTTTTTAGGAAATGTAACTAACAAATTAACAAAAGTATTTACCTCTAGTTTTCTTACTCTTTGAACTCTATAAACTGTTCTACCCAAAAAAAGTAAAGAACTCTATCAACTGAAGTTCCATAATCAAATAAAAAGCCTTGACTCTTGAGCACAGTTGGCTTTATGCCTCTATTATGAAGCGTGAAACTCATTTTCACAGTTCACCAAAAAAACGAAGAAAACAATTTTCACATAAAATGCATGAGAGACTCTTTACATCAAATGGAGGTGCGAGACGTCCTCATAAATGATGTGATGGGCGCATTTGTTTTTTTTTTTCTTATAATAATAATGAGAATATGAGTAATTATCTAAAACTCATGTACCTTGAGTAAAAATTTGTAAAATCTTCTGTTTTTTTTTTTTTTTCTTTTGCGGGGTGAACTTCCACACAATAACTCTACCAAGGGTGTTCCTATTCTTTCAATTGCATTCTATCTTATTGTATCCCATTTTGTTCTGCGATATTTGAGAATCACCATCAATACTTCGGTGTAGATATCTTTTCCTTCCTCATTTTGATTTTGGTTTTCGTATCACGGATGTTGGTTTGCACCTCCAAAAAAATACAAGGAGTCTTGGGCTGTTAGCTCCAAGATTCAAGGAGCGGAAACAAACCAACAAGTCCCACTGGAGATGGAGAAGGCCTTCCTCGCTAAAAAGTGGGTGAAAACATTCTCCTCCTTAGGAAAATATGACTTTACAATCAACAAAGTCGACAAACAATAATGAATATCATTGACTATTGTAGACTCCACTTCAATGGCCGGTCCTCGAGTTCGTTTCCTCCAATAGCCATTGATCACAAATTACGGGGGCCCACATGGTGAAGGTAATAAGATTCATTTTTTAACTATTTTATTACTTGTGAACTCCACATAATTTGTGGTTGTAGGGCCATCATGGGAGCACAAATCCATATTCTTGGTTCTACACCCTCTTCCTTTAGGATTGAAAGTAGACCTATCAAGTCTACATAGATTTATCTTTTGTGTATGAACCTAGGGAGGGGGTTCTCAATCGATCCATTTATTTATAGAGGAACAACACATGTTCATAGTTCACATAAAAAAGTTGAGGTTAAATTTTGAAAATATCATTTTAATTTTAATTCAATCTCAACCTTTGATGTAACTTATGGACACTTGTCACTCATCCATGTGAAAAATGACTGAATAAATTTCCAGAGACATATACAAAAGAATTTTATTAAGTATATTTCTTCTCTAGATGAAGAATTCATGTCCATCAGTCACATCCAAAGGTTCATATTAAATTAAAATTTTCTTTTTATCTTCTAACTATTATCTCAACTTTTGGATATGACTCATGGACATGTGTCATTCATTAGAGGAAAATGGAACAGATAAAGTTCCATATATACAAATTCTCAATTTTAACTCAATAGAACATGAAAACCTCGCGAGCCCATTTCTGTTTAAAACAAGTCTAGCTGTGTTGGTTATGGTTTAAATTGGATTATTTTCAAATTCGACATTTGACTAATTCAGATCATCTTCACTCTATTAATAAACGAAATAATGCATCATTTAGCCACACAAGATGATATGATGTGCCCAATTTGAATCATACACATTTAACTTCAAGAATTATCACCATTGTTATTATTATTATTATTTTGGGCTTAAGCGTACTAATGTACACAATTAACTTTTAGCAAATGTAACTAACAAATTAACCGTTGGCTTTTGGCCCCTCTTTATTTGAAAGGGTGAAACTCCTTTTCATATAAGACACATGAGAGACGTGAAATGCAGGTGCAAAAACGTCCTCATAAATGATGTGATGGGGGCATTTGTTAATTTTATGGAATAAATGTGGATTTTTATTTGCCGCAACAGCAGCTGCCGACGGTTATCGACGGTTGAGATTCAAGTTATTGGTTTTTATTTTTGCATTTTAAAGATTTAACTTTTATTAATTTACAAAGAAAATCCTTCATCTCCTTCCTCATCGACATCCATCTTCGATAGTCGACCACGACGATGCCGGTATCTCCTCTCAACAACTTTCCGTCGCCATTGCAGATGCTGCCGCTGCTGTTGATTTTAGGGCAAAGCGTGTTCCGCAAAATCGATTCTGATGTTCAATCTCAACTAAGATTTATAGAGGTGAAAATTTAGGACAAAGCAAAGAAATAATCATTAAAATTAAGCTCTCACCCAACATTAGCCATCAGGCCCTACGACTCAAATTTAGTATTTTCCCATCTTTTAGATCTTGAGAATTTACACAAAAACTGAAGAGAGAGGAAGAGAGAGTGATCTTGCTGTGCTGGAGTTCGCTGGATCTTCAGCAATTTGTCCAATATGACGATCTCCAAAGAAGACGACGGTCGGTGCTCTAATTTCTCGAAATCATGCTCCCAAATGGTGTCGGTGAGAGGCAAATGAGGGAGGGTGCTCCCAAATGGCATCGGTGAGAATGAGGGAGGGTTGGGTAAATGAAGGACTTTCTTTGTAAATTAATAAAAGTTACACCCTTAAAATGTAAAAACAAAAATCAATAACTTGAATCTCAACCGTTTGATCAAACACTAATGACATATGATCAAACACTAATGACATAGCACTATCATAACCAGCTGCTGTCGCAAAGAAAAATCCTATAGAAGTAGAGTAAAAAAAAAAAAAGGGATGAGAAAAAATTTGAAAAAATAAAATTTTTCATGAAATTTCAAAAATGAGGTTTGTTTTGTTCATGTGATCGAAAAGTTGACAAACAAACTCCTTTAAATTAATGAAGTTTGTCTAAGAAGTATCATGCTAATTTTTTCACTCCATGCATTTTCAAAACTCTCACAAAATATGTGAAATTTTGTGAAAAATGTAAAAAATAATACAATGAGACCTACATTTAACACTTTTTTTCTACAAAATTTCTTTATTTCCTTTCTTTCTCTCACGTCTCATTACATATGGAACCCACAAAAAAAATTTAATTATTAGCAAAGCCTAGGTCAATGAGGACAATACTGTGAGAAGGTTAAAACCTCAAGCTCAAGGACATAATTATCCGATAAAAAGACCTACCTATCATATAATTATTGTATTGAAAAAATACAATCGTTTTGACATATCATGATAAATATTATGATTATGAGAGAGTTTTAGAGGGGTAATATGGGTCAAAAAATAATTTCACTGGGTTTGAGACTGACAAGGTACAAGCCAAAATCATCATTCCCGTTGGTTTGCGCAACCAAAAGGCTTTTCCGAAGGTCTTCATGAAATAAAAAGAATTTGAGATTGTATCAAGAATTATGTATGAAAAAATAAAAAAAATAAAGAGAATAATCGAGAGAATTGCATGTTTAGAGATTCAAAAAAAATCAATGCCTAATACAACAGTTAAAATTTACTAAGATAAATGTAGCACATGAATTGCACTTTTCTTTGGGTTACAGCTACTTTGAAACGGTTCAAATCCTTCCAAATTATATAATAAAGAAATGTAACTTAAAAAAGAAAAAAGATAAAGAAGAAAAGAAGAAGAGAGTTAAGCAATCTGTTTAGTCATTCTATTGCTTTTAATCTTGGAGTAACCAACTGTTATGCAATCATTTTCTTGTCGTAGCCTTTTAAAATTCACCACTTGTCTTACGATTAGGCCTATTTTCATGTTGATATTTTTTATATATTAGGGTCAAATACTCGTATAGTCTTCTTCTCCTTTTACATTCTCTACATAATAATTAATCACAGTGTAAGAATAATAGTGTAAGAATAATAATACTGAATTTATTGAATAGAAGATAGTACTAAAAACGAAATATATAACAAAATAAAACAGAAAAAAATATTGAATACAACATGTGAAGAAATGCCATGAATGTCAAGTCTTTGCAAATTGGATAAGTGTACCTTATTCAGAATTATACATTCTCGACTTGTGATGGCCATTCACAACCTTAAGTCACCCACAGAGCTTCCAATTGAAATGAATTTGTAGTATAGACTATTGACTACATTTATTGTCTTTTAGTTTCCTCTAATGTCTCACTGAAGACATGCAAGAACATAATTACATAACACATTAATGGGAATTTCATTTAGAATGCCTACAAAATGGAATATAAAATAATTTTACTAATTTATGAGAAGGTTTTTCTTCAAACACCACATATGACAATATTACTAGTAAACACAAATAAAAAGAACCTCTATCAACTGAAGTTCCATAATTAAATAAAAAACCTCGACTCTTGAGCACAGATGGCTTTATGCCTCTATTATGAAAAGAAAAAAACATTAAAAAATTCACATAAAATGCACGAGAGACTCTACCTCAAATAGAGGTGCGAAACGTCCTCATAAATGATGTGTGATGGGAGCATTTGTTATTTTTTCTTCCTTATGATAATAAAAGAGAATATGAGTAATTATCTAAAACACATGAACCTAAAAATTACAATTTTTTTTTTTTTCGGGGTGAGACTCCAGCAAAACACAAGGAGTCTTGGGATTTTAGCTCCAAGATTCAAGGAGCAAAAACAAATCAAACAAGTCCCACTGGAAATGGAGAAGGTCTTCCTCGTTAAGAAAGGGGCGAAAACATTCCCCTACTTAGATACATAAGAATTATACAATCAACAAAGTCGACAAACAAGAATGAATATCATTGACTATTGTAGGCTCTACTTCAATGGCCGATCCTGGAGTCCAGATCGTCTCCCCGACAGCTATTGACCACAAATTACAAGGGAGCCCACATGGTGAAAGTAATGAGATTCATTTTTTAAAATATTTTATTATTTTTTACTTGTAGGCCCTACATAACTTGTGATTGTAAGACCATTAAGGGAGCACAAAGTGCTCATTGTCAAGAGAGATAATCCACACGCCCGGTTCTGCACCCTCTTCCTTCAGGATTGAAACTAGACCTATTGAGTATGTGTATACATAGATATATCTTTTGTGTATAAACCTAGGGAGGGGTTCTCAACCGATCCATTTATTTATAGAGGAACAACACATGTTCATAGTTCACATTAAAAGATTGAGATTAAATTTTGAAGATATCATTTTAATTTCAATTTAATCTCAACCTTTGATGTGACGCATGGACATTTGTCACTCATCCATAGGAAAATGGACTGAATAAATTTCCCCTAAGTAGACATATACAAAAGAATTTTATTAGGTATATTTCTCACAAAGAAATACACCATCTATTTCTCTCTAGATGAAGAACTCATGTCCATCAATCACATCCAAAGGTTCAGATTAATTTTTTTTTTAATATTTTAAATATTATCTCAACCTTTGGATGTGACTGATGAACATGTGTCCTTCATTAGAGGGAAATGGAACAGATAAAGTTCCATATATACAAATTCTCAATTTTAACCCAATAGAACATGGAAAGCTCGCGAGCCATAACTGTTTAAAACAAGTCTAGCTGTGTTGGTTATGGTTTAAATTGGATTAGTAAACTCTGGCACGTAAATCTGAGGTCTCTAAAAAGAAGGCAAGCTATATATGCCAACAAAAAGCTTACACCAACATGAATAGATATTCACAAGCAAAGCTAATCCAAATGCATACAAACAAAGCAAAAAACAAATTGAATGAAAATTCAGAATTTAAAATCAAAACCTATTCAAGAAGAGTTGTATAGTGTTATAGTTAGGCAGAAGAAATTTATTCCATCATCTTAAGTTTCTGTCACCCACTTTCTCAATCCACAAAGGTGGAGTCCTGGAAGCCAACAAGTAGACAAGCTACAAGTTAGAAACCAAAATAACAAGCTTTGCATGCAATAGAAAGAAAAGCGAAAATATGGAACCAAACAGTTTAACAGGGCAACAGGATATCCAAGTGTGCTTTAATCAAATTTGGCATAGCAACCACATGGAGGCTGAGTTCTCATCTCAAACTTGAGTAATTCCCTTGCGACTCCAATCACCTGTAAGAAGAGAAAATCCTGTCACCATTATTCTTTCTTTATCACATCTCTTCCTTTAGACCACTTGTTCAGGCGTGCACAGGATGAAAGTTAACCAGACCATACAACAACAAAAAAGAAAAAGTTTGATGGTTACAAAGTAAACAAAAATATGTTGGAAGAAAATCTCAGGGGCAATATGGATAATATAAGTAGCAGATAAATTGGGAATGAAGAAGGGGGTGTCGATTGAAGTCCATGCACATACAACCCTAACTACAGAGTGCAAAAAACCTTCCCAAACATGTCTAAAAGAACAATACAAATGTATACCATTGTATTACTGCATCCATAATTACATTACCACTCTTTCTTTCTTCTTTCTCTCCACCATTTTTTTCCATTGTGGGGAAGGGTTACAGAATTCACCTTCATGGTTCCTACATTACCATCCAGTGCAATCTATAATTTGCTAAAAACAATTTTAGATTCATCAGCCAAGGACAGAGAACTAAACCAACAGACGAGGATCAAAAGAACAGCAAAATTTCTAGAACTCAGAAAAGCTTTCACCAAGGAAAATCCAGAGCTCAAAGAGCTGGATAATCTATGTCGAGTGGTCCTTTTAAGAGACTCTAATAATGCTGAAAAGATCAATAAGACCCAAGGGAAGGATCTGCAGGATCTGTAATTACCTCCTTGGATTAAGAAACCTCGAGTTTGGCTAGGCAACTGATATTTTTGAAGATCAGGTTCCAAGATTTGTATCACTATGATCAAACATATAACCACCACTAATCAAGCTTCAACACAATTCTAAAACATAGTTTGATGAATATCCGTCAACACAGCAAATGAAGGTCAAGGTAGTGATTGTATGAGAATTATTAGGTCACATAGTAGATCAGAACTTTATTGCCTCAATTTCCAGCAAACCTGATGTCACTACTGAGTAAGAGTTTACCATTGCACAAATTGAACTTGAATCTCAACTGCAGGCTAGAATGAAATAGCTTTCGATGATCTTCAAAAATGAATTAAGGAAATAAAATTGCAGAACTTGGACTATTTGCAGCAAGGATTTGATTGTGCTCGCTACAATTGCTTGCCATGAATCATCACAAGGGAAGATGCAAAATCACCACTAACCAAGCAACTTCAAAAATGGAAATGCGGATCTCTATAGCACCACCCCTTGTTTATAACAACAAAATAACAGCTTTAACGAGACAAGGAAACCCCCAAACTATGTCCCTTTCCAATCCGTTATTATAACTCTTTAAAGGAAAAACAAGATCGTGTAGACCTGAACCATCGAACCACCAGTTTAGCCAGTACTAACACTTCAAAATAAAAGAAAACAAGCAAAACTAAAAAAATCTGGACTGGAAAACATTAAGCCTATCTAGAATAGCACTAGGCCATGCTACGCCTAGTTCTTCTAGGACTTCCTATGCTGATAAGTCTTCATTACAGCACCAGAGTGAATTTCCATCAACAAAAATCTGAACGAATCTTACCATTGCTTTAACTGCACGAGGCCAAACATCTTCTTTTTTTTTTAATCATTTTCATTAATAAACCTAAATGACTCAAGAGAGCTCCAATGCAGCATTCATTTGAATCCATCCATCTATTATCCAATATGTTAGAAAACCTTCCAATGGGTACTTGAACACTGACCTCTCAAATTTTCCGTAGCATGTGGCAAAGCAAAAAAGAAAGAAGCAAACCAGTAGTACAAGGATCACAGGTGGGGATTGTTCCACTAAAATGAGAGAGCAAATAAAAGCTAAATAAACCTTTAGCCAACTTATGTGGCCTGGTTATCATTGAACCTTCTAAGGAAGTGATGGCAGAAGAAACGGATACAAAATTTACATAGCCATGTGATCAAGGTTGAAGGGTAAAATGAGTTTATGCTGAATGCAGCAACTGACTTTGGAATGAGAATTAAAAAGATCGCGATGTCACTTCTTGCAGAAGGCACAGCCGGATGCCAAGTTGGCTCATGAGCAACAAGGATATAATGTGAAATTCAGTTACTGGATTGGTTGAACAGATTGGGCTATTCACTGAAGTTTCTTTTCCGATAGATACTCAAGTTGTTGTAAGGTAGAAAATTAACTCATGATGGTTTACTTGATTTGTGATAGATGGTTGAGAAGCACGCTTTTCTTTGAAGGGTAGATCACTAGCAAGTGAATTATGCTTCTTGCACTTGAAGAGTCCAGGTGCAGTGTCCTTTCAAGTCAATCCAACTAATAACTTTATCACAAAGGAGGAAATCCGGTTTATGGTGTCACACTGCCACAAGAACATTGAGTCTCATGCAGATTGAGTGTCCAGCCCATAAGGAATGTGAAGAAATGTTTTTGGTTGAAGGATAATTTATTTCTTATTAAGAGCATTAGGGAAATCATGGCAGTCCACAGAACAAGAGGTAACTACTTGCAGGGTTAAATCATGCAGGACAATGAGATTTTGGGGGGGAAGAGAGCAGATTGTTTGATACTCCTGCACAGAATATCCACTGCGGTAAGCCATTTTCTTCTTTCACAACAAAGCCCATTGATCCACGAGAATATTGCCCTTCCCCCTTTCTTTTTGTTGTTGGGAGGATAGCCCCCTTTTCCAAACAGCAGAAAAATGAGGAAAATTGATTTCGGTAGAATAAGGTGAGGGAAAAGATATAGAAAATATCCAGATACAAAACAAACGGAACCAAAGTTCATCTTCTATACAGTCAGAAAATCACTAACCTTGATCACAAAGCCACGAATAATTTCAAATTCGAGTTCCCATTACCGCAGCTGGAGAATTAAAAGCAGGATATACAAAAGGTCCAATCAAGTCAATATGCTCATTAAAGCATCAAATTTTCAGAATAAAACCCTAATTCCTTGTAGAAACAAAATTACTGAAACCATTTGCACAGAACCAACAAAATTTGTGCAGAACTTACCTCAAAGACAACTAGAATCAATCAAACAAATCCTTAGGACCGTGAAGGTCAGGTGGGCGACCGTCTTTGCCCCAACCAATGCCACGGGTGGACTCAAGATACTGGGTAACGAGGTGACGGCATTTCTGGAGATGGTTGATGCCTTCGACGCGATAGCACCACTTCACCTTCTCACGCAAAATCTTTGCTGTCTCGATATCGATCCACTTCTCTCTGACCAGGTGCTCCCTCATCTCGAGCATCGCCACCGGATCCTTGTAGGGATTCGCTGGGTCGAAGTCATCTGGAGGACTTTCGTCGAACACTACTCCTCCCTTTCGAACCATTTTTTCTCTCTGTGCTTCCCTGAGCTCCTCACTTTCTCAGAGTACACAACATAGAAAAGCTTGTTCAAAAAATTACAGGAGGAAGCTCGACTTGCTAATAAAAGGGTAAACATGTTAACGAAGGTTACTCCTACTTTTTTATTATCAGATATGGAATTATTTTTTTTTCCAGTTTCTAGGTGTTGAAATTGCATGCGCCAGCGGGGGTCCCACACCCGCCCCCCCCCAGGTCTTGGCGTTCGTTGATAGAAATTCATTGTAATTTGCGTATATCCAATTTTTCTTAGCGTAGAATTCGGTATCACCATTCAACATTTTGTTTATTGTCAGAAAACTAGATCGGTCATTTTTCTGAAAATATATGATAATAATACAAAATTATTCAATTAAAGTAAATTATTAAACATTTTTCTCTAAAAAGGACTAATAATCGGATTGAAAACCGATAATGGTAATAGAAAATAAGAAATATAAAAAAATGACAATCACTAATCAATAATTGAATAATTTAGCTGATTGGATTATTATCGGATAAGATATCTAATGAAGTTTCGAACTCGAATTTGAATGCTTTCTCTAAATTTTTCGGATTCGAATGTTTTTTCTAAAATTTTCGGATTTTGATACTAGCATATCCGAGCTAAATCCAATTAGTTTACAAGTCTACTCATAAGTCTTTACTAAAAACATCGGGTTGGGATTACGTCAAGCTCAGAGCAGGTTTGGATCGGACTAGGTTAACAAAGTCTTATTGACAATCCTACATAGGTGGAATTATACTGGGAAACCGGGCCAACGGGCCATCCCTCCCTCCCCCTTGGTTAAAAAAATTCCCAATTTATAATTTTTTTTTTTTTTTTAAAATTTCTCCTTAGTCCTTAGCTTTATTTTCATGGATAAAATATTAGCATTTGCCCCTTAAATTTTTAAAATTTCCTCTATATCCTTTCAAAATTTTGAAAATTTTGCTATGACCCTCTTTTGTAAATGTAATTAATTAGACAATTCACTGAAGAAAATTTTCAGCAAGAAAGATGAACGGGTAGAAATATTCATGCGAGGGAAAGAAAAAATGAATGAAATAGGAAAGAACTTTGAGTTTTTACCGTTTTAAAATGGAAAGTTAACACGCTAAGCCTTAGCGCGAGAAGCAAGAAGCTAAGTTCATAGAAATCCAGAACCAGAGCTCGAAAGGGCTCAAAATGGCGTCGTCACCCGCAATGCAGAGATCATCAATCCAAAATTCTCCACTACAGCGCCTTTCAACCTTCAAAGACAGGGCCTCTAATCTCACACCCATCGCCACATCTTCTGTAACCCCTGCCTCCGCAACTTCCACTACCACCCCACTGCCTTCTTCCACTGCTTCACCTCTCGATGCCTTCGCCTCTGATCCCGTCTTCTCTGCTTTCCTTTCCTCTGACTTCGACTCTGCTCGCTTCTCCTCCCAAGCCCTAAGTTCCGGTTCCGCCGCCGCACGGGCCGAAAAGCTCGAAGATGGGATCCGCCTCCTCGAGAAGCAGCTTCGATCCGAAGTTCTCTCTCGCCATGACGATCTCCTTGGTCAGCTTTCTTCACTTAAAGACGCCGAGTCCTCTCTGTCCATCGTCCGATCCGGCATCTCCACTCTCCAGACCTCCGTCCGCCGGGTCCGCCAGGAGATTGCTGATCCGCACCGCCAGATCCGGCTCAAGACCGTTCAACTCTCCAACATCCACAACACAGCCGAACTCCTGCAATTCACTGTAAGGGTTCTTCGCTTGTCCAAGAAATTGCGAGAATTAATGGCCGCGGCTGCCTCTGAGCCTGAGAAATTGGACCTCTCTAAGGCTGCACAGTTTCATCGTGAGATTCAGACGCTGTACGAGGAGAATTCGCTGCAGGGGATTGCGGTTCTCGATGATGAAATGAGTTGGCTTTCGGAGACTGGGAACCGGTTGAGGTCCGAAGGGATGAAATTGTTGGAAAAGGGTTTGGAGGGGCAGAATCAGTCTGATGTGGGCAGTGGTTTGCAGGTCTTTTATCATCTTGGGGAATTGAGGTCCACTGTTGATGCATTGATTAACAAGTATAAGAACCAGGGTGTCAAATGTGTGGCCGCTGCTCTGGATATGAAGGCGATTTCGGCTTCTTCTGGTGTTGCGTTTGGACCTGGAGGGATACAGAGGAGTGGGACTCCTCAGATTGGTGGCGGGGCGAAGGCAAAGGATGCGCTTTGGCAGAGGATGACTAACTGTATGGATCAGATTCGCTCGATTGTGGCTGCTGTCTGGAATTTGCAGAGGGTTTTGTCAAAGAAGCGGGATCCTTACACGCATGTCTTGTACCTTGATGAAGTCATGCAAGTAAGTAAATTTTCAATTTACAAACTGATAAATGCTGTTGGAACTTAATCTTGGAGTGCTAGACAAACATTTGGCTGAATCATGGAGTGCTGAAGAGTGTGATTGCTAGTGTAGTTTCTGGATACTTGCTGTAAAAACCATTAGTTGCGAGGGTACCAATTAGAATGCCGGACTCCAAGAGATTGAACCCAGCGAATTGTTCAAAACAGTAAGCGTACCTAAATTTTCACGTAATATCTTGGCACCAACACCTACTGCTATATCACAAATGCACATTCTAGATTTTATAGTGACAATAACTGGATCTTGTTTCATATTTTGCTTGGCCTGGAAAGAAGTGGGAAGATATTTGGAATTTATTCTCAGGGTGTAATATCATTATTTTGCTTGGGTGTGGTTGAAATACTAGTGAAATCCTGCTTACCCACTATTCACAGTTGGTTGCGTAATTAATAAGTTTTTCAAGGTAGTGTACTGATTTCCAAGTCTTCGGATGAATTGAAGATATGTGGTCATTTTGTTGAAAACTTCCAAAAAATTTTGATGCACGCTTGTATGTATCTGGAATAAATGGGGTGGCATCTAATTGTGTATAGACTTAAGGAAGAGTGAGATCATCAGTGCTGAGAAGAAGTCTTACTATTTACCAGAGGATTTAAGATGAAGAAACCTCAAGATTAACCAGTATCACTTGAAATTGGGAACTGCACACAGATTAGGAAGAGTGAGATCATCAGTGCTGTATAGATTAATATTTCTCCTAATCTGTATAGACTTAAGGAAGAGTGAGATCATCAGTGCTGAGAAGAAGTCTTACTATTTACCAGAGGATTTAAGATGAAGAAACCTCAAGATTAACCAGTATCACTTGAAATTGGGAACTGCACACAGATTAGGAGAAATATTAGTAATGCAGTCAACACATCTCACCATGCAGATACAAGAACAGCATAGAACCTCCAGATATAAGTACATATAGAATCCTATCCTTAACCTGCTGCAGTGGGGACATCTTACATACTATGCCTTTAAAATGGAGGGGTCAAAGTTCACACATTGATGAATAATCTTTTTCCTTTATACTCTTTTGGGTTTTTCGAGGGGAACACTAACGTAATGTGGAATGAGATGGCTACATGTATTAGAAAGGTGGCTAAAGATGTCATAGGTCAATCAAAAGGAAAACTCCTTTTTTATAGAGAGACTTGGTGGTAGGATAGTGAGGTTCAAGCAGCCATCAAGAATAAGAAAGTTTTAAGACATGGAAAAGGACTAAGGATGTGACCAAGGATGTTGAGGATCTTCAAGGGTATAGGTCGGTTAGAGATGAAGCTAAGAAAATTGCGGAAAAAGCAAGAGAAAGGAAGTATGAAGAGTTATATAAAAAGTTGGGTATGAAGGAAGGGGAAAATTCTAACTTTAAGATAGCTCAAATAAGGGATAGGAAGAGTAGAGATCTTGACTATTTTAGATGTATTAAAAATGAAGATGGTAAAGTACTAGTATGTGATGTGGACATTAAGAAGATATGGGGAATCTATTTGTCTAGTCTTTTAAATGAAAATTCTTTAGGGATCTGTGATTTGGATGATTACATCACTCACTAAGGCACCAATCTTTGAACATGTATATGGAGAATTTTGATGTCCAAAGTAAAAGAAGCATTAAAGAGGATGAAAATAGGCAAGACACAAGGTTCTGATGAAATCCTAATAGAAATATGGAAGATCTTAGGAACCTACAAGCTAGCTTAGTTGACTAAGTTGTTTCATAAGATTATGAGCACATGGAAAATGTGAGATGATTGGAGGGAAAACATCTTAGTTCCAATTTACAAAAATAAAAGACATTCAAAGTTGTAATAACTATAGAGACATTAAATTGATGACCATACTATGAAATAATGGGAAAGAGTAACCGAGACCTGTTTGAGACATTTAACCACAATTACAGAGAATCAGTTTGGGTTTATGCCGGGAAGATCTACAACAGATGCTATTTACCTAATTGGGAGACTTATGGAAAGCTATAGAGTGTGTAGGAAAGACCTTTATATGGCATTCATTGACCTAGAAAAAGCTTTTGATAAAGTTCCTAAAGCGTTAATTTGATAATTACTAGAGAAAAGAAGTGTTGTAAGTAAATATGTGGACTTAATTAAGGATATGTATGATGGTTTAGTAACAAGTGTAAAAACAGTGGTGGGGGGGATCGAAGTAATGAATTCCCACTTACAGTTTGGCTACATCAAGGATCAGCTTTAAGCCAATACTTATTTACACTTATATATGAATTAACCAAAGACATCCAAGACGAGGTTCCTTGATGTATGTTTTTTGCTGATGATATTGTGCTGATAGATGAGACTCAAGTAAGGATTAATACCAAGTTAGAATCATGGAGAGTAGCTTTGGAATCAAAAGGCTTTAAACTAAGCAGAATATTTAATTTGTAACTTTGGTCATGATCAAGCAAACGATGAGGTGGTGAAACTTGTTGATAAGGAGATTTCTCAGAGTGATTGTTTTAGGTACCTTGGTTCAATCATAAAAAAAATAATAAAAAAATGATATAGAGGATGATGTTTTCCAAAGAATTAAAATAGGGTGGATGAAGTTGAGAGGTGCTTTTGGGGCTTGTGTGATCGACGTATTCTTTTAAAGCTTGAAGGAAAATTTTATAGGACCATCGTTGGACCAATTATGATGTATGGTGTGGAATTTTGGGTTGTTAAAAAGAATCATATAGATAAACTCAGTGTAGCAGAAATGAGGATGCTAAGATGAATGAATGGCAAAACTAGGAATGATAAGATAAAGAATGAGCATATTAGAGTTGGTTTGGGTGTAGCTCCGATAAGTGATAAGCTATGAGAAAGTTGTTTGAGGTGGCACATCTACGTTCAATGGAGGCCTATAAATGCCCCTGTTCGGAGAAGTGATATAATCCAGATTAAATGAATTATAAGAGCCAGGGGCAGACCTAAAATAATCTTAAGAGACGTGGTGAGAAAGGATATGCATAGCTTAGGCCTTGCATCTAGCATGGCCTCAAACATAACTGATTAGAAGGCAAGAATCCATATAGCCAACCCCATTTAGTTGGGACAAGGCTTGTTGTTGTTGTTGTTGCGGCTGCTCTTCCAGTTTTTTTCTGATGCTTTCGAGTTTATATTTTGGATTAGTATTCATCCTAATCATGCTTCTAAGTTTACTTTTCTTGTCAAAATTTGTCAGTTATTATTATAGAAAGTTAGAAACTGCACCATGCTACTTTCTTTTGATGTTCCTCTATAGAATGAGATATTAGAAAGATGTTCTTTTCTAATTGTGAAATTAAGTAATTATCATTGCCTTGCACATTCCATAAGGCTGACATCTTTGAACATTAACCGTTAGACATTTATTTTCAGTAGTTAAGAACCCAACTAAGAATAAAAATAAGGCCATAACCAAAGATAGACCATCGATTTCTATATTAAGACTTTGTGAAATGCTTCTTTTCTTCCATAACTCTTGTTTCTGGAATTCTTATGTAAATTTGGTTGTTCATGAGAAGAAACGGACATGTTAGGAGTGTAAAGTGCGAGTGCTCATCCATTCCCATGAAACTTTCTGCCTCTGTGTTTTACCTAACCTAAGCTACTACTTGTTCAGGAGTGTCAAGTGCGAGTGCTCATCCATTCCCATGAACTTTCTGCCTCTGTGTTTTACTTTTACCTAACCTAAGCTATTACTTGTTCAGGAGGGTGCTCCAATTTTGACTGATCGAGTTTGGGAAGCTATTGTGAAATCCTTTGCCAGCCAAATGAAGTCGGCTTTCTCTACTTCAAGTTTCGTCAAGGAAATATTTACTCTAGGGTACCCTAAGCTCACCTCTATGATAGAGAACCTTCTTGAAACAATTTCACGTGAGACAGATGTCAAGGGGGTTCTTCCAGCAATCGGCCCAGAAGGAAGAGATCAGATGGTTGCTTCCATTGATATATTCCAAACTGCTTTCTTGACCCTTTGCTTGGGTCGGCTAACGGATCTTGTTAATAGTGTCTTTCCAGTGTCTAGCCGGGGAAGCGTTCCTTCCAAAGATCAGATCTCAAGAGTTGTGCTTCGAATTCAGGAGGAGATTGAAGCTGTTAAACTGGATGGGCACTTGACTCTACTTGTCTTGCGTGAAATTAGCAAAATTCTTACATTGCTAGCACAAAGAGCTGAATACCAGGTATATTCGTTCAATAAAATCTTATACTGTATGCGATTAAATGAGAATTCTGACAAGTTCTTTCTAATTTCTACTTATTGGTTAGGTAATTAAAAAAGTATTTACAAATTTATTCTTGAAAATCTATCCAAACATTAAAATTATTGTGCAATTTGGTGGCAGATATCTGCTGGTCCTGAGGCCCGTCAAGTGTCTGGTCCTGCAACTGCATTACAGCTCAAAAACTTCACTTTATGCCAACATCTGCAAGAAATTCATACTCGTGTTTCATCAATGGTATCAGGGCTACCAAATGTTGCTTCAGATGTCTTATCTCCCTCCTTGAATGCCATATATAGTGTTGCATTTGATTCGGTAACATCTTTATTTCAAGCAATGCTTGATCGTCTTGAGGCTTGCATCTTGCAAATTCACGACCAAAAATTTGGTGCACATGGCATGGATGCTGCTATGGACAATAGTGCATCACCTTACATGGAGGAATTGCAGAAATGCATGCTTCATTTTCGTAGTGAATTTCTCTCTCGGCTGTTGCCTTCTAAAGCTAATGCCGCAGGTGCAGGTGCAGGTACAGAGAACATATGTACTGCACTTGTCAGGAGAATGGCATCGCGGGTTCTGATATTCTTCATCAGGCATGCTGCACTTGTACGGCCTCTTTCAGAATCTGGGAAGCTGAGGATGGCCAGAGACATGGCTGAACTTGAACTAGCTGTAGGCCAGAATTTGTTTCCAGTACAACAGCTTGGTGCACCTTATCGAGCCCTTCGTGCATTTCGGCCTGTCATCTTCTTGGAAACATCCCAACTGGGAGCTTCACCACTTCTTCAAGATCTTCCTCCGAGTGTCATACTTCATCACCTCTATTCTCGAGGGCCCGATGAATTGCAGTCACCCATGCAGAGGAATAGACTTACACCTTTGCAGTATTCACTCTGGTTGGATTCACAAGGGGAAGATCAGATTTGGAAAGGCATCAAAGCAACTCTTGATGATTATGCTGCAAGAGTAAGGGCTCGGGGGGACAAGGAATTCAGCCCCGTATATGATCTCATGATACGGTTAGGATCATTGTTGACAGAAACTGCTGCAGTGTCACAAAAGTATTCATGACCAGCTAGCTCCTTCACAACAAGCTTGATTTTCAGAGTATTTGGGCCTTCAGCAATGCTTGGGCTTTTAGGGAGCTGTGCTGAATTGTATTGTTAAAACATTTTCTGGTTGCTGGGCTGGGCATACTCTTCTGCCAATGGAACTTGCTGGGAGTTACTTTGGTTATAATCTACAGTGCTCGTTTTTTTTTCCTTCTCAATTTCTTCATGGGTTTGCATTGCTCGAGTTATCAGGTGCGTTTATATCCAGTTGGCCTGCAAAGGGAGGAGAGTTAATTTCGTTTTTCTTCATTTTGTCAAGCGCTTCTGAGTCTGCCTGACCTGCGAAGAGTAGAGGCACAGGTTATTTTAGTTTTGCAGGTCCATGGTATTGAAAATTTTGTATTACTGTTTCTATTCTTACCAAGTTGTATGCTTTCCCTTGAAGAACTATTTCTATTAAAAGAAATACTATGATTCATTCGACTTGTATATCTTTATACATCATGTATACACTTGGTATTTAGACATTTCATCGAAAATTTATAGGGATTCACTCTTAAGGTGTCATGATGTTGGATGAGGAATACTGGTGTCTTTGACTCTACCCATTTTTTCAGTTCGAATATATTGTTCTCAAGAATTTGAACTCCCAGCATTATCCATTTTGCCGTGCTAATGTTACACACTTCCTACTCACAAACGTAAGCAGTTACGCAAGCACCGACGCTGCAATACCTTTTTCTGATTTAGCTAATTTCATTTCATTCAATTTTATCAAAAAAAAAGTTAATACTTTCAATCGATTTTAAAAAAATTAACAATTTCAATCAATTTTACCGAAAGAAGAAGAACAATTTCAATCAATTTTACAGAAAAAAGAAGAACAATTTCAATCAATTTTACAGAAATAACTGTCCAGCGACGACTCAACTACGTTGCCGACGGAGGAAATCCTGTGCATCTGTGCTTGTTATTTAACCTGTTCTTCCTCTGCGGACGATATCGAAGGATTGCTTGGGTGAACTACCTTCTTCCACCTTCCGAACAAACTATGGCAATGAGATCTCTTCTCTGGCGTATTTCCACGTTTAGTGTCGCCTGCTTGTTTTTCTTCTCTCTTCATCTTCTCCTTATAGAGCTTTCGCATCACATATGCCTCGGCAAATTGGGCACTAGCAGAAGACATCTTCACACAAACAGTTCCAAATGATCAAGATGCAACTCCACACTACTCGAAAGATATGAAGTTGGAATGGGTTGGTCTTCTTCTTATATAGGTTTCTTTCTTGCCTTGTTGATGAAGCGCTGAAGTGGAACCCTCTTTCTGCCCAGTTTCCTTGCTGCTCAAGTCATCACCGAGATGGTTCTAGCACTTTCCAGGTCACTTTTGGTGTCTTTCTCAGTCTTCCAAAGTATATTCAACCGCGGCTGCCTATGAATAACGAAGAAGGTGGAGATAATAGTTCTTCCTGGATTTGTGCATGGTCTGTTGTCCTTCCCCTAAACCCCAACAACGTATGCACTGCCGTCACCATTTTGGCTCTTTCTAATTTGGACTTTGATTGACAACGGAAACTTCACTGACGCATTTTTATGAATGCATTCGAGTTTTTTTTTTTTTATCAAATGAATGCATTCGAGTTGAAGTGACAGTTGAAAAAATACAAGCAAAATATACTAAGAGGAATTTAATGTACTTGGACAAAACACTGCCTACGTTCACCAATGTCCACCACCACGAGAAAAAAAGTTTCATTATTTCAAAAAATCTAGCACTACTTTCACACCCACTCTAAATGATACCCTTCTTGTTCTTATTACCTACGTTATAGACTTTTTATAGAAACTTAAAACCCTAATCTCAATATAATTATAATTTTAACATAGTAATAATAATTGACCCAAACCCAACATTTATTTTTCTTCTCACTGTGATCAAGCAGAGATTAGTCTAAATCATTAGAAGTCCCATATGCCTAATTGTTAAACCATTTCCTAAGATAAAAGTAGTTAGGTATGGGATTTGACTTGCTTCTCTTGATAAAACTATTTCACACCATTAAGGTTTTAAGCATCAGCATTGATAGTGATGGGCAGAAGTGATTATAACTATCTTTGACTTCCTTCCAAGCCATCTGATCTGAAAAAGCTCAGTTTCTCGTTGTCATAGGGTTAGTTAGGCAGGGTTTGGTTTTCTTTCGTGTGGATCAGTATTTGAATTAACCACTGGGAAAGAAACAAATACTGATTTGAGTGATTTTTGGCATTGCATATGATCAGTAATTCTGCAGTAACTGTGCTTCTCAGTTCTTACTTCTTCGATTTCATCATAAATTTTCTGTCTTGACAATTCCATGCTGATGTGATTTCTTGGAATGAATTATGGGTTTGAAGAATCTCTTCAGTATCAAGTTATCTCCCCCCCCCCAAAAAAAAAAAAAAAAAAAAAAATCAAGTTGTCATGAGCTTCGGATTTAATGTCTGCTTTTAATCTGAGAGGTAACAGAGGACGCTTTAGCCAGAAGAGCTTGAAGCTCTAATTCTACTATATATTAAGAAGAAAAAAAATTTCTGAATAGATGCTTTTTGCTACATAAATTTTCTTGACAAAGTTTAATACAGAAATCCAGGAAGGACTGGACTAGAGAAACTAGAGACTTAGATCTTAGCTTTTAGAGGGTTTTACAGAACTTCCTCTGTGCTTGATCAGATCATCGAACCTCAAGAATTTAAACACTATCTTTCTAAACCAATACATAGGCTAGCTACTCATTCACGCAAACATTGCCGTAAGCACTGACGCTGCAACCCGTTCCTTGGGAAGCCAAATTAATTTCAATCAATATCACAGGGATTATCATTCTCCACTGACGACTCTAATGTGTTGCCGATAGAGGAAATCGCTTGTGCAGCTTTGCTTCTCAGTTAACTTCTTTCTTCGCCGACCATATCGATCGAAGGATTGCTTGGGTGAACAACCTTCTTCCACCTCCCGAACAAACTGTGACAATGGGATTTCTTCTCTCCTTTTGACTCTCCAGGGCTAGTGTGGCTTCCTTGTTTTTCTTCTCTCTTCATCTTGTCCTTATGCAGCTTTTGCAGCACATATGCCTCAGCAAATAGAGCACCAGCAGAAGACATCTTCACAGAGAGTTCCAAGTAATCAAGATGAAATCAACTTCACTGCTCGAAAGATATGGAGTTGGTAAGGGTTGGTCTTATTCTTATATAGGCTTTCTTGGCTTGCTGATCAAGCTTTGAAGTGGAGCCCTTGTGCCCACTTCCCTTGCTGATCAAGCCAATCACTGGGATCTTTAATTTAAGCTTTACCTTCCAAAATATATTCAATTGCGGCTGCAGGAACTCGTTTCTCTTGTGGCTTTAGTGCTCTTGTGGCTTTAGTGGTTTATTTTTATAAGCTTTTGACAAAAGAAGGTGATGAGCTATTACCTACCGCTAAGTCGCTAACAATGTATGCACTGACGTCACTTTTTGTCTCCTTCAAAGATAGAAACTCACTGAGGCATTCGTCATACACATTTGACTCGCAGCCATGACTAACAGAGAGAGATCCACCAGGAGGAATACAGTCTAATGGGTTAGATTATTATCATGTACTCGAAGATAATTTATGATAGATTTCAAGTGATTGATCAAATGATTTTACAGTTTATGTAAAATGATTTGAGCACCATACTGTGCATGAGTTGTTGCTATGTTGATAGGAGCATGAGCATCAGATGGAGAAAGCTCAAATTGAAAATGTTGTAGAATCATTGCCAGAGCCGTCTTTGCTTCAGTCAAGGCAAATTGTTGTCCAATGCATATTCCATGGCCGCCACCAAATGGAAAGAAGGAAACTTGATTGTTTGTGGCTTTAGCAACTCCTCCAGAGAATCTCTCTGGCTTGAACTCATTTGCATCTTCACCCCAAAGTTCAGGATCATGATGAACAAGCATAATAGGCAATATGAGTTCCACCCCAGGTGGCAAAGACATTTCTCCTAGCTTTATCTTCTTACAAGCATATATTCAATTGAGCCGTCTTTGCTTCATTCTTTTGTTTCTTTTGGTGGGTTAAAACCTGCATATATTTGCAAATCTCATAAAACTTTCCGCCTGAACAATTTGAGATGACATGATCATATTCAAGACCTATGTGTATATGCATCCATCATTGATTGGAGAACTAGTAATGAGAAACTAATAAGCAGGATAAGAGATAATTCTCACTTGTACCTAAAGCCTGGGATGTATGGATACTGAAGAACTTGCATTGCAAGCTCGGCTTGTTCGTCTTGTAAAGAGAAAATCTGTCCTCCTTCCTGGTAATTGCTTCCAAAGGCTGTCCTTGAGATGATATCCGCAATTAAAGCTTGGAGTTCAGGCCAAACATTCAGTTCAAAAGACCCATTGGGTGTAACCAACTTCTCCCATCGGCTAACTAATTCAGCACAGCTTGCACAAATTGTTGGAAACATGGACTATAAGAAGTAGGAGAGAAACTAATAGCAAAGTTAATAAGAAGTTAACCCTACATATATAGTGTGTTTTCAGCTTTCTCTCATGAAGAAAAGAAAGAAACACAGAAAATAACTAACATCAAATTAGTGTAATCAAACCTTTAATTTCTCCAGGTGGAAGGCTGGGTTCAGAGTCCTCATGCGTTTAACCCATTTGTCTCCCTCAAGATTGAAAAGGCCATCTGATAACAAGTTAACTAGTGGGTTTCCTATAGGCTTGATAATGTGACCAGACTTGTCCGATAAGATGGCACTTATAAGGTTGGGATCTAAAATTAGCAACCTTGGGGTTGTTCTAAACCAGAAATCAGACAACTTACCTGCAGTAATCAACCCAGAGCTTTCTAAAGTGACTCAAGAATATAGTTTAAACAAACCCTTCTGCTTTTCAAATAAAAGGGTAAGGATTATATAATCTGATCATACCATGGGTCTGGATGATTTGATGATCAAATGGAGCAACACGAGGAACAATATCATGGGTTAGGTTCCTGGGTTTGGATGCAGCTTCACTGAACAGTCTCTGGTTCTCTTTCACATTGCCGAACAGTACTTTATACGGAGCCATTTTGATGCGTTGATCCTTGAGAAGCTTCTCCATCTTCTTGGGCTTCCACCATACCCAATTCAACATCCACCATGTTCCCACCAGAACACTCAAGATCACAACTGAAATCAACCCAAATGCCTCCATCGATCGATCCCTTCTCTGTTTCTCCTTTCTTCACTGTTCGGATTCATCTAGAAACAGAGCAGGGAGAGAGCTAGTGTGTACATCATTCTGCATTTATGGTGATGCTTTTTAGCTGGGTCCCTCGTGGCTCATCTATCCATGCGATGAAACTCATCGATCATAAAAGACACACTGCTATTTTATGTGAAACAGAATGCTTGACATCTGGTCTTCATTTTTTGTAGTTTTCCAATTTCAAATTGCATTCTGGGTTAGTCTTCCTTCCCTCTGCCTAATTAAGTTTAGATCATCATGGAATCCCTTAAAAAATGTTAAATCTAGCCCTTCTTATTTTCATGTTCTCATTGATATCCTTCGTTCATAACATAAAAATACAAACAGATGATATAGCAGAGCTGCTTCAATTCCTTAGTTTTTATAATGTGTTAGTTGATAAACTCTCGTCTAGCTTTTGTAAGAAACAAGAAGCAGTTAATGTCTTCAGATCATAGTATAGAGTTCATTACAAACTTTCAAACTAGATTAACATGAGAATAGCTTTTTAAAATGAGAATCAAAACTGGCATTACTTAACAAAATGATTACAGCTGCGATAGTTTATGTAGGATGATAGGAGCTCCATATTGAGGCTGAAGAGTGAAAACTGTGTAAGGAGCATGAGCATATGAAGGTGATAGCTCAAACCAGAAATGCTTTAGAATCTTTGCCATTGCCATCTTTGCCTCAATTAGAGAGAAATTTTGCCCAATACATATCCGAGGACCCCAACCAAATGGGAAGAATGATAGTACTTGATTCTTAGTCGCCTTTAAAATTCCTCCTGAAAATCTTTCTGGATTGAACTCTTCTGCATCTTCACCCCAAAATTCACAATCGCGATGAACTATGATTGCAGGCAATGATATCCAGACTCCTTTAGGAAGAGTGATATCTCCCAGCTTCATCTCCTTGTAAGTAAACCGGTTAAGCATTGGAGCTGCTGGGTATAATCTAAGAACCTCATACAAAACCATGCTCACAATTTTTAAGTTGTTTAATCCATCGAAAGTTGGTTTATTTTTTCCAAAGACCTGTAAGACCTCTTCCCTTGCTCGCAATTGCCATTCTGGATGCATGCTCAGTAAAATCATTGTCCATGTAAGCAAAGATGCAGTAGTCTCTTGTCCAGCAAAGTAGAATAGCTTGCACTCTCCCATCACTTCTTCCATACTCAACCCTGAATTCTTGGATGTGCTAAATCTTTTTGTTTCCACGGCATTGGATTCCAAAAGTATCCCTAACAAGTCATTTTTGTTGCTGCCTTCTTCCATTTCTTTAGCAATCATTCTCTTGTCAATGATTCTCCGCAACCGTGCTTGCACTTCTCGGTCTATTTCCTTCATTCTTCGAGTCCTTTGTGTAGGTATGAACCTATAAATGAACCATAACTATGAGTGTTACAAAACCCCAACCAAGTGATTTAAAGATGGACAATCTCATGAATGATGATCATTGTACCTAGAACCTGGGATATAAATGGAACTAGAAGCTTGAATCAAAAGCTGTGCCTGTTCTGTTTGAAGCTGAAATATCTTCATCCCTTCTTCGTAGTTGCTTCCAAATCCTGCTCGAGAAATGACATCTGCAGTAAAATTTTTCAGTTCCAGCCATACATCTAGCTCACCGAATCCATTTGATGTTACCATCTTCTTCCATTTGTTAACCAATTCACAGCAGCTAGTGTGAAATGCAGGTAGCATTTCCTTTAAACAACACCAAAGAAAAGAAGTATCATCGATCCAGTGATAACATTGAATTCAATAAGAAAGTAGGAAATTAAGGGAGCTAAATCATTATGAAATCCTCTGGTCTGGTCTGTATTTAGTTGTCAACAAGTACATGGAGAAGAGGAAGAAACATAGGTAAAGAGGGGTTCCTCTAATGGAAACCAACCTTCAACTTCTCTGTATGGAAGGCGGGGTTAATGATCCTTCTGTGTTTTGTCCAATCATCACCTTCACGGCTTCCAATCCCATTTGCCAGCAAGCTAACATATGGGTTAGGCTTGGGCTTCTGCAGAAGTCCACGTTTATTAGACAAAATATCCCTGATTAGAACTGGATCTGTGATACACACTTTAGGGATTGGCCCAAACCATGATACAAACATTTTCCCTGCAATTGTAATTAGTGTTAGCTCATGAATTTTTATGGGAACCTGAGAAATAACTTCGCATTGATTAGTTTCAGACAAAATGCCACAATTACTTTTGATCTTTGCAAAGGTTCCATTTTGTTCTGTTTTAGTTTTACTCTACTGTCCCATTTTGTTCTGTTTTAGTTTTACTCTACTGTCAACATTCTTAATGGGACCAAATAATGGAGAATAAGTGAAGTATATGTGGAGCCACTGGGTTCAGATTACAGCTAAATTCTAGAAAATGGTTTCTACCTGGATACAACTTCTTGACAGCAACTGATCATCAGTGTTTCATTTTGCTTTTTCCAGACTGGAACTGCTCTTTGTACCCTACTTTAAGCACTATGTCCCATTATACGTAGAAATAATGTATCATACTTAATCTGTACGTAGATCTCGTATGTTTTTCATCTCATGCTATCCAGCTTGTTCAGTGTTCACTGATCCGCTTAGGCCTGAATTACTGACCTATTGGTGTCAGTTTTTAGGGTATGGGTATCACTGTGTTGTAGGGACTTTCCGATGCTTCCCAATACCAGTTCCGGTTTAAAATGCTTCATTGGTAGTTAGATCAGTCACCATGAAAACCCAAGACGTATAGGAATTCAATTGCATAGGGGGTTCAGTTACTGAGAGGATGCTTTCTAGTCAACTTAAAACTGGGACCAGCAGGTCACATTTTAAGAGTGTCATGTTCAAGCACTTCTCTCAGGATTGCAATTGAAATCGATTGTGTCAATAAAATGGCCAGCACTGATGGCAATATGATACCTACTTTAACAACAAAGCAAATTGGAGCTGAGCTCTTTCAAGAATAGACCCAACAGCAGATTCAGCACCAAGACCACAACTGCTACTACTGGCATATATGCATCCAGGAACCAAGCAATTGCTGGCAACTAGCTAGCTAGCACAGGACTTCCACCAAAAAAAAAGAAAAAAAAAAAGCTAGCTAGCACAGGACAAGTTTGGCTTGGGGTTTTGAGCCTGGAGATGTATGTGGGATTCTGTCATGCAATGCATTCATCTATAAGGTTAATGTTCTCAGTAAGGAAGTTGATCTATTTACACTAGATTAATGAGAGCACACATAAAACTCATGAGCTAGCCGGGAAAAGCTTAAAACAGAAAAAGAGAAGTTAGACATCAAGATCAAACTCATGAGCTGGGGAAAGCTTAAAACAGAAAAAGAGAAGTTAGACATCAAGATCAAAACATCCACAAATAGGGAAACCAACAGGAGCCACAAGCTGGCCATCTAATTCCCAATAAGAAAAGAATCCAATTAATAAACAAGCAAGGGTGATGAAATGGGTTGCCTCTCTGGAAAATGGTCTGTATCACCCCATCTCCCATTTTGCAATTTTTAGCACAGTGTGAGTTTGTCCGTGGCATAGAAAAATTTGAATTGGGTTATCCATAAATGTAAAATTTGAAATTGACCTCTGACCCACTCAGTAGAATACCAACCACAGGACAGCAATGTAGGAAGTTTTCCTACAGATGCAACAAACTCCTCCACGCAATCCTCTCTGACAAGAACAATACATACACCAGCACCCTTCAATGTGTTTTCACATGAAGCAGTGAGCTTTTTTGCAAGAAGAAGAAGAACAAAAACAACAGGAACCAGAAGATCAAAATTAAAGAAAGGAGGAAGAGGAGCTTACCGTAATTATTGATAGACTGGTTAACAAAGGGGATGACACGAGGCACGATGTCATGAGAGAGGCTGATGGGTTTGGACTGAACTTGCTTCTTCAACCTCATCTCCTCTCTGAGATTGCCGTAAGGAAACTTGTAGAGAGGTCCTTTGATGCCTTGCTTCCTCAGACACTTCTCCAGCTTCTTGGGTCTCCACCATAACCAACTCAACACTTTCCATACGCATGAAAGAACCAACAAGGAAGCTGTAGCAGCAATCACAGTCAACACATAATCTGCTCCCATTTTATCTTCTCAAATGTCTCTGGCTTTCTCTTTAATTTTTTTAGCTTCTAACAAGGACGAGTTGATGAGTAGAACATAAACCTTGAAGGGCTGAGAGAAAGAGAGAGAATGGGTAGTGATCAGTTGTGGTTCTTGATGATCTCATATATATAACCTTAATTTGCCGCGTAGTTTGTCATGCCCAAAGACCATGGCCCAACACTGGATGAGTTGTAAAGAATATGTAAATTAAGTCATCATCTGAATAATTTCATAGAGCATTAATACAAGTTCCTAATATTTTGTTTCTGGGTAAATAAAAAGTAACACATTTTGGGAGGAAAACAAGGGGGGAAGCGTGGGGGAACCAACCATGCTATGATGCCCAGAGGAGACAATAAGAAAACCTAGCCCAGATTACAACAAAGAGTCAGTTCCTTGCACAAGTTCCTAAGATCAAAATTTTGCTCACCCAATTGAGCTAAATAGAATAAAGTGTCCTATACCATGTTGGACCTACTGTTGCCATAAATTTTCAAAGAAACCAATAATGTTAGTTTCATTATGCTTATTTATATTTTGTATATCTGAAGATATCACAGAAGTTGTGGTCAAAAAAAATGGTGGGAGAAAAATATATATAAGTATTAATAGTTTGATTTATTTTGTTCATAACAAAAAGAAATAGCCACTGAAAAAAGCATGAACATAAACATTATAGTATTAGGGTCATGAGGTGACCCACTCTACATGATAGAGCTTTAGTGCTGCAATTAACTGTGTAGCATTGAGTTGCGTACAATGAAAATGAAATGAATGGTCAGTGTTGTGCATTAAATGCACTACAGTAATGCACAACACTGCAGTTGAACCCCACTGTGTAATGCTTGTTTTATCTATTGCCTTGTCAAATTGTACAATGGGTCTTTACATAAGCTCCAAGTGGGGCTAACAAAGAATTGGTAAGTTCATGTGAAGGTTCAAGGGCATGTCCTTAAGTAGTTAATAATTTTGTATTTTACAAAAAAAAAAATTTGAATGTGTCACGGTTGATCAGTCATGAACTTGAGGTCCTCTAAGTCCCTAGGATGCGTTTGATAATGTTCTCAGAAAATAATTCTTTTGCTTTTAGAGAAGACAAGAATAGTTGGTAGACGGGTTGGGTCATTTCTTTTGTTCTTCAAGAGCAAACTGATCAGAAAAGTTGATATAAAAAACGTCTTTTGAAGGATATGAATTACATGTTCTTATAACAGAACAAAAACTTAACAAAATAATCTCAGCAGTGAAGGTCGTCTTGAGATTACCCCCAACCCTATTCCTACTTGTAAACCCTATCCGCTTTGCTCTCTTACCCTGCAATCTTGTTCAAAAACAAGTTAAAACAAATGCCCACTCCAAACAAAGAACAATATCTTAGCACATAAACATGTAAATATGGTTTATACAAGCACTGGTTTTTTAGAACAGAAACATTATTGAACGTTGATTAAGAGAGATACAATTAATTAACCTTAGCTAGGCCCTCGAATTTGATGGTTTCCCCTCTTTTCCTCCATTTGTTTTTTCCTTTTTATCTTCTCTCACCATAGATCTATAAGACATTTGTCTTCAAAGATCGATCAATCTGTATCTCTTTCCAACCATGATGACCCACTAAAAGATACCCATTTAATTGCTTGGCCAAGTTAAGATCTTATTTGTTCAAGAACTCGATAAGCTTTTGAAAAGGACCTTTTAGAAGTGGAAAGAAAGTTCAGTAACATAAGCACCTAAGTTCTCTAGCATACCATTTTAGATTTGAAGTAGTTTCTGACAGTCTTTCCAAAACAGATGGATGCATTGCATACACTGAAGTCTTCATCATCGTGTTCATCATAGCTTGCACCATTATATGCACTGCCATCACTGTTCCTATTAAAATCATATACCCTACTTAGAGGTCCCCCACTACCCAAACTCCTTGAATTTGAATTTTAACACAACTTTAATATGGAATCGATCAATCCATCTAATACTCATAATTGCTTTCAAGCTTCGAACTTGCTACTGTAAATAGGTTCACATTCTCCACAATTCTAGCTGAATTATGTTTATCATGGTATGATTTTAACAGAACTTTACTGTTTATTCACTCCGATGTATATTTTTTGGCACCAAAGATGATCAGAGAGCGTGCCATAATCAATTTGAATCCCCTTTAATGACTGCAATTCTGAGTTGCAGACTTGAATTTCTAATTACGTTTGAGGAAATGTCTCATTTGGCATTTTAACTCAAAACACAATGTGTCAGAAGAATGAATAATTCATTAAGTCTCACCACTGACAGCTGTGCTATAACTCAATGAAGAACTACCAAGGATCCCTAATTCTAATACATGTCGAAACAATACAGGAATGTAGATGTATATACAATGACAAGAAATAAAAGAGAAATCCCACTAGTTTTGTTCCAGAATTTGCTCATCTTTAAAAAGTTGAATTTGCAGTAATGCATTAGATTCATAAGTCAGCAATTTCTCTTTTCTTTCTTCCCAGATTAGCTCACATAGGTCAATCAGTACCGATAAGCTACATATAGTGTCTTCTACTTTCGCATTCTAGCAGTTACTTTCATTAGACCCATCATTCCCTGCATTAAGCATGGCTCAAACCGGTCAGAACAAGTTAATTTTCCATCAAAACTGGATAAATCATCTAGCTAATGAATGTATGCCTCGGTTCTCAGAAGTTATTGAACACTGTGCAGTCAAAACCTTGTCTGCTTAGAATGAAGAGCCAGATGCAAACCTATTAAGGAGAATAAAACATTTTTTCATTGAAACAACTAATGAAAAAATAGAGAATAGAGTAGCCTAGTGCAACCCTTGTGGGATAATTAGTCTATAGCATCACAGCAAAAGCTAATTAATGTAAATGTGACAAATAATTTTGCATTGACTGAAAACTGTACAGGACAGTTACTGCTGTACATTCAATTCCAAAGTCTCAAACAAAACCACGAATTTCAATAGCCACCCCCCCCCTCCCAAATCCCAATTTCAGGGTATTATTAGACTGGTTTAATCTTCATATTGGTTTGTTTATTGACTAAGTGTTCATATGGAAGATCCGAGTAGCAGATTCTCTTCATATTTCAGGGTACTATAGGGACCAGTTTAATCTCCAGACTGGGTTCTTTGTTGACTAATCTCAATCCAGCCATTTAATTTCACACTATCTTCAAGGAATCATTCTACCATTGGCATGATGCAATCCAACACAATTTAGTATCCATCCAAGTCTTTGATGCACTTTTATCTAAGTTCCTAGGTTAGAAACCTAAATTGCAGATTCTGGAAACACCTAGATGCATTTTTATCTAAGATCCTAGGTTAGAAACCTAAATCGCTGACTCTGGAAACACCTACGGTTTACAATCAATGGTCAGAACATTGGAGTTCTGGGGGTTGGGTTACGGTTGGTTTGCAAACACCGACCAAACTATTTTCTTGACCAGAACAGGTTGATTTTGACTACAAACAGTTGACACAGATTCTGTTTTCGAATTATATTTTGTATCATGTTAAAAGGGGTGCCTAATAAGAACCTATGGTTCATCCTATCTACTCCCTTACCATCTAGCCTGCATATATATTCAGTCTCCTTTGTAACACCCATTGGATCACGTTTATTTTAAAATGGATTCAAACAAGTGGTTTGCGGCCCAAAGCATAGAACCTCTCATTCTGGCACCAAATTTACCACCCAGAGAGAACCCATGGGATTTGCAGCCAATTGGGTAAGAGAAAGCTAGAAATATATCTCCCCCATTATTCCTCAACACATATCCTATACCTGACTGTAGTGGGTTATCGCTGAAACACAATCAAAATTCAACTTGAAGGACCTGCTGCAAAAGGGAGGCTGACAGGCCACAGATGGACTATGGAACTTCACAAAGACACAGAGATTTTGCTAATATTAAAAAGAGAAATGGTAGATGAGAAGTAGAACGGAGAGTAAGCAAAAGACATACTCATCCACAATATAGGATATATCCATTTTGAGTTTCCAATTGCCAACAAATAATTTTATGCAATGCTAAATATAAGTAGAGAGGAGAAGAAAAAAGGTTTGAGGTAGTGCCAGAGCATTAGTCTCCATGGTCTCCAAGGCCGTTATTCATTATGGAAGAACCATCAATAATATTGCTCATGTCTACATAGACTACTAAAGGACTGGCGTTTGAATCCTCCCAACCTTAAAGAATATAAAGGCACCTAAACACCTAAACGATTTTCCCATAACAGCCGGAAAATGCTCACTACTGACAAAGGATCAACCTCCCCCCCACCCCCCACCCACCCCCAAAAATAGGACACCTAGCCTTGACGAACTCTTTTTTTATTTTTTTATTTTAAAAGGGAAATCAATGTAATTAATATACCTGTATTTCTAGGAATTGCTAGCTTTTGGGCCTTGCATTTTCTGCGGTTGTGGCCAACCTCTTTGCACTGAGCACAATGAAGTGGTCTCTTATCTACAGGGTCAGGCTTCACTTGCTTCCCCTTCGGCCTGCCAGGTAAACGGCGAACAGTAGGAGGACGAAGGCCAAGTCCAGTGCTGGAATCCTCATCACTGTTTCCATCAGTGGCAGCACCATTAGGAATTTCATGAATTGGTACTGGGTGCATCTGCTCTGAGTATATCGCCTGTTGTGTCTCTTTCAGGTAGCAAGCTTCTACATGATGATACGCATCCGCATTAATACTTCTAAGAGCTGCACAACCATGCTCGCAAGGGAGACCTGTCATATCCCATTCCCGACATGTGCAGTTCCTGTTATGTAAATCAACAACATACTTGTTAGGTAAAACACATACTTCAAATTTTGAGTCTGACAAATAATGGACACCAAATCCTTGACTTCTCTCCATGTTTCCTTTTAATTTATCATCAATCTGGCTACCAACTGGAAGCTGCCAAGTTGAAGCTTCAGTACGCTTTCCACACATGAGGTCTGCTATCTTCAATCGAATTAGGTTAACAAATCCCATAATTGGCAATTCTTGAGCTTCTTGAACCCATGTGGTAAAAGATTCATCAAAATTCAAGCTGAACTTGTCATAACGCTTACCCGGGAAAAGAGAATTAGCCCAGCACATAGGTTCACTTTCCAGCACCCAATCATATGCCTCATTAGAAAGTGACTGCATTTGTCCCAGGGCATTATCAAAATCTATCCGGTTCCTTGAGTATGCGAGTTTGTCCAAGATTGTCCTCAAGGCATCTTTTATAGAATTAGACAAATGCTGGCCTCTAAGAAACAACTTGAAACTTTCACTCAAGTGGCGGTAAGAATGTGCATGACGCACAGAACCAAATGTATCATTAACTGCCTGAAGGAGGTGTTCATTCCAGTCTGAGACGAAGATAATGTCTCTACTGTCTTTCAGAGCTACTTTCAAGTTTCCAAAGAACCATGTCCAGTCTTGCAAAGAAGCTGACTCAACCACAGCAAAGGCCACTGGAAACATATCATCATTTGCATCCATGGCTGTTGCGGAAAGGAATGTACTAAGAAACTTTCCCTTCAAGAGTATACCATCTATAAACAGAATAGGGCGGCAACCCACCCGAAACCCATGAGTGGAAGCATTGAATGAAATGAATAACTGATTGAAGGTAGAGTCATCTTTCTGTGTATAAACTGCAAGAGTCCCAGGGTTAGACTTCATTACTCTTTCGCAAAACCCAGGTAACAGCTTGTAGGAGTCCAAAAACGACCCGTTGACTTCCTGCATTGCAATTTCCTTGCCCCGCCAAGCTTGCTGGTAAGTTAAATCCACATTGTAGTCACGCTTGAAGTCCTTAATTATATCCATTGGCAAGTAACCAGGATTCTCGCGGACCTTGTTTGCCATGATCTTTGCAATCAACCTCTTTGGCATGCGAACCTTTGAAGCTTTTGAACAATTATCTTTGTGATTATGTGATTTTTCATATTTGTACACCCTCACCTTGCCAGTCTTTCCCAACATGCTTGCAGCAATGGCCCATGGGCAACCATCAACTTCACATTGTGCTATCATACGGACTGAAGCATTCCTCGTGTACTTATACCCAAAGCCACAGGCAATGGAGTACTTGTTGAGTTCATCTCGAAATGCATCTGCACTATCGAAAATCTGTCCAACACCCTCTATTGTGCTTGCCCATGATGTTGCCAGCAGAGGCAGCCGTTCTTCAGTGGTTAGTGAATCAACATAGTCTGAGTCCTCTAAAGGTAACTCTGTAGCAACACTTCCAGAACACCTGGGTGTATTGCAAATAGTTAACATTGAATATAGCTGAATTGTTCAAACCAACTAGGCTCCATCAGGTTGCAAACTAAAAATAATAATAATAACAAAAGGGAATTGAACATGTAATTCAAATTCAGTTGCTAATTTTTATTTTCCTCATAACCAGATAGAGCACAAAAATTATGTTACCTAGAAACTGCTGGCGTCTGTAGCTGTATCAATGTCTCTTCTGCCTTGATTACATATACATCAGCAGTTCCTTGATTGAAATCCAACAAATTTGCAATTTCAGCTTGACCAGCCAAGGTAAGAAGGCGGGCCTTGTCATATTGGATAGTATACTTAAGTGTTACTGAGGATGGGTCGACTTTGAGTTTACTGCACACTTGAGCCACAAAATCATCATATTTGGTACTTTCGTCAACCCTTAATCCTTCAGTAATTCCACCACGGTAAGCAACAGAACCATCTGGGTTTTTTAAAAGCTCGCCACCGGTCATACAATAGCAGAAGAGAACCTTCTGAGCGTTCCGTTCCATTTCTGAATTAAAAGGAAATTAATCGAATTCCATATAGAGCGACACGATTAGAGGAAGAACAAACGGTGAAAGCCTGACAATCAACCAATGATATAAGCTGTTGGGGATGAAAACTATAATTAAAAAGAAAACTGAAACCCTAGAAAGATTAATTACGATCAAAGTACACTAACCCATTCACACGGAAATACAAGTTAAACAATACCTGAACTTAAACCAAGATTGAAAATGGAGAGAACCTGCAACTTGGAAGCGCGCCTTAAAGACTAATTAAGGGTATGATCATGGAGCATTCAATCTTCTTCAAACAAGAGAGTAGCTCGACCTAGCAGCAACGAATAGTATCGTCAGGCACCATTTTGGATCCTCCGGGCAACGCGGCGAGCGAATTTGGGGAGGGAGACGGAAGATGGGCAGGTGGTGGCGGGAGAAGATTAACGCATCGGTACGATATTACCCCTAAACTATTTAGCATTAACCACCAGATTATTTGATATTTAATTTTAGATTAAATTACAAATTGCACGTTTTAGTGGGACTTAACCAAAAAATATATATATATATTTATTTGATATTTATTTTGAATTAGATCATTTTCAACTATACCCTAGGGTTTCATTCAAATTATAAGAAGGGAAAAAAATTATATTTTGAGTAACTCCAGCTCTCTAAGGGTTCTACTCAAAAAGAAACAACCAGTTGAGGAGTAGGGGAAATAAATACTCAATGCACAAAGGAATAGAAATCCTCTTCGCCTGAGCAGGCCGAACGCCCACCCCCACCCTCTTGGATGGGCACCACATGTCCTACTGGTGATACGACAGGCGAGCCATCTAGAATGCAAGGGAAAAGGCAACAACCTATCCGAGTAGAGAGGATCCCTACACAAAAGAGAATAAATTCGAATTGGTGTGGATGATGTTTGATTTCATGCAAAAGTAATCAATCCATTTTGGATCTTCAGGTAATGCAAGTACATCATACTACCATCTTACCAAAATTAGAAACGCACATCATAATACTAGTAAGTCTCAGATTGTACTACAGATAGGGATATATGATCAAATGAGAAAAAGAAGAAGAAAAAAAAATATCCTTTTTAAGAGTAGTGGAGTCAAGAGTCTCATACTCGAATGGTTTGAGCTCATCCATATATCCATAGCCCAAGCTCAAAAGTGAGGGAACTAATCTGAAAAGTCAGAATGCATGCAAGTTCATTTACTCAATCAAGTGGGACTAGTCTCACAGCCGATTATAAACAGGATAAGAAGATTTCAGAACCATTCAAAGTAGCCACAGAGACGTTGAGCCAACAAGTGATAACATGAAGTCATCCTGAAGCATTACATGGCGGAAAACCACTGTTAGCACTGTTATGCCTCTATTAAATTTGTGGCAGTTTTTGCTTCCAAAATTGAAAATGTAGCATTTTGGTCATGGAATCTCTTATCCCTCAGATAAGGAAGAAAACATTTTCAGCAGACAGATTCCATTTTAACAGGGAAATAAACAACCAGCACTATCCTTTCTCCTTTTTTTTTGGGGGGGGGGGGGAGGGGTCCCATCTAAAGTGATCCAAGGTGATAGCTTTTCAATTATGGTAAATCCAAACAAATGAATTTTGCTCACTCTAGTCCTAATTTTGAGCAATAATATACAACAAAAATGTTACAGAAAAGTATATCTTGGATGCAGTGAGAAGCATTTTTGTCCTATGAACTTAATATACACCTGCCAGTAACTTCTGATCCTAATTTGATCAACTTCCAACCTATCAAACCATCTATTCGTCATAATCCGAATCCTCACTTTCACTTTCTTGATCCTCACCTCTTTCCTGCATTGAAATGAAAATAAGTTTGTTTTTCCAAGTGGTCACCATGCTAAAACTTCGCCATCCAAATTATCCCATTAAACAAAGTGAATAAGATATCCCATAAATCCTAAAGCAAAACAGTACAAAACAAACAAACTACCTTCCTCTTGATATACTCTTGCATGGCCTCCTCAAATTCTGCTCTTTTCTCTGTGGCTGTGTCATAGTATTGAACCTTCTCCTGTAAAATAACCAAAAGGAACAGATAAAAACCAGACACATTAACCTTCCAAGAAAGAATGACTTCACCCTGCCGTGGGAGGGGGTTGGAAGGGGTATGTTTACTTTCTTTTCTACAAATATCTTTATCTATTTGGAAAGGGTGGGGGTGGGGATTGGAAACCCAATAAAATAAATGCTGCAAAAAGATTTTTTACACCAGAAAAGGTCAAGCATCTTACCACTGATAGATGGATATTAAGCTTCCCAAAGAGCACCCCAAAAAAAAAAAAAGAAATGTTGACCACAGATGATTGAGTTAATGAAAATAATCAACTTGAACTAAGATGTTCATAGATATCACCGAGATCACTTTTGAGCATCAGAGGAATATAATCTCACGTAAAGCATCCCAGTTCTTGATGAAGACAAATATTCCAGCAAGCAATATTATCAAGGATTTGGCTCCTCTCTTAGGAGAAATCTGCCAATGGGTGCCCAAATAAGTGATAAGATTCAGCCACCTGTAAACATTCTAATCCAAGAGCACTCATTAGATTTATTCTTAACCTTTGGATTAAAATATTCCACATGATTGAATCCTATCACTCATTGGGCTCTCATTGGGAGATTTTTAGGAGAGAATCCAAACCCTATTATCACATGCCCAAGAAGAACCAGGCCCACGATTCTTCATCTGGTTTTTTGGGCCAGGCAATAAAGCCCATGGTCTGGGTGTTAGCTAGTTCTCTCAAAACCAGAGTTGTGGAGGGTTATATGCAGTTTCTAACTAGAGATTTATTTAGGTATTATTTAGGTCTAAGTCTTTCATTTCTAGCTAGTAGTTTTATTTTACAAGGTTCTACCATGCGCTGAAATTTTTATCAGTGCTTTCCATATTCTGTTCTGAGTGCTACCTAATTTTTTGTAGTGCAACCAGAACCTATATAATTGTAAGGCTACAAACCTATACAGCAAAAAATCAGCCTTACACTAAATGGGGTCAATTACATGAATCCTTGCCTTACAACCATATCTATTTTCCAGACCATACTAGATATAAGGCCTAAGCAATGCATGTCTTTCCTAACCACTTCTCCTAGAGTCATTTAGATCTCTCAATGGCTATTTTAGATCCTTCAATCAAAATCAAATTACTCCTCTATACTGGTGCATCTATAGGCCATTGCTAAGATTCCCACAACATAGAACTCTCTCATATCTTCTCATGCATCAGAGCCACTCCCAAATCAACCCTAATTTGATCATTCCTGGCTTTATCCTTTCTAGAATTGCCATACTTGCATCTAAACATCTTCATCTCAACTAAACATCCATGTGATGCTTCTTAGTTGCTCAACAGTCTTCAGCATACATCATAGCCAACCTTATGACTACCATGGTACTACCCTTTAAAATTTTCCTTTCATGTTTAAAGGGATATGACGATCACACAAAACTCCAAACTTCTCCACTGCATCCATTTTATTTTAGTTCTTCCTGAAGCCCCATGCTCTATATCTCCTTCTATATTTAAGAGTGAGCCTAAATACCTAAAATAATCACTTTGTGGCTCATCACTCCATATTAATGTAACCAAGATCACACATCACATACTCCCTCTTCATACTCATCTTAAAACCTTTTGACGTAACCTTAGAAGAGCTAAAGGCCAAAACAGGACCACTGAATAGAAACAACTCAATTTGGGCAGAATTAGCATTAGGGTCTCAAAATTTGGGGAAATTGGAGAATTGGTGTTTACGTTTAGAATTCAGGAAGAGACTCAGGTCGAGCGTTAAAATGACTGCGGTTCAATCCAAATAAGGACAGAATCTGATGGTCGGAACTGAAGTTCTCAAATTTAGGGTTTTGGGAAATTAGATATGGATATTCTACATATAACAACACTGAAAATGGTTTTACAGTGAATTCATTAAGAAGATATCATTCAAGAAAGAGAGAGAGAGGGAGGGAGAAATTTCAGAACAAGTACTAGGCTGGTAAAAGAAGTAACTAGGAAGTCAAGGAGACCACATAAAGCAAAACAGAACATACAAAAAGTGAGGATACGATAATATATGATAATATTCAAAATGTTCAAAGAATTCCAGGTCCTTCACTATTCAGGATACAGCCAATAAATGATGTCATGTGAATGGAAATCCTCATATATTATTTAAGCTGCCACAGGTGCAGAATATGACTCGAACAAAGAAAAAAAGAATGATGAACTACTACGGAATACCAACATTGTGTATGCATATTTGATGAAGCATATATCTTTCTTCCTGATGGTCATGATAGGTTGTTTAACCATCTTAAGGGATAAGTTAATCATGATGTATATTGCATCAGCAGTCCCATATTTACACTAGTGTCCTGCATTCCAATGAACCAACTATGTCTATGATTCCAACCCAACCCCCCCCCCCCCCCAAAAAAAAAAAAATATTTCCTGATCCCTTGTCTTCAAAGGTGAAAATACTTATCTGCATTGATACATCTACCTATCTCTTAATTCCCAAGATGTCCCAGATGATTTGTGTGCAATGATCCTTGAACAGTAAAGTCCCTATTCTAAACTTGACCTTCTTGTGTACTGCAGCAAGTGGCGGCATTCTTGGATATCATAAGCCCTTGTGTAAGCCCACACTTAAAATGACACTTCAGTAGGCCCATGTTCGGTACCAGTGACAAGATGTGCTTTCTGTTATATACCCGGATAGAAGCCCTTGTGGTAATTTGAGAAGAAAAATTTGAACATTTCTTCAGTGGCATTGTTGTCAAGAGTTTCTTGTGGTGCTACTCAGAAACCACTAGGTTTGAGTGTGAGCCAAAACATTTGAATTATTGTTGGAACCCGGAAAAGAATTGTGAGGGTGACTACACTTGGTCTTGGGTGTAGATGAGTTGCCAGACCACTCTAAAACACTTTTGTGTCAATCTTATTTTCTCTTATCTCCTGTCAATTACATTAGCACACTAAGCATACAAATTTGCATTCATCCTTTAAATGGCCAACTGAGTTTTTATTTGACAATCATAAACAACACCCTTATTGCCCACCACTCCTCCAAAGACTACATGTTCCATTATGATGGTAAAAGTTACAGTTCAGAAGATACAGACAATCAATGCCAGAAATTTACTAAAAGATAGGCTACAAATGCAGAGAATTGACCAAAAAAAGAAAATTTTGAAGAACATATCTGGTGCTTAAACAAATCAACAAACCTCATAGGTCATTGTTTTCCATTTCTCTCCACATGCCTTACCAATCTGAAACATGTAAGTATAACAACAAGTGTTGAACCACCAAAAAGATACATCAATTTAAATCAAACAGAATGTGAAGCAGCAAGAACATACGTCACGCATCGACTTGACATCTGGATTCTTTTCTTGGAAATCCTTACGGAAATCTTCCCTTCAAAATCACAAAGAGGAACGGTTAGAATGCAGCATATATCTGGATTTTGCACCTAAGGCTTTTACAAGAATTGATTTATGGTCCCCTCTATTCATTGTAAGATTTGTTAATATGATTCACTCCCTAAAGTTCTTTCTGTTCAGCTAGTCAACAGGTGCACTTGCAAGGATGGGGATCCAGATTTCTTGTGATAAAGAATGAAAATTTCAGATGTGGAAGAGAATGGTGGAAGAGAATGACAAGGATGATGTTGCAAAATTCAGACCCAACCCCGCCCCCTTCATTTTCCAGGATCACCCCAAAAAAGGGAAAAAGTATCTACAATGAAGCTCTTCAATGGAAAAATCATCACAATATAAGAGTTTCTCAGTAATTCACTCTTAAGAGTTCATGCAAGGTTTAACTCTGTCAGGAGTCCACCTTGCTGCATTATTTTCTCTACTTTTATCCTCATTAATGCTTCTCTAAATCATTTCAGGCACCCTATTGTAACACCCACGACATGTGGTGTCTTGACAAATAATGCAGCCTTCCATCAAAACATGCTCATTTAGTAGGCTATAGAAATAAACCTTTTTCAATGTCTCCCTAATGTCCTCAGCCTACATTAATACTTCTCCATCTTCAATTTTAATACATCTAACATGATCAAAATTTGTGTTATTCCTTTATTTCATCATACATACCTTATATATTAGTTTCTTCCCCCTTCTTTTGTGCTCAGATTGTTCCAAGAATCACTCCTGCATTTCATCAGAACTGAACCAAACTTGCAGCAAAGCTTCTTCACATCAGGGCCTACAGTCGATCCTCCTTGGAGCCCAAACAGTATTGCTTTGCAAATGATTTCATATCTACTAATTCTGAGTTATCTTCATGACTCAACTTATATCCATAGTAATTGGCTGAAATTGAAAGCGTTAAATTATACTAGCCTCCACCTTAGCTAGACCTAACTTTAATACTGTACAGGCTGGTTTCATTTCTACCTCCTAAGGAACTAATTCTGGTTTATTATACTTCGAGTTCTGCTGCTCCATGTTATCAATCCTACTGCATAGTGATTCTTAGCTGAACCCTTCCCACATTAGCCCAAGAAAGCAGAAGATAGTAGTCAAAAAAGCCCCACAAATTGGATCAATAATTCTGATTTATGCTTTACCTTTATTACTTTGTTTCTTGATGAATATACTTATATAATATCTTATGATTTGTTTATTTATTGTTGGTGTTTTCATACTAGACTATTACTAGTATAATTATATCTTACTGCATTGATATGCCTCACATGGTGCATATAGAGAATCACATAAATTACCATTAGTATACTATATAGAGTTATTAATGCAAACCTAGGGCACCAAGCTTGACCCAAAAAAAAAAACCTAGGGCACCAAGCTGATGCCTCGGATAGCTATTAACCTATACAGTTTTCAACTTTCACCTAGGGCTCCTGCCAACAAACCTAGGTTTACAAAACGGCTCAATGTTTGTTCTCCTCTGTGTTACAGATTTTATTTTACTTTCAAACATACTAACTTTATGATGTCATTGATCCTATGCACTAAATGGAGATATATTGGACTAGAAAAAAAAAACGGCCAACCCTATCCCCAAAAGCTTCCGTTTTGGTTCCAAAATAATACTTTCTGAAATTCCATGGGTTAGTTGAACTTTGAGTACAAGCCCATTTATACATTGAGGAATAACAAAATGGAAAGAAGTATGAAAAGGCAGTGGTTAACAAAGTGAGTAATTGTGGGAAATTGTGAGCGAGTTACATACAAGAAGTAGAAGAAAGCAGTCGGGGGCTTTTTGGGTTTATTGGCGTCCTCTTTCTTGGCTTTCTTCTTTGTCTTGGCTTTGGGTTTTGCCGCCTTCGCTGGTTTCAATGCTTTTGACCTGCAATATATCCAGCAAACAAAGTGAGGAACCAACTGAAGACCAATCAACCAAACTTATTGGAAAAGAAAGAAAAAAAACAGAGAGATACCAAAGATGGAATAGAAGAGTAAGCAGGGAAAGATTACTTCAGGGAGGCCGCTTTGGTGCTTTCAGCAGAAGCTCCTACCTTCGACCCAGTGGTTTTCTTCACCATTTCTCACTCGCTCACTCACTCTCTCTCTCTCTCTCTCTCTCTCTCTCGGCGTCGAAGGTTTTTCAGAAGATTGGGCTGCAGCTACGCTTTGGACTCTGGTAATCGATGACGTGCATCATCAGGCTATGTTGGGGCTGGGCTGGGCTGAAACCAGCCCAGTCCAAGGGTATGAGTCCAAGAATGTGTTGGGAGTTTGGTTTTGGTTTACCACGTAAATTTTCCTTTTGGCCAGGTCAGCTCTTACGGAGTCCGGATTGTTTTTCCCGATGGTTGTTGACCACGAATTACAAGAGACCTACAGGATTAGAATGTTAGGGTTTAGTTTTTAAAATATTTTATTATTTTTTACTTGTAGGTCCCACATTATTTTTTACTTGTGGGTCCCACATTCACTACATCAGCCAAAGCTTTGCCTCTAGGTTTTAGGCTTGGGAGAATTTGAACTCTTGATCTCATGCTATGAGACGATGGTCTCTTACATCCGCGTTAGAGATTCTAAATTATATTTCAAAATTGTGTCATGAAAAGTATAATGTTACATTATTTGTCCATTTACATGGATTACTCCGTTGTTCTAGCCGTAAATGGATTTCCGCGAATTCGCATTCGACGTAAGGGTATCCGCCAAATTTCCTACCGGAAATATCCGTATCCGCTAAGTAAGCTCATCGATTATCATTGCTTCAATCGGTTTCCGGATCAACTTTATCCGGATGGGTTTAACATTTTCCTTTAAAAATAGATGTAATCGGATTCGGATCCGGTAATCGGATTCGGATCACTCCCTAATCAAAATTTCGAAATTTATAATAAAAAATGTCAAAAAGTGACAATTATCAATCAATAATCGGATATTTTATCGGTCGATTATTATCGGTTCCGTGTTTCGATTCGGTTTGGATGCCTTCTCTTTTGCCGGTTCGGTTCGTTCGGTGCGGATTTGCTCATCGGATTCGGTTACACATGGATTACTACCGTTGTATCCTTATTATATGGCTCTTAACTTATTGTGAAAAAACAGTTTAAGGGTGATTATGCCAGCCAGGTTCGCCCAACCCGGTTCAAACTGAAACTGGTCGAAGTTGGACTCTTAAGTTTGTGGCAATCAGGGCGAGACATGTGAAAACTGAAAGAAGAAACAACAATCATTGAGGTGAAATTATAATTGTGTCTTGTTTGACATCTACAATTTATTAAGTCCCAACAGCACCTGGAATCTTTTTCAATCAACTACAGGATACCAATTGATTGGCATCTTCTCTAATCATTGGCACCTTGAGATGTGAGTGATCTTACCGACCCATAGAAAGAAAGAAAGATACAGGTGTATTGAAACTGGTGGCTTTGCCTATTGGAACACTTACAGTCCAGCCTGTGAAAAGTTTGGTATAGGGTCTCAGAATTGTAAAATGTTTTTGACAGCCCAACCTCAACCCCACAATTATTCTCTTTGTGATTATGTGGTTTTGCCAACACTAAAGAACTGGCAGATTCCTGTTTCACTCCACTATTGGCTAACCTTCCTTTATAAGCATGGAAGCTTGCCTTTCCCTTCTCAGAACTCAAAAGCCACTTCCACAGTTCCACAGAGCAGTTGTTGTCTAAGCATTTGGCTCTTCCTTCCTAGCATCTGAAGATTCAGTGAGAAATGGAGAGCTGCAGGTTGGTCATCTTCTTCACCATTTACATAATGGTCCTGATGGCATTCTCTGGAGTCACAGTTGCAGTCGATGATTTTGAAAGGATTGCACCATCGCCGTCGATGCAGAGTGCTGGAGTGGCTCTGTCTGCCCCAGCCATTGTTGCAGCCATAGTTTCTCTTGTTGCTTGGTTCTTTTAAATTTTATGTTCCTGAGTGCTGTGTCTTGAGTCAGTTTTTCATATTCTTTCTGTAAATGGGTTTTCTTTTCAGTTCAAGTCTGTAATTTCAGGGCTATTTAAGCATTATTTGATTGTGGTCATCACTTGTTCTAGATCTTTCAGCTGGGGTTTTTTCCGAACTTTGGTTTGCACATCTATATTGCTCAATTGCAACGATCTTTCCTCACAGCATCATTTGTTTCAACATCCAACAACTGGATCAGTAACCATGGCTGAGGTTATCTTCTCTTTTATACAACACAAGCAGGTTTCTCATCTTTTATAATCAACAAAATTCAGCTATAGGCTAGATAGGTTACTTGAGCTAACAAGCTTATCAATGGGGGGGGGGGGGGGGGAGGAGAGAGAGACGGGAAAGATTGTTGATGTGAATATGGCTTAGCTACATCATAACAAAATCAGTGTTGCTTTATGGAACCAAATAATTCTTCAAATGGACGCTTTGGAGCTTCAACACGAGAAACAATTTCGACTACCTTATAAGAAGCTTCTGGGCGGAGCAATGCCTCAACAGCAACTTCTGCAACCTGATCCCTAGATATAGAACCTTCATAAAGTGTATCCTAGAGGAAAAAGAAGGGGGATTTCAGAAACATAAACGAGTATCAGTGAAGTAAGCATGCAACAAGGCCTGTGAGAATACTTGAAGGGGAAAATGATAATTCTTACCTCAGGCTCCATAACTATGTTACCACTTGGCGGGTCATTTCTCAATCCACCAGGCCTTATGATGGTATAGTCAATACCAGATCTCCTGATATAGTTCTCTGCCTGTAGCTTTGCTACCAATGTTAATCCAAATACATTTAGAAATATGTAAGCTGGATTGAGTAGTTGCCCCATTGCAGCTCCATTGACCAAAATAGAACTGACGAGAACAAATTTCTTTACACCGTTTTTCCGGCATGCTTCAACCAGGTTTACAGTTCCAAAGTTATCAACCTGTAACAAAACAATGATCTTCGGATGCAAACAGAGTTCATACCTTATCAAAGCAGATTCTAATGATTATTTTATCAATTGACACCTGACTCAATATGATGGATGAACGGATAAATAGGTCGTATTTTGCTGCACAGAAGATTATTAATAAGAAGAACGTCAAAGAACAATGTGAATATCTACCAGGAACAAAAAGAACAATGTGAATATATTCTTTTCATATAATGCTCATATATTTATGTCAATTGGAATATTGTGATGTATCTTGGGTGGCGAGTTGGGACTTCTCACTGGAGCTAATGTGATGTCAGAGTCCAAATCCTACACGGCGTAATGCACACAAGAAGAAGTTCCACCTGCTATCTCATTCATCAAGTTCTCTCAACTTTATTATTTCCCTTCTTATCTCAGCGAAGTTTACGAAAAACCCATTCTTGAAGGCTGACACAGCAGAGATCCATGCTCTTTCTCCTTCCTCTGTTTCTGAAACCTGCAAATTTGTTCCAGCTTCTTCCTGGTCTTAGTATTCTCTGCACGGGATGTGAAACAGTGGCATAAACAGCACCTGAAATGATTGAACAGTAAGGTATGACTCAGATCCAAGGAATACTCCCTTTTGATGATTCCAGTCTCACCATTATGTACCAAAGGATTTGCTGTCAGTATTTTTTTACTTCCCATCGTGATTTCCAGAGCTGGTGAGGTCTGTGACCACTCAGCTATTTGATCCGAATCCTGAGATCTGTGTCAGTTTCCAAGCTCTAACGGAACTGGGTTGTCACAAAGAACCCACTCCAATATAGGGATTTGGATCCAACCCATCAGATACGAACCCTGTTCATGCAGCTAACAATATCTCTGGAGAAAGGTGCGATTAGTGTTCTTGACATCAGATCAATGTCATCAGGATTGGATCTCTCGGGATTGTTTGAAGCAAGGAGGAAGAAGATGAAGAGGTTCATGTTGATGATAATAGCAATGGCAGAGAGGGTTGTGGAGGTTGGGAAGAAGCTAGGACATACAGCAGAGAGAGAAGGAAGAGACGAGGGCTTGGGCTGGGGAAGGAGAGGATCCCAGAATGTTCACGGCAGTGCTGGAAGTGGCATCTTCACTGTTCATGGTAGAAGTGAGAGAGGGAACTAGGGAAGGAGGAATGGATTTGGTGGATTTGCATAGAGAGAGTTGAAAGTGGAGCTTGAAGATATGGTCCTTGCCTGGCACAATAATTCTATTTGAGAGCATGCACTAACCTCTCCGAAATTTGGATGGTTTTTACTTGATCAACTGACAGGATTACGGAGCTACTGATCATCGGTTTTGCTTCTACATTCCCATAGTGGAGGTGTTTGGTGAGGTTGTAAGGTAGGCACCACCCCTGTATTTTTGTCCTCTAATTTTACCAACCAACCCCCTGGATGCACTAATCCGAGCTCAAAATGGATTCGAATTGTGGTATAAATGAGGAACAGCGGATTAGTCATTTATTTGCCTACAGAAAATATCCATTAGTCTTAAATATGTTTCTCCTGCTTTGATTTAACTGCTTTTCTTCTATCTGTTCAATTCATGACTCTGATTTGTTCACTTTGGTTAAGTAATTGAAGAATGTTTGCTGGTTAAGTTGTTATTACCCACGTAATATGTAGAGTTGATATGTTCCTTTAATCTATGTAAAGATTCATATTGGAAGCTAATTGTGTGGCGAAATGTGGTATGGTATAAAGAGTTAAAGTAGACTGGTTCTCTCCCTTTGGTAAATTAACTCACTCTCAGTCAAGAAGAAATAATTGGCGTTTAAATTCCTGGGATTTCACAAATGACCCCATCAGTTTATCCAGTTTTACTAAGCATTTTATGCTTTATTATACATGTGAGTCCCATGTTTCATGAGAGTTTGAAGCCTTCATGTATTTAGTGAAGACTTGAACTCTTACAATCACCTTAATATAACTTAGAAATGAACTACTGAAACTTTCCTGGTTTTTTCATCCATGTCAATTGACTAAATAAGAGGTAGACATGGCCTTTGAAGATTTTGTTATTGTTTTTATAATCCATAGCAGCATCTAGCTTCTTCAAGGACATCATGTTAGTTCATTTATTTCAAGCAACATGATTAACACCGGTTTACTAAAGCAGTATCCTCCCTCCTGAGATCGTTACAATTTTTTCTTTAAAAAAAAAAGAGTGGATTGATTAAAGAAAATAACCAGCTTTCAACTCATTACTAGAAACTAAAAATTTTCAGAGGTGGAGTTGCAATAAATGCTAGATTTAAGTTCATGCTATCATGGGGCAACAACATTACAAGTAAGCAGGTCTAATGGTTACAATAATGGAGATAACAGCATTTTGGACTTCCTCACTAAAACAATCCTAGTTAGAAAATTACAGCAAAATCAAAAGATTAAATGGAATCGATAATTGGACAGGAATTTAGTATTTTCTGCTGCTGAATAAATTCTAAAATGAGCTACTGAAATTGCCTTAAATATTACTAGGAGACCTAAGCGCAAGCAGAAAACAAAAGAAGAAATCAAATGCACTACCATCACTAACCAGAATGCAACTGAATTACCTTCCATGGAGTCAATAGATCCCATGAGGGTCGAAAACCAGTAGCGCAGATCACAGCTTCAGCATCATTACCTATAGCTTCAGCCAGCTTATCCTGACCCTCTGTTACATCGGCTTTCACCTGCAAAATAGACCGACATCAGACCTGGATTCTCAACACACTGCAAATCAAAACAAACCCCATTAAAAGGAAAATTAGCTCACAAATTGCATGTCTGGATTGTCAGAAAGGCTAGTCTTGGCCTTCTCTATGTCACGAACCCCAGCCTTCACTGCAAAACCCTTCAGCAGAAGCTGATTAACAATTCTTTTTCCGGTATTCCCAGTAGCTCCGGCGACGAAGATTTTCTTTTTCTCATTCACATTTACTTCCCCCGCCTCTGTAATTTCATTTCCTTCCATCTAAGAGTAGTCAACAAGAAAGAAAAATTATTAAGTAACCCCACGAGATAGACACCAAGGGTTATTGGTCATGACCCAAAACGAGGAAGAGAAGCACAAATAGATAAATGGTCCTTAAATTGCAACCAAGAACTGCTTAAATTGGAAACCCTAAAAGAGGAGTGTGAGAAGCAACTTACCTTGACAGCTTTAATGGAGAAAGAACAGCGGGATTTCGAGAGAGAAGATGCAGATAAGGGTTTAACGAAGGAAGCCTTAGCTTGGTGGAAGAGAGAGAATAGACACAAATGAGAGTGAGTGTTGGCAAGGAAGAAAGCTGTGTTCATTTTATTTTATTTTTTTCCTTTAATTTCTATTCTTATTTTCTTCTCCTTCGGTTACCAGCTATGGAAGTGGAACGTCTGCCTCAATTTTCTCCTCCTCTGAATAAGAAGATAGAACGATGACAAGTGGCCACACCAAAGCCGTATAAATTCGGACAACACAGCAAATCAGATATTCATTTTCTCTTCATTTTTTTTTCTGCTTATAACCGACTAGGCGTTCGAAGCTAAGTGATCAGTAACAGTAAAATGTTGTTCAACCTACAAATTAGATTTCGATTTCTGCCATCTATATATACCTTTCAGATTCTGCTGGTGCACGAAATCTAAATTCAGATTTCGGCATCTACCATTATCTGATCACCCGCTCGGACCATTAGGAACTTTGATAAGTTCAAAATCTCCTTAAAGAATTTATATTTAAATTATATATAAAATGCATCTTATTAGTCAAAGTGTGTGTAAGCTCCAAACAAACTTCAATTCTCTAAAGAAAAAAATAAAAATTTTAGTGGATCCAAATCTGATTTTAACCGGCCAATTTATGACTGGATAACCATCAAATTGTTGGTTTGATAATGACCAATACCTCGAAATGAGAGACAAAAAGAATTTAGTTATAATGTAACAAACCACGAGTCTGTGTTTATCCCTGGGTAATGAATCATTGTGACGCAACTGCCTTTACTTGAAACAGCTCTTTGATGAGTGGGGAACACATTCAGGTTTATTTTAAGGCAACTTATTAGCGAATAACTATAACATTAATTTAGTGATCCTTGCTTTTAAGATGATAGGCAGTATAAATTCTCAGAAACAAGAACATACAGAGGTACAGAGAAGGGGGAAAAGAACCAACAAATCTGATGATTCCTATCTTTCAACCTTTGCACCAGCCAAATCTTGCTTGTGCTTATCGAAGTCAATTTACAAGTTTAAGCAGAACCATTTATTTTTTTTAACAATCCAAATTTCATTCAGAAACAGAGTAGGAACAACAACACAAGGCCTCAGAATTACACATCAGCGAGCCAAGGAATGAAATATGACCAGTCAATCCTCCCTGCTGAAATGATTCTGCTGAAATGATTGCCTTCTTGGCTAAAGAATGAGCTATGAAGTTACATTCCTAAGACTAAGAGTAAAACAGCAAAAAATAAAAAGAGGAAAGGTGAACAATATCATCAACTACATTTTGGACCTCAGTGAACCATCTTTTTTAAGTCATACAAGACTTTAAAATGCAACTTAATTGGAGTTGGGGGAGGAATAGATGAAAAGAGAAAAAGCAAACGATCATTGGACACTCAAAAAATGAAAAAGAAGTTCACAATTTAATGTGACTACTCTTAGATAAGTAGCAAGAGTGCCTGTTCTAGCCAAGACACCATGTAGAGAAACATATTAATAAACCAGTCTTGGGTTTCCACCATGCACTTCGTTCAACCATCCAACAAACCATTCAAGCCCTTCACGAAGGGACAAAGTGATGTTTTGTTTTGAGTGAATGATTTTTGCTCCTCCATTGTCTCTTGATACTCCCTGAAATCCATTATGCAAACCTTTTAACTAGTAAAGAAGTAAACAGAACACCCTAATCTACAGTATGCAAGCAATTGCAAGATTAACATCATATGCAGCCTATTAGTGTTACAAAAAACTTCCACAATGCTGACTAACCAGCACAACAATGACAGATAAAAATAAAGATTATATTTTTGGCCAATAACTCCACAGTTGTTGAACTTCTCACATTCCATGGTTTTGACAGTTGAAAAGAAGTGAGGTTGACAAGTTTACTCAAGTTAACTCACAAAGGCTAGTGCAGAAGGGTTTTACCAAAGTGAGCATTAGGTTTGCATTTTGATCTAAAGATAATCTCCACCACCATCTGGAAACATTTGCTTAGAAGCCCATGCTCTAGCTGCTATAATGCATGCCCTCAGGACATAAGTATGCATATTAAAAAGTTAAAACATCAATGGAGGGAAAAAACAAGATATTCACAAATATTCCAGCCAGAGTAACCAGTGATCAAGAATGCAAAAAAGGGTTTCGGGAGGACCAGTAAGCAAGAAAACCATTAAAAGCTTGGAAAATCCTAGGAATGGTGTTCACTAACCGCATGAGTTGCTGGCTGGAAATTTGCTCCTTGCCATTGCTTCACATTATATGCACCATTTCATCAACTATCATCAATTTGTTATCTGCTTGTAGTCTCTGCAGAAAATATCAATTTTCCATCCTCAGGTAGGTAATGTGGATTCAATCCCAACTTCTACTTGGCAGACAAAAAAGAACACGATATGATAGAAGAGCCCCAGCAAACCCCCCACCCCCACCCCCAAAAAAAAAATGCTGCTTACCTCTAATAAAGATATTATTTCTGGCCTAGTGAAATGTACAGCTGCCCCTGTGTTGACAACCTCTTCTATATCCGTAATAGATATCAGATCCAAGTGATTAGCACGCATATGCTGTCCAAATACAGACTCAAATGCTGCTATTCTGTAACCCAACAGAAGAAATCAGAAGGCTGAGAACCACACTTAGATGATAAATTAGGTTCAGAGAAATACTATGTTATGTGACTGAACTTGAAGACAGACCTTTCTGTAGAAATATTGAGACCAGGTTCAGCCGTAGGAGGTTCATCCAAATCCATGGCATCCGTAGTGGAACTATGTAATCAAGAAAAAAAATAAAAATATATAAAATTGCATAACCATGCTATTTTGAAAAAATGAAAGAAACTTGTAACACTTACACCACCTAAAATCTTATGCATCACCAATACTAGACTAGAATGGAAAACCAGCTGATAATATCATGACAATATTTGCTTGTGTTTTGAAAGGGTGCAGTAAACAACTGATTGCAATTAAGCTGTTAAAGGCAAAAGAGATACCCGAGCCCAATGCACATAATAAGTCCAAGTTCAAATCAGTTTTGTATTTGCATTGCTTTTGGAAAATTTTGGGATCTAACTGCATGATTTTCCCCCAAAAAAGAGACTATTTCAGTGTAAATATTTTGCAGGAAATGGTTAAAAATATAAATGAAATTTCATAAATATAAATCCAGAATTTTTTTTATTGAAATATGACAATTTCCGACAATGAATTCTGTTTTGTATTCTTAAATGTTTCTAGATGAAATGGAAATCCTGAAAATCCTACAACAGCCACCTCCGGAATTAGAGGAATGTCTTCAGGCTGATATGTTGGTTGGGCCAAATTAGTTTTTTCTTTGTTTTGTTTTCTATGCATGACCCAGTTCTTTCTACCAAAAAAAAAATGTTTTTAGATAAATGGGGGCAGATTCATGCGTGACCATGATAGAATTTCCACCCATTGTATAGTTGAATCTTTTTCCCACTCAACCATTACTAAACATGCTACCTTGTTATATAAAATTGAATAAAGTACAAGGCCAAACCAAGAAGATAGAATTTTAATAAAAGCTTCTTCTCTAGAATTTTTTCAATAAACATAAAAAGATCTTAAGAAAAGTGAACAATTCTTATTAACATTTTCCAGATATTAAAGATTTCTTTTGTGCTTGTGCTCTTAATAATTATTTTTTAAACAGCAACATAAGATAGAGGTGCATAATACATAATTCCTTGTGCATATCAGCATTATAGTTGCAAAATAGGGTAGCTGGTTTTTTTTTTTTTTTTTGGATGAAAAAGAAGTTTGGACAAATTCCAAGTTTGCAAATTAGCATAGTCTGAACTTCTACTGAGACATCATTCTAAAATACTAACCCTCGTCCTGTAGCAGTTCCACTGGCATCATTGTCAGCTTTTTGCTTCCTCTCCAATTCCGTTGCCCTTTCTTGCTCCCGATCCTCCATCTCTGTCAACTCTTTGTGGTAGATGGCAAAGTTTAGAACTTGAAGTGCAGCCTCAACATCAGTTTTTGTAACCTGACCAGACAATATGGCATTCAGAACCAATGAATAGAAAGCATGAAATCAACAATAAAACTATTGTTCAAGCTGTGACAAGCATGATAAATGCAACATTTAAATAGATACATTGCATCTAATTGCAATTCCAAGCTTTTCCACATCTTAGATTAAATTATAGATAGGAAAAAAGTTCTAGAATTGGCATACCTTTTTACTCAGCTTCAGTTTGGCATGGGCCGTTGAAAGACGAATTATCGTCTCCAGTGTCCTTGCAGTGATTGGAAGTGTTCCTCCCGATCCCCCTCCAGATGCCTACAGGAGAGAGAACCAATAAAAACCCCCAAATGATCCCAGAAAGAACAAAAAAAGGAGGGGAGCTAGAATCAAGCACATCCTAGCAACTTCAACTTGAAATATTTGCTTGAAAATTGCTGATACCAACCATCCCATTCGAGCTGGAATCCCTAAGCTCCGCATATGCAGTTGCGATGGTTTCAGATGCCTGTAGTTAAAAGTTTTGAGTATTTACAAAAGAATTTACTATCAAACATCACATAAAACTGTAGGTAACACGTATTGGTTTTGGTACTAGTATAAGCTGTGAACTTCATAAGAGAGTTCCATGGCAAACTAAAAAATGCTACTGGAGTAGAGTCAGCAGACTACATGCAAATGAACTCTCCATAGAAGAAAGGTTATGGTGGTTTATTAGTAGGGCAGATGATGAAAAATAAAGCAAATAGAACAAACCTCATCAGTCAGGGCTGGCTGAATCCTATGCTTCGCGTAGTGAATATACTTCTTAAGAAATTTGATTGTAAGACTGTCTGCCCTTTTCCTTTTTTTTCCCTGTAGCATGCGGTTATACTTAACAAAGACAGCAGAGTTGGCATCGGTATCATCTTCTCTGTCTCTAGAAGTCCTATCAGGTGCTGTCCAGCCCATGAAATTTTATGTTACTTCAACTCAACAGTTTCACATTAATAAAGAAAACAGAACCCAAAGTTAACTTTGACTTAGGCATCACTTACCTCCATCAACTGCAGATTGATACCGATGCATGCGAACAACATGCTCTGAGATCTGACTGTCAATATCAGGATCCATTTGATCCAACACAATAAAGAGCAGATCAAAACGCGAAAGCAAAGAGTCTGGAAGTCCAATATTCTTTGTTGGGGTGAGTGAACGATCATACTGTCATTCAACATCAAGCACATAATCAGTCTGATCATGTGAAGCAACATCATAAATTTTTAGGCAGTCAAAAATTGGTAGATTAATGGACTAAAAAAAGCAGACAACCAAAATATAGCTTACCGTCCCATAAATAGGATTTGCAGCTGCAACTACACTGCATCGAGCATTTAGTGAAGCATGAATACCAGCTTTGGCAATAGTTACAGTCTGCTGCTCCATTACTTCATGTATGGCAACACGATCTTGATCATTCATTTTGTCAAACTCATCGATACAAACAACACCTCGATCAGCAAGAACCATCGCACCAGCTTCTAGCCTTCTCTCTCCTGATTATACGAGTCCAGATGGTGTTATCCCAAGTGAATCACCAGATTATCGCAACAAATAACAATCAAATGAGAATTATTACCAGTTTCTTGATCAGAGGTAACAGCAGCAGTCAAACCAACACCAGATGAACCCCGACCGGTTGTTGATATTGCCAAAGGAGCAATATTCATGATAGCTCTTAAGAGTTGAGACTTGGCAACAGAAGGATCACCAACCATCATCATGTTTATGTCACTAAATGTGAGCAAAGCGAAAGATGATAGTAAGAACCAATGGAACTTCTGTCATACATAACAAATCATGCGGAGACAAAAGCATTACTCACCCTCTTAAGTGGGTTCCATTTTTTAGGTTCTTTTCCATTCCCCCAAGCATCAACAAAATCACAGCTTTCTTAATCCATGAATGTCCGTAAATAGATGGTGCAAGTGAATTACCCAGCAAATCAAATGTATCAGTTCTCTCAGCTATCTTTTTTATGTTTTTAAGATCATCAGTTGTATAAATTGGAGCATTTGCCTCTTTGTTGAGCAGAGATACATTGTTAGCAATGAGGACAGTCCTATAGAAAAAGCTCAGTGGTTCAGACATTTAAATCAGAAATTATTATAGGTGTACCATGAAGATAAACAAAAGAAATTAAAAAAATATGATGAAATAAGGGAACCTGAATACTCCATTTACACTGCCCTTGCTTCTCCCAGGGACAGCTTTATATATCCCGACAATTGCTACACGATCACCAGGCTTGCATGAATCTACCAAGTCATCCTCTAGTATTACATCCACTGTTCGTGGAAGCTGACCAGGGGCAGAATTCTCCGGCACTTCCTGCATGGATAGTGTCTGATGATCTTTGTACTTGCACAACCCATACTCAGTCACCAACAAGTTACCATTTTCATCCTACAAAAAAGTTGATTATTCACATACCACTCTTATAAAGACAGAATGGCAGAAAAATAAATTTTCAGAATAAAAGTTGAGATTACCCTTGTAGGATACACAGACCCTGTTGGTAAGCCAGCATTTGATGTTATGTCTCGATATTCACGGGACAAAAAGGCATTAGTTGTGGGGCAGAAATGAACACTTTTGACAACTTTTGGCCTTACAAGAGAACCTTCCATTGAAAAAATAGATGAGAGTTTAGGCACTTATCTAAAACATTTTACATAAATTGAGAAGCGCTAAAACTCAATCTAATATGACAACATTGTACCAGTTTCCCATTATATACATCATAAAACAATGCCTTTAGTTGAAAAGGCATGTATCATGTCTTGAAAAAGCATATGGGAAAGATGTCCACAGCAGAAAAGTAAACATAGATGAAATATGTGTCCAATCCCGAGCTTCACTCAATCTAATAAGATTTTGAAATGCAGCAACAAGTCCTGGGTTACATTTATTTATTTTTCTTTAATGGAGAAGGGATGAAAGGGAAGTTTGAAGGGTTTGCTCTCTTAGACATAAATCTCATAATATGCTTTCAGTTTCACATGCCCCGACCCACTCTTGTACATAATCTTTAACTAGAATTCAACAGGTTAAGATCACAGACACACTTCCAAGTCCTAATGCTCAAGTTGAGGACTTGGAATTGGAAGCTCAGTGAATTGCTCGATTAAAAATTGGAAACAGGTGATTTCTGCACCCCCTTGAACCACTTTGGTTTAATGATCTTCATTTGGTTCTCAACGTTTCTTTTATTTGATAAACATCAGAAAAAACAATGAAATTATCTTTGGTGGCAAGGTCCCCATGTTTATTGAATTAAAAAAACGCAAAATAATGACAATTTGTTTCTACCTCCCAATTAATTTTCTGGGGTTTTTTTGTTGGAATTGGTGTAGCCTAGTCCAATGCCTGATTCTGTATACTTATCCACCTAATGCTTAACCAGAAAATATTTCAAAGGTATGTTGATCAACTGGGGTAAAAACCCCAAGCGTCAAATAAACCGAAAGCGGCTGGATGAGAGATATTGGATTGATGCGGTAACATAACAAATAGAAAACCCACTCCTTTATTGCCCCATTACCCATTCAGATTTAGCTGAAATGCACCATCAATATACTTTTCAACCTATAAACCCTAAGCCGCTAAGCCCAGTAGAGAGAGAGAGAGAGAGAGAGAGTGGTACATTTGGTAACGATCCCTTCAACGCAGATCATAGAGCCAATGAAGTTGGAGAGGAGTTCTCTGGGAGTGACCCTGCGGGATACAAAGGGGCCCTCGAAGCCGACAAGTACATGCTCCCCTTCTTTTAGGTATTTCGGATCTATGTTGCGGGTTGCCTCTGTCAGCGCATCAGAGAATGGCTGCATGTATTCGCTAGGGTTCTGAAGCAGTCTGAGAGTAAAGAAAACAATTTTTGCAGTGATTTCAAAATTACAATAAATCGAAATGAACAGAGAATAAACAGACACCGGAAGAAGACAAGGAAAGAAGTGATCACATACCGGCGAGGCAAGTCTTCGGCTTTGAAATCATGGAGATCGGACACGTCGATGATGAGACGGCGGCGTTTATGGTCGATCATGTCCCTTATGGCTTGCATGTAAATACCCTGCCCAACCTGTTATTATACATTATTATTGGAGCAATTTCAAAACTAGGTCATCCTAAAGAGTTTTAGAACAGAGAGAAACAGACAAATCAACTATGCTTACATCTTGATCCAAGAACTCCATGAAAGTTCGCTTGTTAGCTGCCATGGATTCTTCGCTGATGTCCATTTTTGCCTTTGTTACTGCTTCACAGCGAGAGAGGGAGAGAGAAAAATCAACAGAGAGAGAGAGAGAAGAAAGATGAAGAGTCGACGGAGGGTTCACTCCGACAGTGCCTGCTTTTTTCAATTGTCTTTAGGGTTTTGGCGGGAAACGGGATATGACGATGAAGGTTTTGGCGGGAAGAAAACGGGCTAATGTGATCCGTGCATCGGATACCCCAGCTTATTAGGATTAAAGTGCATGTGGTGTCTAGCGTTGATGGATGACACGTGGATTCGTTAAATCTTAGTGGTTCAAAACTACATTCATGATTCAACCAGCTTAAGTGGAATATATCAGTTTTTCTTTAAAATGAATTGAATAATATTTCGAACGCTTGAGATCTGATGGAATATATGTAACGTCCATCAAATGCTTGGCACCATCCGGCATCACAATAGCAGCACTAGCCTAGCAAAATCCCAAGATCAAACCGTTTTATTTAATGCAAAATGTCATTTTTCACCTGTTACTATTGGTTGACACAATATCAGATACTAGCTTAGCATCCCTATCATTGTGGCTAACCATACTCTTACGAGTTCAAATCACATTCTCGTAAGGAAAGAACAAGTTGCGTAGAACCCACATGACCCTTCTTGAGAATTTTATTTTTTATTTTTTATCTTTTAATATTTGCAGGGGTTTCACCCCATCCAATATAATTCAAAACCGTCAAGAGAGTACATCATTTTACCAAGGTGATCTAAATTTTATTATTATTATTCACTACGCTTCTAGAACTTCAAAAGACCCCAACAAGCAATAGCCATTGATATGACAACAACGCTAATACGCCACAATGACATTGGAAAAAAATTACTACAAAATTTGGAATGCCATAATTTTATTTTATTTTTTGGTGATAAGGAATGCCGTAATTATTAAAAAAAAATCCATTTGAGTATAACTTTTTTTAGAAATATCTTATTATAGTAATAAAAAAACATTAGAACCTGACCATCTTAAAAAATTTCCGTACAATTTTTTGTCTCTAGTATCAGTGGGAGGAGTCCAAACGGTTACAGAAAAGAAGTAAAGAAGATAATGTATTTATAGAAGAAGATAACTCTTAAGGATGCCAAAGGAGGAGGAAAAACAACTGAGAGAGAGATAGAGGTGTTAATTATCTTAGCCCAAGACCTGAAAACATGAAGCATGTTACGAAAATGAGAGCTTTAGCTTTGTGGAAGAGGGAGACTAGACCAAAATGAGAGTGAGTGTTTGTAGCGAAGAGAGCTGCTACCTCAATTCCCCCTCCCCCCAATAAGTAGATCGGTGATTTAAGTGGCCACACCAAAGCCTCGCACTAAATAAAAATGATGCAACAAAATCAGATCTCGATTTCTACCATTTATATGTTGAGGACATGAATGCACAACCAAAAAGAATAATATGACTTAAACATGTACGAAGAATTTAATGTGGTTCAGTAAAACTCTACCTAAGCAGTAATTCAAGTTCTGAGTGTTGTAAAAAGGTGAATAACCCTACCTGAAGAGCTTTCTCCTTCACCCAAAAGGATAGGTTTGGTCAGCCAAAAGCATGATTTAGAAGAAACCATTGTACACCTAGTTTGCAGTTTGCATCAACAATCAAACTTTCTTTTTCACCCTTAAATCTTGCTAGGAGGAAAAAAAACACGTACAAATCTGGGGTTTCCTATCTTTCAACCTTTACTCCAGCCAAATCTTTCTTGTACTTGTCAAAGCAAATTTACTAGTTTAAGCAGTGAACCATCCTTTCTTAATCCACAGAACACTAAACCAAACGATGTGTCAACCTCAAAATACAACATAACTGGGGTTGGTGGCGGAATGGATGACGAGACAAAATGCAAACTATCATTGGAATCTCTTGAAATTTTTTTTCAAAAGTTCACAATCTAATGAGACTACTATTACATGAATTCGGATCATCACCCCCGACGGGCCCCGACAATTTTTCCACCACAAAAACGCTGGCCCACCTCTGAAAAAAAAAAAAAACTCCCATCACCACCCCTGCCACCCCCCCGTTTTTGTGGTGGTCGCCGATCCGGATTCCTATTACATTTACATGGGCACCAGACTTTCTCCTGAGTTGGCAGTAAAAAGGCAGCACAAATAAAGTGCCTGTTCTACCCATGACATCATGTTGAGAGACATTAATTACCACATTGCTATAGCATCCAGCTTACCAGTCTTGGTTTCCACCATTCCACCATGCACCCCGGTCAACCATCCAACAAACCATTTAAGCTCTTCACGAAGGGGCAAAGAGATGTTTTAATTATTATGAGAGTGATTTTTGCACCTTCACTGTCTCTTCATACTCCCTGAAATCCATTACGCAAATCTTTTAACCAGTAAAGAAACAAACAGAACACCATAATCTACAGTATGCAAAGAATTGCAAGATTAAAATCATATGCAGTCTATTAGTGTTACAAAAGACTTCCACAATGCCAACTAATCGGCACAATAATGAACAGAAAATTTTAAAGATTATATTTTGGCCCATGACTCCAAACTACACATATTCCATGGTTTTGGAAGTTGAAAATAAGTGAGGTTGACATGTTACTCAATTTAGATCACAAAGGCCAGCCAACGCAGAAGGGTTTTAGCGAAGTGAACACTAGGTTTGCATTTTGATCTAAAAGATACTACACCATCATAGCTGGAAAAAACTTGTCATGCAAAGCATAGTGTGAACTTCTACTGAGACATCATGCTAAAAATACTAACCCTTGAGCTGTAGTAGTTCCTTTTTTTTCTTGCCCAAAGACCTGTAATAGTTCCACTGCCAGCATGGTCAGCTCTTTGCTTCCTCTCCAACTCCCTTGCCCTTTCCTGCTCCCGATCCTCCATCTCTGTCAATTCTTTGTGGTAGATGGCAAAGTTTAGAACTTTAAGTGCAGCCTCAACATCAGTTTTTGTAACCTGACCAGACAATTTAGCATTCGGAACCAGTGAACAGAAAGCATGAAATGAACAATACAAATATTGTCAAAGTTGTGACAAGTATGATAAATGCAACATTCAAAAAGAAACATTGCCATCTTATTGCACCTCAATTCCAAGCTTTTCACATCTTAGGTTAAGTTATAGATTGAAAAAGTTCCAGAATTGACATACGTTTTTACTCAACTTTAGTTTGGCATGGGCAGTTGAGAGACGAATTATGGTCTCCAGTGTTCTTGCAGTGATTGGAAGTGTTCCTCCCGATCCCCCTCTAGATGTCTACAGGAGAGAGAACCAATAAAAAAAACTCAGATGATCCCAAAAAGAACAAGAAACAAAAGGAGGGGGGGGGGGGGGCAAGAATTAAGCTCATCCTAGCAACTTCAACTTGAAATGTTTGCTTGAAAATTGCTGATACCAACCATCCCATTTGAGCTGGCATCCCTAAGCTCCGCATATGCAGCTGCAATGGTTTCAGATGCCTGCAGTTGAAAGTTGTGTGTTTACAAAAGAATTCGCTATCAAACATGACACAAAACTGTAGTTAACACATATTGGTTTTGTGCTAGTATAAGCTGTAAACTTCATAAGACAGTTCCATGGCAAGCTGAAAAATGATATTGTAGAGTCGGCAGACTACATGCAAATTAGCTCTCCATAGAGGAAAGGTTATGGTGGTTTATTATTAGGGAAGATGATGAGTGATGACAAACAAAGCAAATGGAACCAACCTCATCTGTCAGGTCTGGCTGAATCCTATGCTTCGCATAGTGGATATACTTCTTAAGAAACTTGATTGTAAAACTGTCTGCCCTTTTCCTTTTTCTTCCATGTAGCATGCAGTTATACTTGACAAAGACAGAGGAGTTAGCATCAGCATCATCTTCTCTGTCTATGGAAGTCCTATCAGGTGCTATCCAGCCCATGAAATTTATGTTAATTCAACTCAACAGTTTCACATAGACAAAGAAAACAAAACACGAGTTATCTTTGAGCGTGTGTGTCACTTACCTCCAACAACTGCAGGTTGATAAGTATGCATGCGGAGAACATGCTCTGAGATCTGACTGTCAATATCAGGATCCATTTGATCCAACACAATAAAGACCAGATCAAAACGGGAAAGCAAAGAGTCTGGAAGTCCGATATTCTTTGTTGGGGTGAGTGAATGGTCATACTGTAGATTCATTCGACATCAAGCACATAATCAGTCTTATCATTAGAAGCAACATCATAGATTTTTAGGTGATCATGAATTGTTAGACAAATGATATAGTCAATGTAAACTAAAACCGAAAACCAATATAGCTTACTGTCCCATATATAGGATTTGCAGCTGCAACCACACTGCATCGAGCGTTTAGTGAAGCATGAATACCAGCTTTTGCAATAGTTACAGTCTGCTGCTCCATTACTTCATGTATGGCAACACGATCTTGATCATTAATTTTGTCAAACTCATCAATACAAACAACACCTCGATCAGCAAGAACCATTGCACCAGCTTCTAGCTTTCTCTCTCCTGATTATACAAGTCCATTTGGTGTTATCCCAAGTGGATCACCAGATTATGGCAACATATAAGAATCAAATGAGATTTATTACCAGTTTCTTGGTCAGAGGTAACAGCAGCAGTCAAACCAACACCAGATGAACCCCGACCAGTTGTTGATATTGCCAAAGGAGCAATATCCATGATAGCTCTTAAGAGTTGAGACTTGGCAACAGAAGGATCACCAACCATCATCATGTTTATGTCACTAAATGTGAGCAAAGCAAAAGATGATAGTAAGAACCACTGGAACTTCTCTTATACATAACAAATCATTCCAAGACAAAAGTATTACTCACCCTCTTAAGTGGGTTCCATTTTTCAGGTTCTTTTCCATTCCCCCAAGCATCAACAAAATCACAGCTTTCTTAATCCATGAATGTCCATAAATAGATGGTGCAAGTGAATTACCCAGCAAATCAAATGTATCGGGTCTCTCAGCTATCTCTTTTATCTTTTTAAGATCATCAGTTGTATAAATTGGAGCATTTGCCTCTTTGTTGAGCAAAGATACATTGTTAGCAATGAGGACATTCCTACAGAAAAAGCTCAGTAGTTCAGGCATCTATATCAGAAATTATTATAGATCTACCATGAAGATAAACAAAAGAAATTAAAGAATCTGATAAAATACGAGAACCTGAATACTCCATTTACAATAATGCCCTTTCTTCTCCCAGGCACAGCTTTATATATCCCTACAATTGCCACACGATCACCGGGCTTGCACGAATCCACCAAGTCATCCTCTAGTATTACATCCACTGTTCATGGAAGCTGACCAGGGGCAGAAATCTCTGGCATTTCCTGCATGGTTAGTGTCTGATGATCTTTGTACTTACACAACCCATATTCAGTCACCAACACGCTACCATTTTCATCCTGAAAAAAAGCTTATTATTCACATACCACTCTTATAAAGACAGAATGGCAGAAAAAGAAAATTTCAGAATGAAAATTGAGATTAACCTTGTAGGATACACAGATCCTGTTGGTAAGCCAGTATTTGATGTAATGTCTTGATTTTCACGGGACATAGAGGCATTAGTTGTGGGGCAGTAATGAGCACTTTTGACAACTTTTGGCCTTACAAGAGAACCTTCCATTGAAAAAATAGATGAGAGTTTAGGCACATATCTAAAACATTTTACATAAATGAGTCGTGCTAAAACTCAATCTAATATGACATCACAGTACAAGATTCCCACCATATACAACAAAAAACAATGCCCTTAGTTGAAAAAGGCATTTATAAGCAATGCAGCAGACAGGTCACATATTTGTTGACTTTAATAACTCATGCTTTGGAAAAGCATATGAGAAAAACGTCCACAACTGAAAAGTAAGCATAATAAATTATGTATCCAATCCCAAGCCTCGCTAAATTTTTTAAGTTTTTGAAATGCATACATTTATTTATTTTTCTTCACTGAGAGCAGAGGAGAGGGAAGTTTGAATTGTTTGCTCTCTTGGACATAATGCTCATAGTATGCTTCTAGTTTCACATGCCTAAACCCACCCTTCTAGATAATAATTAACTAGAATTCAACAGATTAAAGTCATAGGCACACCTGGAAGTCCTAATGCTCAAGTTGAGGACTTGGAATTGGAAGTGAGGTGAATTGCCCGGTTAAAAATCAGTAACAGCTCATTTCTGCAAATCCCTCCCCCCTTGAACCACTTTGGTTTACTGTTTAATCTTCATTTATTCCCAACACTTATTTTATTTGATAAACATCAGAAAGAAAAAAAATTAACTTACCCTTGGTGGCAAGGTCCCCAAGTTTATGGAATTACAAAATCCAAAACAATGACAGTTTGTTTCTTCCTCCTAATACCTTTTCCAGGGTTTCTTGTTGGAATTGGTGTAGCCTTATACCACACTTAATTCTGTATACTTGATCCACCTAATGCTCAACCAGAAAGTATTTGAAAGGTATGTTGATCAACGAACAACTTGGGGGGAAATCCCAACACTGTTATTCCATTTGCACCAACGGTGTTATATAAACTGAAAGTGGCTGGAACAAACCATATGAGAGATGTTGGTTCTAGAGATACAGATAAACTAGTTGATTTAGTAACATAACAAAGAGAAAACCCCCTTTTTTATTGCCCCATTCCCCATGAAGATTTAGCTGAAATGCACTGTCAGTGTACTTTTGAACTTTTCAAGCCTAAGCCACTAAGCCTAGTAGAGAGAGAGAGAGAGAGAGAGAGAGAGAGAGTACATTTGGTAACAATCCCTTCAACGCAGATCATAGAACCAATGAAGTTGGAGAGGATTTCGCTGGGAGTGACCCTGCAGGATACAAAGGGACCCTTGAAGCCGACAAGGACATGCTCCCCTTCTTTTAGATATCTTGAATCTATGTTGTGGGTTACCTCTGTCAGCGCATCAGAGAATGGCTGCATGTATTCGCTACTTTTCTGAAGCAGTCTGAGAGTAGAGAAAACAATTTTTGTAGTAATTTAAGAATTACAAAGAATAGGAACAGACAGCAGAAGACAGGGAAAGAAGTGATCACATACCTGCGAGCCAATTCAGTGTTGAATTTGTGGATGTCGAACATGTCGACGATGAGACGGCGGCGTTTACAGTCAATCATGTCCCTTATGGCTTGCATGTATATACCGTTCCCAACCTGTTCTTATACATTTGAAACGATTTCAAAACCATTAATAGATAAACAATAGAGTTTTGAAAGTCATAATGATTGGGAAAAAAGTTTAAACAATTAAATACGAAAAAATTGCTTTAATCCTTGAGATAATGTCAATATCCTGTATCTAAATTCCCTCTCCCCCCCCCAAAAAAAAAAAAGATAGAAGTAAAAACTAAAAACAACCAAAAGTATACAAATGTAATCATTGACAAAGAGTTGGCATAATCAATTAAGAACACTTATTTTTCTGTCTAAGAAATATAGCCACCAAATGCATACTGAACAAGATTGATCCCCATTGCAATGCTGAACAAGAATGATCAACTGAAACAGAACAAAAGTATTTCTAGAGTACCAATTCTCAATCCTTATACAGGATGCACAAAACAACCAAACATCTAAATAAAATCTAATTTATGAATCTCAAGACATGCAAATCAAACGAATACCAAAGATAACAAACTAGATGCTAGAATCTCACGGACAAGAAGAGGATTGACACGGAATCACAATAAGCGGGGTGGTTTCTCGAAGCGAATGTACGACATTCACAATAATGACGAACGGAATGATTTCTCCGAAACCCTACCCCTAGATACGAGAACACCAAAGATCAACAAAATTACGCTCGATCGGAAAAAAGAAAACAAATAATTCACCGAAGAATATACCGATTTCCCCTATGATCTTAATAATCAAAACCAACGCGCGAAACCCTCAAAATTCAACAACATCAAAATAATCTAAATACGAGACCCGATCGGACGTCAAAACTAAATGAGTTATACACCAGAGAGATTAACGCTGCTTACATCTTTCTCCAAGAAATCCATGAAAGTTCGCTTGTGAGTTGCCATGGATTATTTGCTGATGTCAATTTTTCCTCGGCTACTGCTTCACCGTGAGAGAGGGAGAGAAAAAGAAAAATCAAACTGAGAGAGGAAAGATGACGAGCCGATGGAGGGTTCAGTTCTAGGGTGACAGTTATTTTCAATTGATCTCAGGGTTTTGGCGGGAATAAAAAAGGCGCTAATATGTGCAACTAATACAAACTTTAAGTACTAATAATTTAAGTGAAGTAAACCGATTTTTCTTAACCAAACCATTTTGGAAGTTGAGATTGAAAGGAGTGCACATGGCATACATTCAATGCTATGCACCACCAAGTCAGATGCAGCCAATGAACGATATTTTGCCTGATTTGCCGAGTTCGGCTAACTAATCAGCGAACCGGGCGTAAGGGCGAAATCTCGGTACATTCAATGCTATGCACCACCAAGTTAGATGCAGCCAAGGAACAACATTTCATCCGATTTGCCGGGTTCGCTAACCAGCGAACCAGGCGAAAGGGCGAAATATCGCCGAGATTTCGCCCCCCAATTTGAAAATTTTCACCCCTTGTTTCGGGGGTATTTTTTGTCAATAATTTTGATGCCTATTCTAATTTGATACAAATATGTGGTAAATTTGGATATTTCCTATAAATTCTTCCATTTAAATTCTACCTAACCACATTTAACATGTTACCTTATGAGGCTTACATCATTTGGACATAAATTAAAATGATTATCCATTCACTTTGAATATTCTATTAGGGCTTGTTTGGTTTCTTTAATCTAGAGATTTCAAATCTCTGGATTCATGAATATGAGAATTATACCCGTTTGGTTGTAAAAATCTCTAGATTCATGAAATCTAAAGATTCACCTTTTGACTTTAAAAACGTGAATCTGTAGATTTATGGGTAAGGGGTAAAATCCAAAGATTTCAAAAAAGCTATACATTTGCACCTTCACAAAAATCACGCTTGATCAAATAGTTTTTTAGGTTGAATCCACAGATTTCATTTCACAACCAAACATTTAATTTTATAAATTATGGTTCCATAGATTTGAAATCTCTAGATATTTGAAATCTCCAAACTCATGTAATCAAACAGGCCCTTACAAAATTCATTCATAATTTAAAGAGCAAATTGCACTGATACTTCAAAATGGAGGCCTTAAAGCATTACACACCACTTTATGTTTAAAAATAACATAGACCCCAAAATTGATTTTTTATTGGATATATTTGTCTAATTTGTAACTAAAAACCTATAAAACACTATTAATTATAGGGATATTTTTTAATATAAACAATAATTTAACTATATTAAGTGATAAATTTGAATATATTCACCAAAAATTCATTTTTTTTTATTGTATATATTTGTCTAATTTGTAACTAAAAACCTATAAAACACTATTAATTATAGGGATATTTTTTAATATAAACAAGCTTTATAATTTGAACTATTTTAAATTATCTATGAGATTATCCTTCAATCATAGCCCCTTTTGAGTCTTGAATCATTGGGATAGAATTGGTAAGATTGTCTATTGATTCTAAAGATTTTTTTATATAGAATCGCAAGAGAAATCGTCTAAAAATATAGATATATTGCGATATATGATGAGATATCTCCAAAATCGCCCCCTGGGGCTTGGATGTAAAGGGGTGCATGTGAGGAGTGGGGGAAATACCATATAGATTTTATTAAATTTGTCCAAAATACTATGTGAAAATAAATTGATTTTCCTTTGAAACAAACCTTACCAGTTTTGAGAACTTGGCGGCCCCCCCCCCCCCGTCGCCCATAAAGTTAGAAGTTCGTATTCACATAAATATGGGGCTATACGGTTTGATATGGGTAAACTTGACAAAATATAGGCCCACACTCATGTGATAAATGCATTTTAATAGAATAAATGTAATGTGAATTAAACGCTGGCACTATAGCCATCATCATGTGAGCACCACTTGCCTAGCAAAATCCCAAGATGAAACGGCTCCACCGTTGGTTGACAGGTAAGCAAGCAAACCTTTCGTTTCTTCACACATCAAAAACCAGCTCAGCATGTTTGTGTCTGTCCTCATTGTTTACCATACTACCCCTCTGAGGCCTCTGAAACATCGAAAGATCACACAACGGCCATTAAAGAGGACAACATCGTAATTATGCCACTGTGACCTCCCGTGCGGCCGTGCCTTCTCTAGATAAATGTCTACTTTGGCGTCAGCGTGAGGAGTCCAAACGGTTATAGCAAAGAAGTGAACGGAGCGACACAAGAAGAGGAACTGTTCCTCAAGGATGCCAAAGGAGAAGGAGAAGCAGGTGAGAGAGATAGAGGTGCTGATCATCTCAGCCCAAGATCTGAAGAACGTGAAGCATGTAACGAAGATGAGAGCCTACGCGGTTGTCTACGTGGAACGTGACATGGAAGCGAGGACACACGTGGACGAACAAGGAGGAGTGAATCCGGCATGGAACGAGGTGTTGAAGGTCAAGTTTCACAAGAGCTTGGAGAACGATGTGAAGACAGCTCTGAACGTTGATATATACGCGCATGGTCATATACGGGAGAAACCGGTAGGAAGTGCTAGGGTGCTTTTGTGCGATGTGCTGAAGGGTGGAGACTCGTCCGAGCCGGCGGATAATCCGATTCAGTGCATGACGATTCAGGTTTGGAGGTCTTCTGGAAGGCCTCAGGGGTTGCTCAATCTGTGGGTCCCACCCACCGGTAAGTTTCTCATCCGGCGAGATTCCTTGTCTTTCTCCGTCAAGGATGACGGCGTGGCTGCTGAGGCGAAGGAGGTTTCGAATGAGAAGTTGGAGTCGGTGGCGGTCGAAGACGAAAAGGCCACTCGCCGCTCGCATGGCGAGTAAAAACTGATGAGTCACATGTTGCCTAGCCCTAGAGTCACCGGGGTGGGTTTTATGTGGGGCAGTTGTTACTGTTGTTTTTTCCTTTTCTTTTTTTAAATAATATTTTCTGCAAATGAAAGTCGAATATGGTTGTACGGAAGAGTGAAAAGCTTGTTATTAACTTATTATCAGAATTCAGATATTTTAAGTGTAGTCTACGTTCAAGTTTCAACTATGACTCTGTGGCCCAATGGATAAGGCGCTGGTCTACGGAACCAGAGATTCTGGGTTCGATCCCCAGCAGAGTCGATTCTTTTGAATTTTGTGTATATACTATTTTTACCCATGAGCGTAAGTTGCAGAATGAAGTTGAACCATTTCTTTCATTAACTGCTGTTAAGTATATTCTTGTGTGATATATATTATTGGTTATCTATTGTGAATTTCTAAAGGGCATTTAAGTCATAACACTAATACATTGGTTACCATTTGTAAATAGCTAAAGGAAATTTCAGTTATAATTTAAGAATATTTTGGTCCCTAAAAAACCAAGATAATCCTTTGCAAGTCAAATGTCGTTAGAAGCGGATTATTCTATATCATTTGCTTTGCGTTTTTATTTTCCTTCATTCATCTATGATAAAGCATTTGAAGTCCTTTTTCTGGGGGTAAACATGGTGTGGGAGAAGTCAGGACCCATCAATCTGTATGTTAATTTGATATAATTCTATATAGGGGAAACAATCATTCATATTTTTCAATTGCAAAGATTAAATTACATTATCACCCTCACTGAAGAAAATAAAACTGAGATTACCAGTTATTTTTGACACTGACTGTGTCAACAAGAAAATCTCGATAGAAAATGTAATACGATTGCTGTGAAAATACAAATCTGGAGCAACTTTCTCCCTTTCCCCTTTTAGTAACCTTATCTAGGTTTGTTTTGGGTGGCAATGGCAGAAGTGGTGGGAGGGGGAAGAGTATATAAGGATTTCAATTGCTTGGTTATAAGCTTGCTGTTATGGAGAGCCAGTTGGAGTTCCAAGTCATCTGACCACCACTGCTCCAACCCGTGTGCCTCAAGAAACTTCTGTTTACCTTTGGACATCACAAATAGCTTAGCTGCTACATTCCCATCACCAGGATCGTTGTTCTCTTTACCAGATGCCTCACCATTGCCTGCTGCCTGAGTTGCTGCAGCCATTGTCCCAGCCGGATCAGTATAATAGCAACAGACATAGTCACTGTTGTTCACATACAAATGTGGGATCCATTTCTTCATTTCTCCACTCCCTCCTCTTCCTAAAGTAGCATTAGTAGGCTTCTGTGCCTCCACTTCTTCACTAGTTTTGATCTCAGCATTTGAAGGAAGCATTGATTTTAATCTTCTCCAGACATGCTCAGCTTTCTCTCCAATGCTTCTCAAACTCATGGCTAGTGACACAGATGGTGGATTGAACAGATGAGTCTCCACAAAAACTCCTTGCTTTGCTAATGCTTTGCCCACTTGAAGAGCAAAACCTGCTCCTAAGGAATGCCCAGCAATGCATATATTAGAACTCCCATGTTTCTCCACTGTTGTTTTTAGTGCTTCCAAAGCTACATTAAATCTAACAGACCCTTTCAGGCTTTCCCATGCTAGAAACCGGAGATCATCTTCTATGTCCCTTCTAATTGTTGGGCTCTTCAGTACTGTTCCTCTGAGTGCTAGAACAGCCCTTGGAGCACCACTGGGTCTTATGACAATGAAGTCAGCTAGAGCCGCTGATCGATCCCATTCCAGTATTGCCCCAAAAATGGAGCCATCCCTTTCATCCACTAATACTTGGGTCAACTTGTATTTGAAGGGCTTCCACCATTTTGGAGCAAGAGCTGTTGCTTCTGTTCTGTTCTCTTGTCTGTCAAGTTCAAGCAAGTACACTGCCTGTATGAAGCAGGCTATGACTGTTCTTCTATAGTTGGCATCTTTCCTGCAAAAGCAAGCAGTGGGCGGTTGAAAATGCTAGCAAAGAGTGGAGCAACCCCATAAAAATAACTAAACCTAAATCACTGGTAAAAGTTCAGAAAATGTTGGTTTAAATTATGTTCAAATGTAAAAAAAAAAATAAAAATTGATAATTTGGAAAGAATCTATAGTCTGAGTGAGTTTTCACCAAGTACATTTAGGACTCTAAAGCACTGGTTTCATCAATTAGCACAACTAAAAAACAACAATTATAAGAATCAAAGCCCCTTGTAAGAGCTTCTATTTACTCAGAAACACTGGAGAGGCCACAAGATCAATTTTCTAGCATTTGGGTCAGATGCATATTTTGATTTCCCAGATTTTTTTTATAATGGCCCGAAACAAGAACGAGAAAAACCACAGAAGTTTAAAGGAACCAATCTGACCTTAATAAATCTATCTAGTCTCCAATTCAAATCTAAAAACAAAGTAGGAAAGGGATTTTCAAATATAATGTGTATGGGTTTCTTCATCTCATTTTTATACACTTCTGATCCACACAAAAAGAGAGAAGAAAAGAACCCTAATTATAGTAGAGAACCCAGTTACAGTTCATCCTTGAGGGTTTGCAACGATTACTCAGAACTAACAACCCATTGCATAAGTAAAATAAGAAGGTTCATACCAGCTAGAGTTGATGAGTTCTCTCCAGTTGGGGGAAGAAATTTTTCGAGGTCCAGAGACATGGAAAGCGTAAGGATGACTTTCATCACCTTCTGATGCCATGAAAGAATCCTTCACTGCTTACTTACTCTCTGTTAGTCTGCTATCTTGACATGCTTCAACAGAGCCGAGTTCAAGTTGAGAAAGCAACAAAATGAAGATAGAAAGAGAGAAGAGAACAACGGTCGAAAATAGTGGTGGAAGATGCTGAAAGAAAGGAAATGGAGGAGAGAAGAAAGCTTTTCAACTTTGAGAAATTCTGATTCGTTGTAGCTGTAAAGTTCAAAATAAGAGAGAGAAAACTTAATAATTAGATGGTCTCCACTTTCGCTAACTGCACTATTCATTAATTTCATTAGAAATCAAACGGCCGGATATTCCCCGGCTTCTGCGCACCTAACGGTCATATTTCTCTCCGATATTTGTTTGCTCGTGGTATCTCCTATGGCTTTTCCGGATAGACGAAAAACACCCTGAAATAAAGCCGAAGGCTCGCATTAAGGCTTTACAGGAAGGTCATCGTAGTAATTTGCAATTTTCTGAGCGTCGACATGTGATGAGACTTTCCCACACTTCTCCTTTCCTTGTTGGCTAAGTTTTCCAGGGTGGATTTGGTTTCGGTACTCCAAGTGGCAATTTGGCATGTGAGTTTAGGTTAACGTGTAAACACGTAGCCGCGTTCATCAGCCTCCATGAGAGAGGTCCACACACGCAAATATGCAATCTGGAGTAAATCTAGCGATTTCAGATGCACCCGTCACAAGTTTCTTGTTTTTTGTTTTTGGGTTGGTAACCACTTCCCACGTGTGTTAAGAAAACCCATTATAAACCTATCCTGGTTCTAAACCATAAAAAAAAAGACAGTAGGGCCCACATAATTAAGGCGATTGAAAAAAAATTCCTACAACCACAACACACGCACAGTGGCACAGTGCTATAAACAAAAGATGTTTACTATAAATTGGAATATTTTTTACTTGTAGGTCCCGCATAAAATAGGTCCACATTTTAGCTTGTAGGTCCCATATGTGGCTGTAACGCCGTCAGAAGAGCATTCTCATCAGGGAGATGATCCATACACATCAAAAGCCTGTTTTAGTTGACAAGTACTAGTTTTTTTTTCTTCCTGTAGATAATAGACAATTATCAATGCATCTTATTGAAAATTGTCTAAATAATACATGTAACAGCCCTTCACAAACATCCTCTACAGACACCACCAACCTCCTGACTCAGAAGATAACAGAGAGTAATGGTGAAACCAGTGCTGTCAAAGCCAAAGAGAGACAAGGCGGAGGAAACAAAGTCAAAAGAGAAAACAGAGAATAGGTTTAAAGACCAACCATGGTTACGGGTTGGAAAAATTCTTTCACCCAAAAAAGGAAAATTCTAACCGTAAAATTAAGATATGACAGATGTCCTTCATCAAAGGGTGCACATGATATTTTTTTCCCCTCCTTTTTTTTGTGTTTGGGGAAGAGGGGTGGGGGTGTTAAAACACATGATAGAACGCATCAAAACTTGAGCTGATAAAAATTGATGGTAACAATATGTTTTGGCTGTATCGAACCAGATAAGTAAACCGTAAACCCTCTTGTTTTGCTAATAGGTGTTAGTCATGTTGATTTTGTACAGCAAAGTCTACTCCACTACTTTGACCACTCCAGGGCCCCTACTTCCTCAGAAAGGTACACGCTCAGTCACTCTTGGGTCTTGTGAGGCCTGAGGCATGCGCCAAGAACCACATTATGATGACAATCATCACTGTTCTTCCATCCTGCTCGAATTGCATAATTTAGAAATGAAACTCGAGTTGACGGAGGTCTGCTACTACTATTTTGAAGAGCTCAGGCATGCATTCTTTCACTTCTTGCTTTGTAGAACTGGGTTTATCTTTCCCTTTAGTTATGGAGCATTATGACTCTGCCTTACCAGGTTGGTCTGCTTTTGGTGCAGCTTTCAGTTTCTCCAGTTGTTTTAGAAGATACTCCCGTCTTAATTTCTCCCTGTAAGCTGTAAGTTGCTCTTGCCTTCGCAATTTGCGAACAGCTGTCTTTTCCCTCGCTTGATTAGCTTCTTCATGGACCTCCCTAAGAAAAACACCAGGAAAAGGGTCATGATATAGAAATTTCAATCCTACACGTTTGTACCATTAAACAAAACTGAATTATTTTCCCACACCAGAGAAAATAATTTTTTTCAGCTCAAAATCAATTTTCTTCCAAATGTCAGAATTTTATTAGTTCATTTTGTCCATCAGTATTTCAGTATTTTCCAGTTTCATCATTCATCCTATTCTCATATGAATGCTTACTGTAAATACAATTTAGTAGATGGGTGACCAAGTATGGACTTAGTATGAAGTTTTTATTGTTTGATTTGGTTTGTGTTCCTCAGTTTTGAGACATTCTTACAGCACCCAATTCTATTTATCTGGTCCATTATTGCACAGCAACAACTACATCCATATCCAGTCGAACAGTACATGACGTGGAATCTAATTGTTATCCAGTCTAATAGCACGTGACACGGAATCTGATTGTGTTTATAACATCTGATAATACCAAGAAAGCATAAAGTAGTATCATGTTTGACATGAGGCCAAAAGAAGAAACCAAAAAGTGTGTGGGAAAGACAAAAATTAATCAGTAATTTAGCCTGAAAAGTGAAAACATTTTTTTTTCTTCGTTGAAAGAAAATCAAATAATCTATCAAAACCAAATGCAGCAGGAAAGCCCTGGCACTACTTAAAGACGATGGCAGAAAGGTGTAGCTAGTTACCCCCTCGAAAAAAGTTCAGGTTTTAAGTGCGGTATGGGTGAAAATATGATTTTGGGACTCAGGAATGATTGGTGTTCATCAAAACATCACGCAGTGTTCAAGGAACCCATAAAAAATAGAAGAGTTCATCCATGCACCTCAAAACAGCATTATGAAAACAAAGCAGGCCGTACCTCACAAAACGCTTGTGTTCAGCATTATCAAATGTGCCAGCTGTTCGTCCAGGCCCAAATGTTCTCGTGTTTGACATCACAGGATCATCAATGTCATCTTCATTTTGTGCAGAAAATCCAGGGGGAGCTTCAGGGGCTTGCTCTTCCTTTTGCTTATCCTGTTCAAGGGTCTTACTGAAAAAGTCCACACAATACTTTTCCTTCTCTTCTTCATCAGGAAGTTGGCCTTTTGCAAGTTTATCATATAACTCGGCCTTCCTTTCTAATGCTGCATAGCTGACGGATCCATCATTTACTGCTTTCAGCGCAAGCTTATCCCTAGCATTTTTGTACAGACACACATAAGATGAGCAATCAAGAAAATTTAAGCATGATACTAAGATTTTGAAGAGCTATCACAGGTAATAAACAAGAGCAAAAGAGAGCAAATTAGCACCAAAAAACTATTTAAGACTAGGGAGAGAGAAGGCTACACGGTCATGGGCACCTGGAAAAAAAGAAGCCTTGTTCCCATACAAAAACAGATAATCCCAGTGCATTCAAGGCACATTGTGAATCTAGGCTTGGGAGCCACACAAGGCGCACTACCAGGTAGCATTCTATTTCACTTGAGATTAATAGCAGTTTGTTGTGGCTAATAAGGATTTGCCATTGATGTTAACAGTACCAAGGATAGTAGAAGGCACAGTCACCCCTGTGTCTTGTATTATCTTTTTTGTACCCATGGCAAAAGTATTAATATCAATCTTGCTGATGTTTTTAAATTTATATCACAAATTTTCTTTCTGGTGAAAAATTCATAACACAAAATAACCATAGAACAAAGTAGGTGATTATTTTATATAGTTTCACAGGGCAGAGGTTTGTTTTCACACATCTTGACATCATGCACAATTTACTCTGGGTTCCAGAACAAAACTTAATTGGTTGAAATTTTGCACCAGAACGACAAGAAAGTAGGGTTGTTTCAGCTTATCTTTCTAACACTATGTGCCCCCCTCTCTCTCTCTGGGGGGCTCATAATAAATATTAGGTACCAACTTTTGCCTCACACTGCACTTTAATAGGAGATACCTATGGAAGAAAACCCAATAAAATAAAATAAATAAAAAATGGAGGAGGAGGAGGAAAAGGTTAAAACCTCAAGGAGAAAGGCTCAGTTGGAGACCAACAGACCTCACTATCAAGAGGTCACAAGTTGCAACTTGAAGCTTACCTATTAAGAAATGGTAATAGAGTAACTTATCTACCTTTTTAGGTAATGCTTTGGAAGGTAGAAAAGTGGAATTTTATTTAGAAGCTTAAGTCCCAAATACTTGAACCATGTATCCAAAATTCTAGGAGCCAATGTTTCTCTCTGAGAAAACAAAAAACTCAATTGAGTGCAAAACCACATGAAATCCAGTAAAACAGTGAGAACCCATTAAATATATGGAATTGAGGCACTCCATTCTTCATAGAATAAGTAATGTAAAGCTCTCAACCTATTATGCACCTGACACTTTACTACTCTCCCTTTTTATCCTCCTATTTTAGAATGTGTAAAGCGTTGTATCCTGCAGCCCCTGACATTATCCCAGCCAATTTTATGTCAAGGGGATTAGCTATGGTTAAATTGGTAATCTAAGTTGTAGGTGGCAAAGAGAATGGGAGGGTTTCTGTTCCGTCCTATTCTCTCCCACCCACCCTCATGTTAAGGTAGATACAGTAGGAGCTATGAGAATATTAAACTATTTCTAATATAGTTTGTTGAAAAATAGGTCTGTGATGCAGATAAACTGCCTTGGACTGACCCATCCCAAATGGGTTTTCAGACCAAGATGTACCAGGAAATATGTTACCTAGGAAAATAGAGTCTTTGATTATTTACTTTATTTATTTTAGATATTAGCCATGTATGATGGAGGTCAAGAGTTAGTCTTATTCTTAGGAGTCTCTAAATTTTCTTTACAAATGATGGGGGCCCTTAGACGAAGATAGGACACATGAATAGAGTTTAAGAGATCATGTGTGGCTGGTGTGTGCATTTGAACACTCTTCTGTCCCCTGCGTCTCTGATTTTTCAGGCATTCTGCTTCTCTTCTCCCTACTCACCATTAGTTAGTTGTAGGGTTAATGGTATCAATCACGATAGGAGAGTGCCCTTATGATGTGGTTGTGTTTCCTAATTCCAAGTTCTTCTATGTTTCCTCATTAGTTTATAGTTAGTACTTATCTTGAACAGTGCAACACTCTCTTTTTTTTTGGATGAATAAATAATCATTACTAAAGAGGATAAAAGAAAATATAAGGGCACAAGGGACAAAGCCCAGGCAAAAGCAAGACAAGGGCCTCAACTAACAAGCAACCTGAGAGGCATCTAGCCTAGCAACACCTAAGAGCAACAATAAAAGCAAACTAGTTACACAAGCACAAGTGGCCCAAAGCCATACTAACAAGCAATCTAAGAGGCATCGAGCCTAGCAACTACCTAAGAACAACAATAGAAGACGCTAGTCACAAGTGGCCCAAAGCCCTAAAATTAGACCAGAAAATACAACCACAACAAGTGGACCAAAAGGGCAGCAGACCCCACTAGACACGATCGGTCGGAGCCAAGAGAAGCCTTTCTTGCAACACTGTGCAGGGACCTACGCAACATCTCCACAAATGCAAGGGTTGGTAGCAACACAAGGTTGAGACGAAGAATGAAGAGAACATATCAGAGTTGGAAATGGTTCGGAGAGTTCAACAATGATGTCTTCATGGCTTTCCCCCAAAAAGCTAGAGAGGCCATCTAAGGCTGGAATCCTCAACAAACTGAAATGAAACCTTGAAACAGGAAGGTGAGAGGGCAAGAGAAGGAGAAACAGAGGGAGAAAGAAACACCTGGATCTGAGAATGAACCCGATTCAGAGAAAACAGCTATGATGGCCCTCATGGCTTCCCCCTACGCCGGAGATGCCATTAAGGACTAGAAACCTTGATGAAGAAGCTGAAACCAGAAACAGAAAAGGGAGAGGGAGAGGAAGAGAGAAGGAGAGACTGAGGAAGGAGATGAGACCATATTTGTGATCGAAATAGAATTGGAGAGATCAGCAACAATGGCCCTCATGGCTTTCCCCCGACACTAGAGAGACCACTGAAAACAGAAACCCTCAACGACCATAGATGGAACCCTGAAACAGCCATTCTAGTTTTGTTTTTCTTTTTTTCCCCCCTGGACTGAGAGGAGAGGGTAGAAAGGAGATGAGAAGTAGGGAGAAGATGGAAGCAAGAGCAGAGAAACAGGGAGGAGATGAGATCGAGAGGAGAAGAAGCAGAGAGAAAGAAAGGAGAATCAGAGAGCGAGAGGGGAAGGAGGCGGAGAGACACTGACAGACAACCTGTGTCTCTCCGCCTCCAGAATCACCCAACACTACCACGGCAGAGAGGAGGAGGAGAGATGCAGAGGCGGAGGACCACCAACCTCTGCCTCAACAGCCGCTACCGATCCCAAAGGCAAGTCGCTTCTTCAGATCGCAGCTGGTCTTGGCGCTTCCCTTCAGATCGCCAACTCCCTCTCCAGATGGTTCAGTGTAATTCAAGATGCAGAATCGGGAAATCAAATTCTTGATTATAGGGTTTAAGTGAAACTCGTTTTCAAGAAGATGCTGTGCACACTCTTAGTAGGACTGTAGAAGTGTAATTGTTTGGTGTTAAATATGGAACAAGCACTGAACATGATAGACAAATTGGATCATGCTCCAGCAAACACTCTCTTCTTTAGTTATTCTCTTCTCTCTCTTCTATTGCAGTTACTGGTTACAGATATAGTACTTGATATCATGCCGCAATATCTTGGAGATATTTACTGGTTCACAATCTTCCCAGAGAATGTAAACAAACTTTAAAGCTTTTTAAGTTTCTTTAAGGTTTTCTGTTATTTTTTATTATGTTGAACTGTAAAAATCAATTTGATTGATTTGGCCTTGATGCTAGATGACTCAGTTGGTTGTCTAAAAGACTAAAAATTTAATCTCTAAAAGGTGTAAGGTGTACAAGTACTCCCTAATCACTCGCTGTCATCCACCCCACAATTAAAACAAAGTTCCATGAGAATAATGTTAAAGAAAAAATCTATAAAAGAATTCAAATATGGTGGATGAAAGTGGAGAGGTGCGTTTGGCGTCTTGCGTGATTGATGTATTCCTTGAAAGGTCAAAGGAAAATTCTATAAGAGCGTCGTACGTCCAACTATATTGTATGTTGCACAATGTTGGGCTGTGCAGAAACATCATGTAGGTAAACTCAATATAGAAGAAATGATGATGCTAAGATGGATGAGTGGCAAAACTAGGACGGATCAAGTAAGAAGTGGTCATACATTCATACTAGAGCTATGAGAAAGTAGATTGAGGTGGCACAACCAGGTTCAAAGGAGGCCCTTAAATGCCCCAGTACAGAGAAGTGATTTAATTTAGACTGAAGGAATCAGAAGAATTAAGGGCATAATTAATATAAAATTAAGAGAAGCGGTGAGAAAGGATATGCATAGCTTAGGCCTTGTAGCTAGTATGGCTTCAAATAGAGCTGACTGAGAGGCAATGATCCATGTAGCTGGCCCCATTTAGTTGGGAAAAGGTTTCTTGTTGTTGTTCTACAAAATCTATGAAAGGGAGGCACGCAAGTGGTGGGGTGGAGGGAGATTGGATTATCTCAGGTTGAGAAAGGGCCCAGTTTCAGAGGCTTATAGTTTTAAGGTTGATTTGGTTTCAATGTAGGCATAGAGAAAAGAATATTTAGATTATAGTATGTATAAGATATATTCCAATAGCTTACTAATGTCAGAACTGTACTTGTTAGCATGATAATCATAGGTTATACGCAACTATTATGGTATAATACATTCTATAATCTTATATGTGGAAGTTTGTCCAAATTCCAAACCCAACCTTGGAATTCATGGGTTGGGCTTGGGTCCCCATGAATGGAGTCAACTGCCCACCCTAGTGAAGTTTTGACATTCATTTTAACGAATAGGTAACTGATGGAGAGCAACTGCAATAAAAATGCACGATATGACTATTGTTTCTCTTAATTTTTTCTGTTATTTTTTGTCCTTCTAATTTTGTCTATTTTATGGATGAGTGCTTGAGGGGCTCAAGTACAATAGTTAAGGCCACTGAGAGTATCCCCAGATCTGTCAATAGCATCCATACATGAAATGATTGGACCCTAACAACAGATAACTAGCCAATTTGCATCTACCGCAAAATAGATGGGAATAATTACTGCAAGCAACCAATGAGTAGGTTTTCCAATCAAACATAAGCAGACATCACAAATAAAACAAAGCACCATCAGAAAATAACACAGCAGAAACAAGCATGGGAAATAATACATCCATGACCAGCCTACACAACCCCCCCCTCCGACAAGAGAGTCAGTTTATGTCATCTTACTAACTAAGGAATGGATTGAGCCTTTCATTTATAACATTTGAGTGTTTTTCAGTCTTCTTTACAAGTTTTAACAGTATATGTTACAGCCTCCAACAGGAAATTGATGAACAAAGTTTGGCTCTTAGGCTCTTACCCATGGTTCTGTGGTGATTAAGAATGCTCCTTCCCTGTGTGAACCCTGCCAAAGTCCCAATGCCTTGGCAGTGTTTCTTTTTCATTCAGTGTTGCAATTAGTTCCTTCAAATTCTGTTTTAACTCGTGCAACTGAAGTCAGACTCTGTCCTTGTGATTCTTCAGTCCTCCCTTCAGTGGGATTCTTGGACTTAAGATATTTTGTATTTCCGGGGTTCAGTTCCAGTTCAGAATTATTCATATGACAGCACCCCCCCCCCTCTTCCTTCTATATTCTGTTTTCAGTTGTTCTAGTTCCTTCACCAATGCTAAACATTATAATTGCTGAGACTGAACCATAATCTAATTGCCTATAAGAATATAAAATATGTATCTAATGAACCTGCTCATAATTAGCTTTCAACAAAATTATTGGATTATCTGTATACTATCACAAAATATCCCATATTCTCAGTCCACCCGTTCTGACTGAGAAGCCATAAAAATAACAGCTTCTTTTTCTGCCTTTTGAATTGCTTAGTACAAGGAGAAGAACCAAACTGGACAGTAACTTCTCCGTGTCTCTAAGGTAAGAAGTCAGCGTCATGAGGACTGCTACACCTATTTCTTGCACCTAGACCCATCAAAATATCTGGGATACAAAATGAGCATGCAAAAACACCTTGACCTGATTGGTACAAGTACAGGCGAAAAAAGTTGTTGACCGCAATCAGATGATTGACCACCATCTGGGGCACTCCAAATACAGAAATATGACAAATTGGAATCACATTTTTTTAGTTTAAAAGCCAATATTTAGGAGCCTACAATTTTGCATCTACCTGATTAAACTTGCAAATGTTCCATAACTTCTATGACAGTATAACAAAACTAATCCCCAAAGGTTACCTATGTAGAGGAACCAGTTTATTCAATGCAAGGAATCTCGAGAATTTGGGGTTTCAGCTGTGTTTCTTAGAACACAAGAAAACGAAGCTTAATCTTCCGTTGATCAAGCTGGTTAGCAGTAATACTGTTTAGACGATTAACCAAATACAAGGAAAGAAGATTATCTAACCTGCTCTACTAAACCAAACGAGGGGAATTCATTTCAGTGAATTATCCTCTTCCCACATTAATGCATACATACTCCTACAACTACAACTACATCATTCCCGACTAATGGAACATCAACATTCTTCATTTAAACTCAAAAAGCATAGTAAGAAAGCCCTAGAAGCTCATATAGAATTGTTATAGATTAAAATTTTAATAAAATTGTTCAGTATGGGTTACCACAGAAAGAAAACGATGACAGTAACACAAAATAAAACAAATAACGTACTTGGTAGCTCGAGATTCTACTCCGGAGTTTTTCTGTGCGAATACATCATGGGCGGCGATCTTCTTCTTGGCTCGGTGAAATTCTAAATCGGGCGTTAATTCCTTGGCCTTCTTGGCCTCTTCTTGGGACTTGTAAAGGTGCGCCTTCAGTTCGAGGATGGAAGAAGCACCTACGCCTTCGATAGCCTTATGCTTCCTGGGCATTATGGAAGATTCCGTGAGCCATCCTAACGACTCCACCGTCCTCTTCTTCTTCTTCTCCTCTTCTACCATCTCGAAGATTGATTAATTTGTGCCGCTGAGTTATCTCCCTGTGAAAGGTCTTGACAAATTCTCTAATGGAACGAAATAGAATTGCAGTACCGCCCTAGACGCGCAGAAGCGTTTTACAGAGAAAGGGAGGAGAAACCAAAAGGTTTCTTATTGTCTCGTTGATGTATGTAACCAAGCTCGTGACAGAACTTCATTATAACCACTCTTTTCTTACCACTTTTACCCTCCCACTTTTTCCTTTTTCCTTGTGTAGCTCTTAAATTTTTAATATGACAAACCAGCCGTTGAATTTTTCCTGTATTTTTACAAAAGTAAACAAAACTAGTTAAAACTGAATTTGCACTCAATACTTTACTCAACAAAACTAGTTAAAGTTGAATTTGCATTTCAAAACTAACTAAAATAGTAATTTCCCCCCCTAAACTAACCACATGAAGAGGAAAAATTACTATTTTGTCCAAAAGAAAAGAGTCACTAATTTTTCATATCCTTCAAACATTTTCAACCCATATTAATGCGGTCAATTTTAGGGGTAAAAATGTCCAAAAGGATGAAAATTTATTATTTTAGTTAGTTTTGTAAACGTAAACTCAATTTTAGCTAATTTTGTTAAGTGAAACATTGAGTGATTACTTTTGTAGAAGAAAACCTAAAAATAATTAATCATGTAAAGAGGGGGAACTTCTAATCCCCAAATGAACCATGCCCACCAGATGGAGGAGGAAGAAAAGCTACATATACCTGTGGCTTTTTCTAAAAGAATTTGGAAATCTTAATGGAACCAATAATGATGTTGCTTATGATCCCTCTCAAGGTAAGCTTAGTCATTGGGGGATACCTAAGCAATGGTATCAAGTACATGATGATCCTCATTTTGATGATAATTTGAAACACACTTTCTTTTTTTTGGAGGACCTGCAGGAAGAGACTGTAATGTTCAAGGGTTGGTGTCATGGAGATTGATAGGAATTATTCATGAGGTCTTGTAATTCTCAAACTCATAACAAAGTTTTATATAGAAGCTGAAACATGATTAAGAGTTTCAGTGAGATCTGAGCCATGGAGATTTATCATCTTGAATTGCTGACAGCAGCTCCCAAATGTGGCCATCCCTCTGGGTAATCAATGGAAATATATATTAATATAAAGCCACCCAGGGATATTCTATTCCAATAATTCAACTATATTAGAACAATATTAAACAAATGTGAGGAGAAGTCCTTGAACAACAACTAAATGGATCAAACCAAATTATCCTTAGCCTCTAAGTTTTCATTTCTAAATATTAAATACATGTGAGAAGTCATTGAACAGCAACTAAATGGATCAAACCAAATTATCCTTAGCCTCTAAGTTTTCATCTTGCAAGTTCCCTCACTTTCTCTGCTCTACATGGTCAACCTAACATATCCATCTATTGTTTATTGTTTTCATTGTCGTGGGGAAGAAGAAAATCAAGTTGCTAGGCACCCCCGTTGACCTTCATATAGGCCTTTATAAGTAGACATCTAAGCTCACTACCAAAAACAAAAAGTAGACATCTAAGCTGCGAGAAAGCTTCAGTGATAAACATGGTTAAAACAGCTCTCATAGGAGAGACCAATCTCCTTCTTCCTCTGTTCCTGTTCCCTCTTCTCTTTCTTTTGTACAAGCTTTTCAAATCTTCCCCACCCAGAGGTTCATCTCTTCCACCAGGACCATCTCCATGGCCCATCATAGGCAACATTCACCAATTGGGAAGAGAGACCCATGCCTCACTCACCCACTTAGCTCAAACCTATGGTCCACTCATCTCACTGAGACTTGGTCCCCGGCTTCTAGTGGTTGCATCATCACCAGCCACAGCAACTGAGATACTCAAAACTCATGACACTGTACTCTCAGGCCGCTTTGCACCACGGTCAGCAGCCGACCTTAAGGACAACCCAGAAAGCATGACCATTGCATGGGCTCCTGAATGCAATGATCAATGGAAGAATCTACGTACCCTTTATCGATCTGAGCTGTTTTTGGGCAAGGTAATCGAGTCTCAAGCGATCTTGAGGGAAAAGAAGGTGATGGACCTGATAAGTTTTCTGAGTTCAAAGGAAGGTGACGTTGTGAACATAGGTGAAGTAATGTTCGCTACTGTTTTTAACATCTTGAGTTCTCTTTTCCTATCAAAGGATTTGGTTAGCTTTGAGGATGATGGTAGTGATGGAGGCATTAAGCAACTGGTTAAGAGGAAAATGGTCTTGGCATCTACTCCTGACTTGGGTGATCTGTTTCCAATATTCAAGAAGTTAGATATTCAGAGGCTAAAAAAGAGAACGAACGAATTGTTTGAGAAGATCAGTGCTAGGTGGGAGAACATCATCAGAGAAAGAAGAGCGAAAGTTGAAAGTGGTATTTCAGGCCAAGAAGATTTGTTGGATGTTCTGATCAACCATGGCTACACTGATTATCAGATCAACAACATGCTTCATGTAAGACGCATGCAAACATTCTGTTTCTCTCTGATTTAGATTGAATTAAGGTCAAACTTGAGATGCCCATTCAATTTTTTTTGAAATTTTCTGTTTCACGTGCTTGACAGGAGCTGTTCACTGCTGGTACCGATACAAGTAGAATAACAATTGAGTGGGCAATGGCAGAACTGATGAAAAATCAAGAGGTCATGAACGAGGTTCGCAATGAACTTACAAGGGAGATAGGAGAAAAATTCGTGCAAGAGTCTGATCTACCTCACCTACCCTATCTTCAAGCCTGTGTGAAAGAGACACTAAGACTACATCCTCCAGCACCCTTGCTGCTTGCTCATCGAGCAATTGATAGATGCACTGTGATGAACTACACCATACCCAAGGATTCTTTAATATTCGTGAACGCATGGGCAATTGCTCGAGACCCTGAGGTTTGGGAAGATCCATTAGCATTCAAACCAGAGAGGTTCCTTGAATCTGATGTTGAATTCAAAGGTAACCATTTCCAATTCATACCCTTTGGGGCAGGAAGGAGAATCTGCCCAGGACTACCCATGGCTGCCAGGCAAATTCATCTAATTCTGGCTTCTCTGATTCACTCCTTCGATTGGTCTCTCCCTCAAGGCATGGATCCAACCAATCTAGACATGAATGAGAAGTTTGGAATAATGTTAAGGAAGAAACATGCTCTACTCCTCGTCCCTAAATCAAAACTAGGTCAGTGAAATGGATAGAGAATTAGTTTTCCTTCCTCAGTGTTTTGTGAATGGATTATGTGTAAGTTTTGCTTGACCGCTATGCAGATCTTTTGTATTTTCTTCTCCTGTGAATACAATTCTATTCTAATATTGATGAATAAACAGAGAAGGGTTTTGTTTTTGTGCACAAATTGGGACCAATCATACCGTATTTAGGCAAACACTACCAGATTTCGCAAGGAGCAAGTCAATGGAGAGTGAAATGGAAAGTTGGAACTTGAACCTTCTCTTTGCCCAAACCCTTCCATGGCACTCAATTATTGGGTTGCTTCGCTCCACTTAAGGCCTTCATCCCCTGTATCATCGGTCCCGAAATGCAGATTTTTCCATTCCATCTCTTCAGGCCCACCACCAGGAAAACAGTTCTCTGTTTCTTGTAAGATAGCTGCACAATCAGATGGAACAGAGGATCCTTCAAGTTTCTCAGGTGATACATTAAGTTTCTGCTTTTGATATTGATTTATCTATCTATGGTCACTCACCTCTGCTATTACAATTGAAAAAATTGTCAAAATATAGGAACCGTTAAATCTTTCGGCAGAAATAATGAATGCCAACTAATCCTGGCAAACCAAAGTAGAACTGCCATGTCCTTGTTTTTTTCTCATGGCGGTGGATAGATTCAGTGAACATGGGCTAGCCTAAATTGGTACAGATGAGTTTCTTCTAAATCAAAGGGCATTTTTGACAACCCATGCATGATGATAAGAGGTCATGGATGCATCACTGAAGAGCTGCAAGTCCACAAGTGCCTCAACAACGCAGATGGACAAACCTAGAGAAGAACTTCATTTTAATGTTCTTAGTGCTTCAGTTTGATTAAACTGACTACTTATAAGAAAAATGTGTTAACAGAGAAGTCTGCTCTGGAAGCATACCCATTCATGAAGATACCAAAAGGCTTCTTATGTGTCTTGACAAAGTCACCTAATGGAACGAAACAGAATTGCAGAACCGCCCTAGATGCGCAGAAGCGTTTTAACAGAGGAAGGGAGGAGAAACCAAAAGGTTTCTTAAATATTGTCTCATTGATGTAACCAAGCTCGTGACAGAACTTCATTATAACCACTCTTTTCTTACCACTTTTACCCTCTCACTTTTTTCTTTTTCCTCTGTTGATCATGTGGGTAGTTTTTAATATGACAAAACTACCCCTCGAACTTTAATTAGGAAATAAATAAAAAATTATCCCTTCAACAATGTAATGACCAAATATATTTCCACACACATCCTATTTTCATTGTTCTAGCAGGCACCTAAAAATACTGTTGTTTGACTAAAAAAATACTCTTGTTTGACTAAATACCTCTTCATGTAGGTGGGTGAAGAGATTTCCCTTTATGTACGCATCTCCTTCTTTCACTTTATTAAAGATTAGCCATCACCAGCCTCCAAAATCACCCAATATAAAATCCATTATAAAGACAAGGTTTTAAGAACTCAAGAATTCTTTTCATTTTTTTCCTTTGTTTTTAGATTCAATATTTTGAATAGATACGTTAAATGTTAAACCCATCATTAATGGCAACTTTGTATACACAAAGTCTGTTCTTTGTCACTTTTGCTTTCAGGGTGTTTAGTTTTTGGATTACAAGACAAAAAAACAGAGCTTTTAAAATTTTTAGGGGAGAATTGAATGACATGTTCAATTGTTGTAGTGGATGGGGAAGACTTTGGGATTTTAGTGTGGATCCTTGTAGTGGCAAATCGGGATGGCCGATGGGCAACGATTGGAATATCTCTTTAATAGAGGGTATATTTATTATTTTATACTTGAATGGTTTTTTAGTAGTTTGTTGTCTTTTAGAATGGAGTTTCTGTCATTTCGATTGCTGTATATATAAACCTCTTTTTGGGTTTAGAGTTTCCTATGTTTTGTAATAAGTGTTGGGTTCTCTCCTAAACTGTTGGGATTTTTCTCTGGATCCCTCTAGTGCCTTTCACGATGGTTGATGAGCAACGTTTGGAATATCTCTGTATAGTTGGCATATTTCTCATTGGGTTTGATAGGGGTTTTAGTGGTTTTGGTTGTAGCTTCATGTTGTCTTTTGGATGCATGGTGTTTTTGTCATTTCCAGGTGCTCTAGATAAATCTGTTTTTTGGGTTTAGAATTTCCAGTGTTGTGATGCCAGTGATGGTTCTCTTTCTGGCTATGATTCTTCTCTAGGGTCTCATCTTTGCGATACTGTATTGTTATAAGTTCTTGGTGTTATATATATATATATATATATATATATTATCTTCAATCTTTTGAACTCATCCTTAAATATAGGTCACTTGATCAAATCAAGTAAATCTTTGCCTCTTTGGGGTCCCTACCTTTAAATTGATTTTTTAAATTAAAGAGTTTATCCAACCACGTAACATTTAATGCGGTCCACAAATTTGAAAAAAATGGTACAATTATTGATAATGATATTTTTTTTTCCGATAAAATATAGGTAAAATTAAAGCAATAATATAAAAAAAATATATACACATGACATCAATCCTAAAAAGTTAAATGCAAACCAAAATTTTATTTGGTAAGAAATGTAAACAAAATTTTTTTTTTTAGGTAAGAGATGCAAATCAATGGTAATCAGTTACCTACTAACTATAGACATTTTATTCACAATACAAAATCAAATAACAAAAATTGCAGAAGAAATAAAGAAACATAGAATATAAAATCAAATTAAAAAGAATAATAAAAGAAAAATGAAAAAAAAAAACAATAAATAAATTGAGAAAGAGACTTAATTGTGGAGTAGATTTTTTTCCAAATTTTCTTAAGCCACGCTTATAGAAAGGGAAGAGAATAAATAGGAAAAAAAGAGGATACACGAGAGGAGATAAGAGACTAAATAGGGATTGAAGAGTTAGTTTTTAATTAGAAAGAACATTTTGATTTTTGAATACCTAATAAGATTTTTTTTTTCAAAAATTTCCCTTAACCCGCGTTTATAGAAACAGAAGAGAATAAATAAGAAGAAAAGATGAGAGAGAAGAGGGGAGAATAAATAGGGATTGATGAATTAATTTTTATCAGAATGACATTTATACCCATCATTTTACCTTTAAAATTTGTTTACAATATTATGGGGGCCAAATAGTGATATTTCACATGTGGGAAGAGAAAAAACTGGAGAAATTAAAGGAATTAGGAGAATATGCATAAAATTTTAAAAAATCCGGGGGACCATGACCCCTCCGGCCCCTTCATAGGTCCGCCTCTATATATATATATTATCTTGAATCTTTTGAACTCATCTTTGAGATACTGAAATTGTCATTTCAATTTCAAGCAAGGGAAGGGTGAAAAAGTGGGTTTTTTTTTTTTTTTTTGGGGGTTGGGGGGATGGTGTTGGGAAGTAGGGTGGTTTTTGACAAAAGCCGATGGGTGATATCTTACAATCCAAAAGGACAATGGTTGGTGATAATTATTGTAGGAGAAGGCAAGGCAATGGTCATTTAACTTTTGAAGTTAATGGGCTTAACTGCCAACCGTTAACTTGTGACTCACATGTCATTTTTGCTAGGTAAGTGACTTAACTCATGTTTTAACCCATTTTAAGTGCCCCCATTAATTAAAAAAGTCTATCATTATACGGTATAGTAATGGAATGGGGACAAAATTGTCAATATGGATCACATCAGTATTTGTGGAGTTGCCTCAGTCAAATAAGTTTGTTGTTTTCGATTTTCTTATTAGACAAAATAAAATGCATTTAACCACCTTTTTCATGGGTTGAACTTCATAGTCGTCGACGGTTGAGATCAAATCTCGACCATTTGTTTCAATTTCAACACGCTAGATCAAATCCAAATTTTGGTCAGTCAACCGCACATGGTTTGTATATAGACGCCCAATCCTTTCTCCATGTTTGGCAAAAAAAAAGGGAGAAAAAAAAAATTTCTCGGTTTTCATTTTGTTTAGGTAGAATTTAAAAGTCCATAACTAAAGCTATAGAGTTAAATTAGTAGCCATCCACCTGAAAATAAGTTTTAGAATTTGTATCGAAGATCTCTTAAGTTTGGATAATGCGATTCAAATGTTGACCATGTGTGGAGAATCTTAAAAGGGTGTATGGTTTGAAAGGATGGAATCCCTTTTCTTTTTATTTTTTGGAATCCCAGTTTATGATCCGTGAGGTCATTGTTCACGTCTACCTTCTCATTTGACGCTTGCGGTGATGTAATTAGAATAAGTTATGGCTGCTTTCTTGATTGACGTATTAATCCATCCACTTCAACCTGAAACAAATTGAAATATAAATACGAAGCAATGATCGGTTCATTTTCATAATCTCTTGTGCAAAGCCTCTGTTAATCTCTTTCTTTTATCTTTCATCAGCAATAATGGAGATGTTAGCATTCTACTACTTCCTGGGTTTTTTTCTAGCTTTCTTTCTACTCTCCAAACAATTCTTCCAGAGGAGGAAAAACCTTCCACCAACTGGTCCTCTCTCCTTACCCATAATCGGCCATCTCTATCTGTTCAAGAAGCCACTTCACCAAACCTTGGCTGGTGTTGCAGCCCAATATGGTCCAATCTTACTACTCAACTTTGGCTCACGCCGTGTTCTTCATGTCACATCTTCCTCTGCTGCTGAGGAATGCTTCACAACTAATGATATTGTCTTCGCCGACCGCCCTCGGTTCCTTTTTGGGAAATACTTGGGTTTCAATTACACAATCTTCGCCTTGCCCCCTACGGCCAGCATTGGCGTGATCTCAGGCGCCTTATCACTATTGAAATCTTCTCATCTACTCGTTTGCAGATGTTCTCTAAGATACGTATCAACGAAGTTCACTCCTTACTCCGGCGGCTCGTTAACGCCGGAAAATCTTCCAAGACAGTAGAAATGAAGTCCACCTTCTTTGAGTTAAACCTCAATAACATCATGATGATGATTGCTGGAAAGAGGTACTATGGTGAGGAGGTTAAGGACTTGGATAAGGCAAGACAATTCCAAAAGCTCGTAGAGGAGATAGTGCTGGTGGAGCTTCAAATGTTGAAGATTTCTTGCCATTCTGGGTGAAATGGGTTACTTTTAATAGATTGGAGAAGAAGTTCGTGAGGCTGCAGAGAAAGAGGGATCAATTTATGTTGGAACTGATTGAAGAGCATCGGAAGGCCAGGACTCAATCCAAGGATGAGAAGTCTTTGATTGATGTTCTTTTGTCACTACAAGAAAAGGAGCCAGATTACTACACTGATGAAATCATCATTGGCATTATTCATGTAAGTAGCTTTAACCCTACCCTTTTCCTATGTAACTCAGATATAAAGGTTCAAAAGCTGATAGAAAAAGCTGAGTAAAGCATTTATATATCCTATCCATGGCGCATGCCCTTACACTAAATTAGACCCCATTAGGCAGGAACCATTCTTGTATACCCTTAATTAGACTGATGATATCCCTTCATTGTGCAGGTTATGCTAACAGCTGGGACAGATACTACAGCAGGAACCATGGAGTGGGCAATTTCATTATTGCTGAACCATCCAGAAGTCCTCAAGAAGGCACAAGCTGAGATCGATGCCATTGTAGGAAAGGATCGACTGCTCGATGAATCAGATGTTGCCAAACTCCCATATCTTCATTGCATCATAAATGAAACACTACGGTTGTACCCTGCAGGTCCAATGCTAGTACCCCATGAATCATCAGAAGAGTGCACCGTTGCAGGTTATACCATTCCACGTGGCACGATGCTGTTGGTGAATGTGTGGGCCATCCATAAGGATCCCAAGTTGTGGGAAGAACCCACAAAGTTCAAGCCAGAGAGAATGGAGGGCATTGGAGGAGTAAGGGATGGGTACAAGTTGATGCCATTTGGGTCTGGGAGAAGGAGTTGCCCTGGGGAAGGTCTAGCCATGCGTGTTGCTGGCTTGACATTAGGCTTACTGATTCAATGCTTCGATTGGGAAAGGGTTGATGAAGAGATGGTCGACATGACTGAAGGTGCTGGTCTCACCTTGCCTAAAGCTAAGCCCTTAGAGGCTAAGTGCAAGCCACGTCCAGCCTTGTTAAACCTTCTTTCTCAACTTTGATACATCCAGACCAGTGGCGGAACATCACACAACGCTTTGCTCCCTTAATTGTTCCTGGTTTTTCTCCTTGTCAGTATGAAATACCTTGATTTGTCCCCCTTAATTCTTTGATGCTTTTTTTATAGATACTGAATATGTACGAATAAGAGTATAATTGTGTGAAAGTTTATTCTTCTATTTTTTTTATAAATTATTTATTTTTATTTGTGATTGATTCGTTGAAGTGAGAGAACATATATTTTTAATATATCAAATTAAATTTAAATTTGTATTATATCTAGACTCTAACACCTGCAACATTAGATAAAATTCTGTATATTTGAATTTTGAAAAATTTGTTGTAAGTCAAATAATAAATAGAACATTTCCACAAGCAAACAAATCATGGAAGAATTCATCATCTCCAAGTCTTCCTTTGGACTTGAATTCATTGTTTGAATTCTATCTCTATTTTTTCCTATCATGACTGATCTATGGTAAGAACCTAGTCAAAAAGGAGTTTTCTTTTCTTCTTCAAAAACATTTCCAGGAACAAACAATCAGAAGAATACATCCCCAGGTCTTCCATAAATTTAAATCTAGTTTTTTCTGAGCGAAAAAAAAGTTGGGTGAAAATAATAGGTTTATAAATCAATCTAATTTTATAGCAAAAAAGTTGGGTGAAAATAGTTTTTTTTTTTTAGGGAGAAAATAAGTTATAATCTTATAGATGTAGGATCAAACTGTAATAACACAAGATTGAACATAAGTCACAATTTTACATAAGTTCTTTATTTATTGTCACTTTTGATTTACTCCTTAAGAAAAGAAAAAACATAAAATAAAAGTTAACAATTAACTAAACCTTGTGGATGCAAAAAATTCCTGTTGGGAGACTCATCCACCACAGTTAGATTTGCGACCCGGGTCGAACATCGGATTAGTCAGGGCAAAGCCTTGGAACCGGGTTGGCAAAAAAAAAAAAAAAACTAATATAAAAAATTCCTTATTATGATTGAAATTACTCTTAAAACTGGTTGTAAATTTTAGATTTTTCTAAACAATGTACTCCTAAAAGCCACCAAAAAAATCAATTTTTTACTTATTTATTTCTTAATAAATATTATGAAATTAAAATTTTCTTTACTATACAAAGTGCTTTATTGAGAGTTGAACCCACATCCTCTTCACTAAGAGGTGTTGGTTTCAACCACTAGAACAACTTTGCATTAGTTATGAATTAATTTTATCAAAAAGAAATTTATATATATATATATATATATATATATATATATATATATATAAAAAAAACTTATCAAGTAAATCTTTTTATTTGTTTAGTACTAAAAATTTTGTATAGTTTATTTATTAATGCCTTAATTTTTTTGGTTTTTATATTAATTTCTCTTATTTTTCTTCAATATTTTCTCTTCCCACATGTAAAATGTCACTATTTGGCCCCCCCAATATTGAAAATAATTTTTAAGGGTAATATAATGAGTATAAATGTCATTCCTAATTAAAAACTAATTCCTCGATCCCTATTTATTTTCTTCTCTCTTCTTTCTCATGTTTTCTTCTTATTTATTCTCTTCTCTTTCTATAAATGTGTATTAAAAGAATTAAAAAAAAAAAAAAAACCTTATTTGTATTTAAAATGTTATTCCTAATTAGAAACTAACTCATCAATCCCTATTTATTCTCACCTCTCTTTCCTCTCTCATATTTTCTTTCTATTTATTCTCTTCCTTTCCTATAAGTGTGGGTTAAGAAAAAAATTGAAAAAAAAAATCTTCTCCATAATTATGTACTCTATCTCAATTTATTTATCGTTTATCTTTTTCTCATTTCTCATTATTATTTTTATTTGATTTTATATTCTTTATCTCTTTATTTCTTCTACAATTTTTGTTATTTTATTTTATATTGTGAATAAAATGTCTACTGTTAATAAGGTAAAACTACAATTGATTTGCATCTCTTAACTTAAAAAAAAAAAAAAAAAAAAAAAAAAAAACTTAAAAATTGGTTTGTAGGTAAAGAAAATTTTGGTTTGGGTATAACTTTTTAGGGTTGGTTTTTTTTTTCCTCTTTAATTTATCTATATTTTGTCAAAAAAAAAATATTATTATCAATAATTTACCTATTTTTTTCAAATGTACAGACCCTACAAAATATATGTGAGCATATTCTTTAAATAATAAAATAATTTAGAAGTGGGACCTCAATGGGTTTTATAAGGGCTCACACAATATGTGTAGCAGAAAAACATTAGTGTTTCCTTAACGAGAAGGTTATTTTGGATTTTTATTCTTGGCCCCCCTATGTTGGATCATGGATCCACCCCTACACTCGAGGATGTTAAATTTTGAATCCAAACAAATATATTGACAACCTAACCTCGTAACAAAATGTTCTAGAATAAGAGAGCCAGCCCGTAGATGTTAAGGTTGCTTTAGAAGCATCCACCCAAATTTCGTCAATAAAGCTAAATTATAGACAGAAAATCATAATGTAATTACTACACAAAGTAGAAACTACTTAGCCTTCAAAAATCCACCCCGTAGATCTTAAAGGCTGATTTAGAAGCATCCACCCAAGTTTAGTCAATATCGCTAAATTATGGTAACAAACTATAGTGAAAAAAGAAAAGAACATATCCTGTGCATAAGGCTTCCATTACCACTTGATCACAATGGAACAAACGTTACAACTAAACTAAGACCAAATGTGCCCTCATAACTTTTTTCATTGGTGCTTAATGAGAGATACCCTTCTAATAAGAGACAAGCATTCTTCGAAAGGAAGCCCATCTTTTATGTTTGGCTAGTCTCATTAAGGTTTAAAATATCTCACGGTACAATGATACTAGTCAATAGGTATCCATATTAGACACAACCGATATGATACATGTTAATACATCTCTCTATTGAATTATATTAAATTGAGTTTCTTACATGAGTCCCCTCCATTTTCATGGGAAACAAACCACACCCCCTCTAAAATTAACACCTTGCAAATACCCCCTCCACGTTAACCCCGTTACTTAGGACTGTTAAATAATTTTAATATGATCATATTACCTTCAAATATGGTAACGTTTGAACTTCTTATTTTCAAAGTCATACCACCTCACTCCTCATAATTTACTCACAGTTACTCACGATGCCTCGTAATCTATCATCATTACTGCAAATTGACGCTCACGATTACTACCGGAGGAACATTTGGGGAGAAGCAGTGCATACCTCATCTTGAGGAGAAGAAACATTGCAGAAGAAGAAGAAGAAAAAAATGCAAGTGAGGTATACACTGCTTCTCCTCAAATGTCCCTCCGGTGGTAATTGTGGGCGTTGATTGGCAGTGGTAATGACAAATTACGAGGCATTGTGAGTAAATGTGAGGAGTGAGGTGGTATGGTTTTGAAAATAAGAAATTCAAACATTATCATATTTGAGGGTAATATGGTCATATTAAAATTATTTTACAGTCCTAAGTAATGGGGTTAACGATAGAGGGGGTATTTGCAAGGTTTTTGATTTTAGAAGGGGTGCACCTTGTTTCCCATGAAAATGGAAAGGGCTCATGTAAAAAATTCTTGAAAATAGAAAGTTCAAACGTTACCATATTTGAGGGTAATATGGTCATATTAAAATTATTTAACAGTCCTAAGTAACGGGTTAACGGTGGAGGGGGTATTTGCAAGGTTTTGATTTTAGAGGGGGTGCATTTTATTTCCCATGAAAATGGAGAGGGCTCATGTAAAAAACTCAATTTTTTAAATACTTTGTTATTTTTTACCTGTGGGCCCCACAGTAATATGAGGTTGTAAATAGGGGTGTAAATGGATAACCAAAATCCGCTTTCGAATTTGCATCCGCATCCGTTTAGAGGTATCCGAATCCGTCCGATTATTAATAGGATACGGATATGGTATACCCCTTTCTTACCGAATATTATCCGTCCGATAAAATTATCCGATTAAGTTACTTATCTAGATTTATTATTCTTATTTTTATAAAGTTTACCTATGAAATGTGACTATTTTTGTAGATTTTCTACTAAAATAGTTACCAAAGTTGTTAAATTCTTAAATTTCAAACCTAGCTCTCACAAATAAAAAGGTAAAAATGTAAATAGGTAGTCGAAAATTTGTATTCAATCTATATTTATGCCCATTTAGAATAATCTACTTAAGAAAATAACTATCCGATTATCATTCGAATCCGATAGAATCCGTCCGAAAACCGATAGGATATTATCCGAATCCGTCCGAATATAATAGGATGCGGATATGGATATATCACTATCCGATCCGAATCCGGTCCGTTTACACCCCTAGTTGTAAAGCTGGCTTCCCAGTTGCCAATGGAGGAGGAGTAGGATGGTTAGGAACCTGCTTCTCAGTGGAGAAGTCATGGGTTCAACTCCTACGGACGGCATATGTATATCCGTATCCCTATATATAAAAAGTTAGTTATTGGCAAATTTCACACGGAAAAGAAAACAAAATAAAACAAATAACATACTTGGTAGCTCGAGATTCTACTCTAGAGTTTTTGTGTGCGGATACATCATGGGCGACGTTCTTCTTCTTGGCTTTCGGTTTTGTGCAAATCTTTTCTCTGTGTTTGGCCAGAAAAGGAAAAAACATATTTTTCTTCATTTTCATTTTGTTTGAATAGAAATTAAGAGTCCATAATTATTACTGTCGAGTTAAATTAGTAGCCGCCCACCTGAAAAATAAGTTTTAGAATTTGTATGGAAGACTTTTTTTATTTTTCAGTTTGATTATCTGAATTCAGAGATTTCAAATCCATGGATTGGTGAATCAAAAATTAGTTGTAAAACATCCCTAAATTCTTTGTCTAGTTGTAAAACATTTCTGAATTCATCAAAGGGGTTTCACTTTTTTGCTGAAAACGTGAATTAAGCCATTTTTAGGTGTTAGGGCAAAATCCATGAATTTTTTGAACATGAATCAGTATATTTAAAATCTTACTTCATTTCAAATTCCTAGATTCATTTAATCAAACACGCAGAGTTTCTATTTATCTGATTCAAATGTAAACCACTTGTTGAGGATCTAAAAAGGTATACAGCTTGAGTGGTTAGAATCCCAGTTCATTTATGATCCATGAGGTCATCGTTCACGTCTACGTTCCCAATCGACGCATGTGGTGATGTAATAAGTTATGGCTGGTTTCCTCACTTCCTGATAATGTTGGGCCAAACCATGATATTGATTGACGTATGAATCCACTTCAACCGGAAACAAATTGAAATATAAATAGGAAGCAGTGATCTGTTCCTTTTCATCTTCATCTCTTGTGCAAAACCTCTGTTAATCTCTTACTCTTCTTCTATCCATCAGCAGTAATGGAGATTTTAGCATTCTACTACTTTCTGGGTTTTTTTCTGGCTTTCTTTCTACTCTCCAAACAATTCTTCCAGAGGAGGAAAAACCTACCACCAACTGGCCCTCTCTCTTTACCCATAATCGGCCATCTCTATCTGTTCAAGAAGCCACTTCACCAAACCTTGGCTGGTCTTGCAGCCCAATATGGCCCCATCTTACTACTCAACTTTGGCTCACGCCGTGTTCTTCATGTCACATCTTCCTCTGCTGCTGAGGAATGCTTCACAACTAATGATGTTGTCTTCGCCAACCGCCCTCGGTTCCTTTTTGGGAAATACTTGGGTTTCAATTACACAGTCTTCGCCGCGGCCTCCTACGGCCAGCATTGGCGTGATCTCAGGCGCCTTACCACTGTTGAAATCTTCTCATCTACTCGTTTGCAGATGTTCTCTAAGATACGTATCAACGAAGTTCACTCCTTACTCCGGCGGCTCGTTGACGCCGGAAAATCTTCCAAGACAGTGGAAATGAAGTCCACCTTCTTTGAGTTAAACCTCAATAACATCATGATGATGATTGCTGGAAAGAGGTACTATGGTGAGGAGGTTAAGGACTTGGATAAGGCAAGACAATTCCAAAAGCTCGTAGAGGAAATAGTTAGTGCTGGTGGAGCTTCAAATGTTGAAGATTTCTTGCCATTCTGGGTGAAATGGGTTACTTTTAATAGATTGGAGAAGAAGTTCGTGAGGTTGCAGAGAAAGAGGGATCAATTTATGTTGGAACTGATTGAAGAGCATCGGAAGGCCAGGACTCAATCCAAGGATGAGAAGTCGTTGATTGATGTTCTTTTGTCACTACAAGAAAAAGACCCAGATTACTACACTGATGAAATCATCATGGGCATTATTCATGTAAGTACCTTTAACTCTACCCTTTTCCTATGTAATTCTTCCTGGGATTTGATACAGATATAAAGATTCAAAAGCTGAGTAAAGCATTTATCCTATATATCTATGGCCCATGCTGATCTTATACTAAATTAGACCCCATTAGGCAGGAACCATTCTTGTATTGTATACCCTTAATTAGACTAATGATATCTCTTCTGCTCTTCATTGTGCAGGTTATGCTAACAGCAGGGACAGATACTACAGCAGGGACCATGGTGTGGGCAATTTCGTTATTGTTGAACCATCCAGAAGTCCTCAAGAAGGCACAAGCTGAGATCGATGCCATTGTAGGACAGGATCGACTGCTCGATGAATCAGATGTTGCCAAACTCCCATATCTTCATTGCATCATAAATGAGACACTACGGTTGTACCCTGCAGGTCCATTGCTAGTACCCCATGAATCATCAGAAGAGTGCAACGTTGCAGGTTATACCATTCCACGTGGCACGATGTTGTTGGTGAATGTGTGGGCCATCCATAAAGATCCCAAGTTGTGGGAAGAACCCACAAAGTTCAAGCCAGAGAGAATGGAGGGCATTGGAGGAGTAAGGGATGGGTATAAGTTGATGCCATTTGGGTCTGGGAGAAGGAGTTGCCCTGGGGAAGGTCTAGCCATGCGTGTTGCTGGCTTGACATTAGGCTTATTGATTCAATGCTTCAATTGGGAAAGGGTTGAATGAAGAGATGGTCGACATGACTGAAGGTGCTGGTCTCACCTTGCCTAAAGCTAAGCCCTTAGAGGCTAAGTGCAAGCCACGTCCAGCCTTGTTAAACCTTCTTTCTCAGCTTTGATACATCCAGACCAGTGGCGGAACATCAATCAAACACTTTGCTCCCTTAATTGTTCCTGATTTTTCTCCTTGTCAGTGTGAAATACCTAGATTTGTTCCCTTTAATTCTTTGATGTTTTTCTTTTTCAATACTGAATATGTACAAGTAAGAGTATAATTGTACGAAAGTTTATTCCTGCTATTTTTATTTGTGATTGATTCGTTGAAGTGAGAGAACATAGACTTTTAATAAATCAAAAAATCAAATTTTAAATTCAAACCCAACGTAATAGAAACTCTATCCTATAATTGTATAGAATAGGAGAAAAATTTTGTATTATATCTAAACTCTAACACCTACAACATTAGATATAAAGTGTATTAATAGCTCTGTACCATACTACGTATCATGCATACATATAATCACTATAAAAATCAGATGGTTTTTGACAAAAGAGAAGAGTAAACAGTACGTCATCCTCAATTGATTTACCACACAGCCACATGTGTGGTTAGAAAAAACCTAACGCAATGCTTTTTATTTTTTATTTTTATTCTTATTTTAAAAGCTAGTCATTCGAGGAACTCACTCATTCTTTCATTTTTTCTTATTTCTCTTTGCAGACGTATAGTCACAACGTGCAGAGCTTCTATTTCTACTTCCCATGTTCTTCTTCTTTCTGAGCTTCTCCATCCAGAAGATGCAAATCTGATTTTTGGATAATCCTTGGGCTCTTCTTCTTCCTCTTCATGTGCTGCCATGGCTATTGTTTCTATTTCTGCTTCTGCTTCAAACAAAAGGGCTACCAAAGAAATGGGAGGAAACCAACCCAGTAAGGTCGAATAGAGTACCCAGAAAGCAGAGTTTTTCCCAGAAATAAGAACGGTTTCTGCATATTTGGTTTGGCCTTGATTTGGGAGTATGTTTAATTTTGATCTCATAACGAAATTCGGCGATAAATCTTTAAGTATAGCCAATTTCGCGGCGATATCTCGCAAAGTTTGTTTCGCGCCCTGGTTTCGGTTTGCCAAGGGGGCGATATCACCGAAATTCAGCGAGATATCGTTTGGCGATATGTTCTTCCATAAGTAAAACTACCATTGCATCTCTTAACTTTTAAAAAAAAAAAACACTTAAAAATTAGTTTGCAGGTAAATAAAATTTTTGTTTCCGAATAACTTTGTTGATTTTTTTTTCCTTTAATTTATCTATATTTTGTCAAAAAAAAATAATATTATCAATAATTTATTATTATTATTATTATTTTTTCAAATATACGGCCACAAAAATAAAATAATTTAGACGTGGAACACCAAATAAGTTTGCTAAGGACCCACACAATATGTGTAGCAGAAAAACATTAGTAATTCCTCAACGAAAAGATTATTTTGGACTTTTTTTCTTGGCTCCCCTTCAATGTTGGATCCTGGGTCCAACCCTTGCCCCTGATGATGTTAAATTCTGGATTCACCCAGATTCAAACAAATATATTGACAGCCTAAACTCATAATAAAATTTTCTAAAATAGGAGAGCCATCCTAATATGTAATTAGAACAAAGAGTGAGAATTACTTAAGCTTCAAAACTCCTCCCCATTGATGTTAAGGTTGCTTTAGAAGCATCCACCCAAATTTCATCAATAAAGCTAAATTATGGACAGAAAATCATAATGTAATTACTACACAGAGTAGAAACTACTTAGCCTTCAAAACTCCACCCTATAGATCTTAAAGGCTGATTTAGAAGCATGAAAATATCATGTGTATAAGGCTCCCACTACCACTTGATCACAATGGAACAAACTTTACAGCTAAACTAAGACCAACCGTGCCACTTGATTACGACTATTAATTCACAAATTTATACTCTTGTGGGTCTTTTGAACATTGTGGAAGGCATCACTCATTTGTCTTTCTATTTTATTTCATGTAATTTTTCTTTTGTTCCTAAGGGATGCAATACTGTTGCTCATTACCTAGCTGGGAAGGCTGTTACCTCGGCAAGGAGGATTATCTGGACCAAATTCCTCTTCTTGGTTGTTAGATTTGTGTAACTCTGACACCTTGTATGATGCTTGCTCTTTGAAATAAATTTCGATTTACCAAAAAAAAAAAAAAAAAAACAAAAACCATGCCCATTTATTGCAATGATAACTTTTTTTCAGAAGAAATAAAAATATACATTGCACCTTCTAATAAGAGACAAGCATTGTTCAAAAGGAAACCCATCTTTTATCTCTGGGTAGTCTCAATTAAGGTTTAAAATATCTCACGATACGATGATACTAGTCAATACGTATCCATATTAGACACAACTGATATTATACATATCAATACATTTTTCTATTGAATTATATTAAATTATATTGGCCAGTACAATACAATATTCGACACGAGACAATATCTCCCCCTAAAATCACTTGCCTGATACAATATTCGATACCAATACTTTAAACCTTCCAATCCCCTTAATTGATGAACATAATTTATCTAGGCATGAAGTCTGAAGCTGGTAACAATCGAAGCAAATGCCACAACGATTTGAAGTCTTCCCAATGAGTCGGGATCATCTCCCCGTTGCAATGGGGCCCACAGGTGGAATTCATGATTTTTTTTAGAGTTTTTTACATGAGCCCCCTCCATTTTCATGGAAAACAAACTGCACCCCCTCTAAAATCAAAACCTTGCAAATACCCCCTCCACCGTTAACCCCGTTACTTAGGACTGTTAAATAATTTTAATATGACCATATTACCCTCAAATATGGTTAACGTTTGAACTTTTTATTTTTAAGAATTTTTTACATGAGCCCCCTCCATTTTCATGGGAAACAAGGTGCCACACCCCCTCTAAAATAAAAAACCTTGCAAATACCCCCTCCACCGTTAACCCCGTTACTTAGGATTGTAAAATAATTTTAATATAACCATATTACCCTCAAATATGATAATGTTTGAATTTCTTATTTTCAAAACCATACCACTTCACTCCTCACAGTTACTCACAATGCCTCGTAATCTGTCATCACCACTGCCAATCAACGCCCACGATTACCACCGGAGGGACATTTGAGGAGAAGCAGTGCATACCTCATCTTGAGGAGAAGAAACGTTGCAGGAGAAGAAGAAAAAAAATACAAGTGAGGTACGCATTGCTTCTCCTCAAATGTCCCTCCGGTGGTAATTGTGGGCGTTGATTGGCAGTGGTGATGACAAATTACGAGACATCATGAGTAACTGTGAGGAGTGAGGTGATATGGCTCTGAAAATAAGAAATTCAAACATTATCATATTTGAAGGTAATATGGTCATATAAAATTTATTATATAGTCCTAAGTAATGGAGTTAATGGTGGAGGGAGTATTTGTAAGGTTTTTGATTTTAGAGGGGGTGCACTTTGTTTCCCATGAAAATGGAGGGGGCTCATGTAAAAAATTCTTGAAAATAAAAAGTTCAAACGTTACCATATTTGAGGGTAATATGATCATATTAAAATTATTTAACAGTCTTAAGTAATGGATTCACATCCTCTGTAATTCCCTTCCTTACAATTCCCTGCAATTCCCTCATAGGATTGTACCATGTGGCATTTAAGTAATCCAAAGGTTACCAACAAACTAGAGTTTAAATAAAATTCAAATTTATGGGTGGGTTTAAATAAAATTCAAATTTATTTTAAATTAGATAACCGTTGGATTACTTGAATGCCACATGGCACAATCTTATGAGGGAATTACAGGGAATTGTAGGGAAGGGAATACAGATGATGTGAATCCCTAAGTAACGGGGTTAACGGTGGAGGGGGTATTTGCAAGGTTTTGATTTTAGAGGGGGTGCAGTTTGTTTCCCATAAAAATAGAGATGGCTCATGTAAAAAATTCAATTTTTAAAATATTTTGTTATTTTTTATCTGTGGGCCCCACAGCAATATGTGGTTGTAAAGCCGGTTCCAATATCATAAATAAGTAGTTGATGGCAAATTTCACACCGAAAAAAAAAACGATGACAGTAACACAAAATAAAACAAATAACATACCTGGTAGCTCGAGATTCTACTCTAGAGTTTTTGTGTGCGGATACATCATCGGCGACGTTCTTCTTCTTGGCTTTCGGTTTTGTGCAAATCCTTTCTCTGTGTTTGGCCCAGAAAAGGAAAAAAACATCTTTTTCTTCATTTCATTTTGTTTGAATAGAAATTAAGAGTCCATAATTATCACTGTCGAGTTAAATTAGTAACCGCCCACCTGAAAAATAAGATTTAGAATTTGTATCGAAGACCTTTTTCAGTTTGATTATCTGAATTCAGAGATTTCAAATCCATGGATTGGTGAATCGAAAATTATTTGTAAAACATCCCTAAATTCTCTGTTTAGTGGTAAAACATTTCCAAATTCATTGAATTCAGGGTTTCACTTTTTTGCTAAAAACGTGAATGAAACCATTTTTAGGTGTTGGGCGAAATCCATGAATTTGTTGAACCATGAATCAGTATATTTGAAATCCTATTTCATTTCAAATCCCTAGATTTATTTAATCAAATACACACTTTTTATTTATCTGATTCAAATGTAAACCACGTGTTGAAAATCTAAAAAGGTATAAAGCTTTGAGTGGTTAGAATCCCAGTTTATTTATGATCCATGAGGTCATTGTTCACGTCTACCTTCCCAATCGACGCATGTGGTGATGTAATTAAAACAAATTGAGATATAAATACGAAGCAGTGATTTGTTCCTTTTCATCATCTCTTATGCAAAGCCTCTGTTAATCTCTTTCTTTTATCTTTCATCAGCAATAATGGAGATGTTAGCATTCTACTACTTTCTGGGTTTTTTTCTAGCTTTCTTTCTACTCTCCAAACAATTCTTCCAGAGGAGGCAAAACCTTCCACCAACTGGCCCTCTCTCGTTACCCATAATCGGCCATCTCTATCTGTTCAAGAAGCCACTTCACCAAACCTTGGCTGGTGTTGCAGCCCAATATGGCCCCATTTTACTACTCAACTTTGGCACACGCCGTGTTCTTCATGTCACATCTTCTTCTGCAGCTGAGGAATGCTTCACAACTAATGATATTGTCTTCGCCAACCGCCCTCGGTTCATCCTTGGGAAATACTTGGGTTTCAATTACACAGTCTTCGCCTTGGCCCCTTACGGCCAGCATTGGCGTGATCTCAGGCGCCTTACCACTATTGAAATCTTCTCATCTAATCGTTTGCAGATGTTCTCTAAGATACGTATCAACGAAGTTCACTCCTTACTCCGGCGGCTCGTTGACGCCGGAAAATCTTCCAAGACAGTAGAAATGAAGTCCACCTTCTTTGAGTTAACCCTCAATAACATCATGATGATGATTGCTGGAAAGAGGTACTATGGTGAGGAGGTTAAGGACTTGGATAAGGCAAGACAATTCCAAGAGCTCGTAGAGGAAATAGTTAGGGCTGGTGGAGCTTCAAATGTTGAAGATTTCTTGCCATTCTGGGTGAAATGGGTTACTTTTAATAGATTGGAGAAGAAGTTCGTGAGGTTGCAGAGAAAGAGGGATCAATTTATGTTGGAACTGATTGAAGAGCATCGGAAGGCCAGGACTCAATCCAAGGATGAGAAGTCTTTGATTGATGTTCTTTTGTCACTACAAGAAAAAGACCCAGATTACTACACTGATGAAATCATCGTTGGCATTATTCATGTAAGTAGCTTTAACTCTACCCTTTTCCTATGTAATTCAGATATAAAGGTTCAAAAGCTGATGGAAAAAGCTGAGTAAAGCATTTTATCCTATCTATGGCCCATGCTGATCTTATACTAAATTAGACCCCATTAGGCAGGAACCATTCTTGTATACCCTTAATTAATTAGACTAATGATATCTCTTCATTGTGCAGGTTATGCTAACAGCTGGGACAGATACTACAGCAGGGACCATGGTGTGGGCAATTTCGTTATTGTTGAACCATCCAGAAGTCCTCAAGAAGGCACAAGCTGAGATCGATGCCATTGTAGGACAGGATCGACTGCTCGATGAATCAGATGTTGCCAAACTCCCATATCTTCATTGCATCATAAATGAGACACTACGGTTGTACCCTGCAGGTCCACTGCTAGTACCCCATGAATCATCAGAAGAGTGCACCGTTGCAGGTTATACCATTCCACGTGGCACGATGCTGTTGGTGAATGTTTGGGCCATCCATAAAGATCCCAAGTTGTGGGAAGAACCCACAAAGTTCAAGCCAGAGAGAATGGAGGGCATTGGAGGAGTAAGGGATGGGTACAAGTTGATGCCATTTGGGTCTGGGAGAAGGAGTTGCCCTGGGGAAGGTCTAGCCATGCGTGTTGCTGGCTTGACATTAGGCTCATTGATTCAATGCTTCGATTGGGAAAGGGTTGATGAAGAGCTAGTTGACATGACTGAAGGTGCTGGTCTCACCTTGCCTAAAGCTAAGCCCTTAGAGGCTAAGTGCAAGCCACGTCCAGCCTTGTTAAAACTCCTTTCTCAGCTTTGATACATCCAGACAAATACACTGACAGCCCAAACTCCTAACAAGAAGATCCAGATTAAGAGAACCATTCTAATGTAATTACTGCAAAGAGTGGGAACTTAACCTTCAAAAACCCCCTCCCTTAGATCTTAAGGTTGATTTAGAAGCATCCACCCAAGTTTAGTCAATAAAGCCAAATTATGTTTTGGACAGAACTACAGTCAAAACAAAAGTAAATATAGGACATATCCTGTGTATAAGGCTCCCACTGCTACTTGGTCAGAATGGATCAAACTTCATAGCCGCATCGAGACCCACTGTCCCTTTTTATAGCATCTGAACTGCAAAAATTTGTCCCAGATGAGTCCGAAATTATACAGTGGTGACGGCCGTACTAGACTATTTGGGCATTGGACTGGGAGTTCCATCCAGAGTCTCAAACTAACATCCATTGCCACTTCAGCTTTGATTCCATGTATTCAGTAATCGATCTCGTTTTGTTTATGATATACATCTGAAGGCTGTTTTAATACCTTATGTCAAGGTTTTGTTCAAGTTAACAGAGGTTTGCCTATTGACATGGCTGTTAACACTTCTGACAATCATGGATGAATAGTTGCAATGCAGTTCTCCCTTCACCAGGTAGAATGAGAAAATAAAATTGGAATATCTACTATACTAAAAACAATTGTAAGAGTGGTATATTGTTCTAATTTGTATTTTTCATTTTGATTTGAGTGAAGCATGACACTGGAGACTGGTGTCTGTATATGTGAGTAAAACCTACTCCAGTAAAATATTGTACAGGCTTATTCCCAAGCACGAAGAAATTTGCAACTATGGTTGTTTGGAGAGGGGGCACTTATAGTCCTCCAAATGAACCATGCCCACCAGATGGAGGAGGAAGAAAAGCGATATATACCTGTGATTTTTTTTTAAAGAGTTGGAAATTTTAATGGAACTAATAATGATGTTGCTTATGATCCCTCTCAAGGTAAACTTGAAGCCATTGTGTGTGGGGGGGGGGGGGGGGGGGAGAGATTCCTAAGCAAAGCTATCAGGTACATGATGATCCTCATATTGATGACAATTTGAAACACTTAATTTTTTTTTTTGGAGAACCATGGGGATGAAACTGTAATGTTCGAGGGTTGGTGTCCTAGAGGTTGATAGGCATTATTCATGAGGTCTTATAATTCTCAAACTGATAACAAAGTTTTAGATAGAAGCTGGAACATGATTAAGAGTTTCAGTGAGATCTGAGCCATGGAGATTAATGGTGAGAGGCTTAATTACTTATTTATTAATGCTGAGAGATCAATGCAGAATAAAAAAGATACTCCCCCCATGTTAACATAATAATTGGACCACATCTTCTTCTTCTTCTTCCATGACTTTTGGCTATTACAAAGTACACTATTAATAATTTATCATCTTGAATTGCTGACAGCAGCTTCCAAATCTGGCCTTCCCTTTGGGTAACCAATGGAAATGTATATTAAAATAAAGCCAATCAGCGTGGATGGTTACCGCGTTAAGGACTAAGGAAGATCTGAGAGACTGTATCTAGGGATATTCAAGTCCAAGAATTCAACTATATTAGAAAAATATTAAATACATGAGAGGAGAAGTCCTTGAACAGCAAGTAAATGGATCAAAGCAAATTATCCTTAGCCTCTAAGTTTTCATCTTGCAAGTTCCCTCACTTCCTCTGCTGTACATGGTCTAACATATCCATCTATTGTTTATTGTTTTCATTGTCGTGGGGAAGAAGAAAATCAAGTTGCTAGGCACCCCGTTGACCTTCATATTGGCCTTTATAAGTAGACATCTAAGCTATGATCAGGAAGTAGACATCTAAGCTGCAAAAAAGCCTCAGTGATAAACATGATTAAAACAGCTCTCATAGGAGAGACCAACCTCCTTCTTCCTCTGTTCCTGTTACCTCTTCTCTTTCTTTTGTACAAGCTTTTCAAATCTTCCCCACCCAGATGTTCATCTCTTCCACCAGGGCCATCTCCATGGCCCATCATAGGCAACATTCACCAAATGGGAAGAGAGACCCATTCCTCACTCACCCACTTAGCTCAAACCTATGGTCCACTCATCTCACTAAAACTTGGTCCCCAGCTTCTAGTGGTTGCATCATCACCAGCCGCAGCAACTGAGATACTCAAAACTCATGACACTGTACTCTCAGGCCGCTTTGCACCACAATCAGCATCTGACCTTGAGGACAACCCAGAACGCATGACCATTGCATGGGCTCCTGAATGCAATGATCAATGGAAGAGTCTACGTACCCTTTATCGATCTGAGCTGTTTTCAGGCAAGGTAATTGAGTCTCAATCAATCTTGAGGGAGAAGAAGGTGATGGACCTGATAAGATTTCTGAGTTCAAAGGAAGGTGAGGTTGTGAACATTGGTGAAGTAATGTTCGCTACTGTTTTTAACATCTTGAGTTCTCTTTTCCTATCAAAGGATTTAGTTAGCTATGAGGATGATGGTAGTGATGGAGGCATTAAGCAACTGGTGAAGAGGATAATGGTCTTGGCATCTACTCCTGACTTGGGTGATCTGTTTCCAATATTCAAGAAGTTAGATATTCAGAGGCTAAACAAGAGAGTGAACGCATTGTTTGAGAAGATCAGTGCTAGGTGGGAGAACATCATCAGAGAAAGAAGAGCGAGAGTTGAAGGTGGTGTTTCAGGCCAAGAAGATTTGTTGGATGTTCTGATCAACCATGGCTATACTGATTATCATATCAACAACATGCTTCATGTAAGACACACTCACGCACGCACACTGTTTCTCTCTGATTTAGATTGAATTAAGATCAAACTTGAGATGCCCATTAAATTTTTTTGAAATTTTCTGTTTCACGTGCTTGACAGGAGCTGTTCACTGCTGGTACCGATACAAGTGGAACAACAATTGAGTGGGCAATGGCAGAACTGGTGAAAAATCAAGAGGTCATGAACAAGGTTCGCAATGAACTTACAAGGGAGATAGGAGAAAAATTCGTGCAAGAGTCAGATCTACCTCGCCTACCCTATCTTCATGCCTGTGTGAAAGAGACACTAAGACTACATCCTCCAGCAGCCTTTCTGCTTCCTCATCGAGCAATTGATACATGCACTGTGATGAACTACACCGTACCCAAGGACTCTTTAATATTCGTGAACGCATGGGCAATTGCTCGAGACCCTGAGGTTTGGGAAGATCCACTAGCATTCAAACCAGAGAGGTTCCTTAAATCTGATGTTGAATTCAAAGGTAATCATTTCCAATTCATACCTTTTGGGGCAGGAAGGAGAATCTGCCCAGGACTACCCATGGCTGCCAGGCAAATTCATCTAATTCTGGCTTCTCTGATTCACTCCTTCGATTGGTCTCTCCCTCAAGGCATGGATCCAACCAATCTAGACATGAATGAGAAGTTTGGAATGATGTTAAGGAAGAAAGATGCTCTTCTCCTTGTTCCTAAATCAAAACTAAGTCAGTGAAATGGATAGACAATTAGTTTTCCTTCCTCAGTTTTCTTTTTTTTTTTTTCTTTCCTTCCTCTGGGTTTTGTGAATGGATTGTGCAAGTTTTGCTTGACCGCTATGCAGATCTTTTGTATTTTCTTCTCCTGCATACTATTCTAAGATTGATGAATAAACAGTTTTGTTTTTGTGCACCAAAAAGCAAGACAGCAATAAGTAAGCATATTGAACGGCTCTGATCAATTCATGATGGGACAAATCATACTGTATTTAGGCAAACACTAAAAGATTTCTCTGTGAATATATGTGGTGGAGCAGCTTTCCAATCTAAATTGTGGTGAGCACCGACTACAAAATGACTGAAGAAAATCCGCAAGGAACAAACCAATGGAGAGTGAAATGGAAAGTTGGAACCTGAACCTTCTTTTTGCCCGAACCCTTCCATGGCACTCAATTATTGGGCTGCTTCGCTCCACTCAAGGCCTTCATCCCCTGTATCTTCGGTCCCGAAATGCAGATTTTTCCACTCCATCTCACCAAGCCCACCACCAGGAAAACAGTTCTTGGTTTCTTGTAAGGCAGCTGCACAATCAGATGGAACAGAGGGAGGAGTAACAGAGGATCCTTCAAGTTTCTCAGGTGATAGATTACGTATCTGCTTTTGATATTGATTTTTCTATCTAGGGTCACTCACCTCTGCTATTACAATTGAAAGAATTGTCAAAATATAGGAACCTTTAAATCTTCGGCAGAAATAATGAGTGCCAACTAAATCCTACCGGACAAAATAGAACTGCCATGTCCTTGTTTTCTTCTCATGGCGGTGGATAGATTCGGTGAACATGGGCTAGCCTAAATTGGTACAGATGAATTTCTTCTTTCAACATGAATCAAAAGGCCTTTTTCACAACCCATGCATGATGATAAAGATCATTGATGCTCATCACTGAAGAGCTGCAACTCCACGAGTGCCTCAATAACGCAGATGGACAAACCTAGAGAAGAATTTCATTTTAATGTTCTGAGTTCTGACCATTCATTAAGGCTTCAGTTTGATAAAACTGACTACTTATAGCAACCGGTGTTAACAGAGAAGTCTGCTCTGGTATTTTTACTTTTTTATCTTTTGATTTAATTTCATGTTTTAAGAGTGGAAGCATACCCATTACTAGTTTCATGAATCAAACTCTCATGTCAATTACTGTTCCATTACTGCACCATGTAGAAGACAAACTGTGATTTCAAACTCACTAATTACTGGTTCATGGTGAAAGGTTCTTTGTCTTCCACTAGGAGTCAGCTAGATCTCTTGGAACAACTGACATCAACCAGCTCCTTGAGTGATGGTAGGTGCACTCTTTCTCAGGGAAGAGGAAACTTCATGTTATTCAGTCATTTTGATGTAAACAAATTTGCTTCATGACTAGGTTATGAGAGTAGTGGCGATGATCAGCGACGAACAATTCGTGATCAGCTCTCTCAGCTGGTTGGAGATAGAGAAGGTCAAGACTTCAGCATACCCTTAGGTAAAGATTTAAAGAAAGTGGCTGAGAAATTTTTAACCATCTCACAGAAGAGGAACATCAAAAGACAGGCTTACTTGAATGAAGTCTCTCGTAGAAATGATAGTGTTTTCTTTGCCACAATTGGAGCATTTGTAATTATCCCACCAATTCTTATATTAGGGGTAGCTGTATTAACTGGTTATATACAACTTTTTCCATGACTTTAATCAGTATTAAAAAGGACATCTGAAATTCTTCCAGTTATCTGGAGTATTTTCCTGTTCTAGTAATGATGTTCCTCTCTGGATCTTTTTCCAGTCGATGTTGAGCACCATCTTTTCTTTGATTTGTTACTTGATAAAAAAAACTTATCTGTAATTAGACTACCCTTATAGCGATATATATTACATCAAAGTGCCTGATGATTCAGTCTTCATAAATTGTTCTAGAAATACCTGTCAGATGTAATCTGTTTCACCACATTACTCTTTTGCCATGGTTGCCGAATTTTATGCATTTGCATTTTTACCTACAACTGTTGAATTACTTGCAATGGTAATTCCTGTTGCCTTGCAACAAGATGGTCAAATGAGCCATTTTCCAGTAAATGAGTGTCCGTATCCTCGTGCCATGTAAGTACCAGCCAAGAAGATGTGATTGTGTCTCTGCTTTTCACTTTGTTGACTCTATCCTTGCTTGTTCACACTTTTCAGTGAAAAAGCACACTAGGCATCAAATTGCTGAGAACATCAGTCTGAAGAAATTTTATGTTTCCTGGAAAATATATTTGTGGTTAAAACTTGAATTGCTGCCATGTTTTGAGTATGATTTTTGCTGTTCTTCTCTCTCTCTGCCCTCTCTTCTTTCCCCTCCATGGGTCTGGTCTGGGCACATTGATCGTCAAGGTAAACAGTTGCAATGTGGCCCAAGTGAGACCTCAACCACCATGGTCACATAAAAATCACAGGAGAGTATTGGTTTTGAATGTATGCTCAAAAGATGAATTTGATAGGGATATTTCAGAGATGTTTTGAGCTTTGATAAAATCCATGATACATTCCTTTTATACACAACACAAGATTACAAAGTATACTGATGAAAGACACAATACAATTTCACAAAGTGCAGTACTTATCAGGGGCTGTAACACAGATGCTTAGAGCTTAATGGCAAAACTATATTCAATCCTTATGGCTTATACAAATGAGCACACCATCCATCAATTAGTCTTACCTAAGAAGGTTAATAAAAAACACTATTGTTTCTTCCATGACAATGGAACATTCTTCATTTAGTCACATGAATTCCAAGAAATCCAATCTCTCATGGTTGAGGAAGAAAACCCGGGGAAGACAAAAAATAATCACATGTTAGTTGGGAGAGCACCCTTAAATTGCTTTTCCATCAAGGCACAATCATATCCTTTCGGTTGGTTGTTGGGGAAATTACTGGAGCAGTGGGTATGGCGGTTTCATTACTTAATATTACTCCCTGCTTATGCATATATTCCCACTTGTCTTGTAACAGATAGAGGAGAGCAATGGAGAATACCTCAGCAGTGAAAAGCAGAGTCCAAAGTCTTGTACTTTTCATTGTCTTCTTCTCATAGGCTAGTAACCCAGTGTATATGTTGATGATCCCCAACAAAGAGATTCCAGTTCCAAGTACCCAGTGAGCAAAATACCACACACTTCTTCCTTTAGTTCCTCTGTACAGGGGGGAAAAAAAAAGAGGAACTTAGAGAAGCATACAACCCCTCTCTCTCTCTCTCTCTCTGAGATGCCACCCACCCACAGACACATTGTCACATAAGAAGATAAAGCCTCTTAATCTTGAGGAATCAGTCGAATTACCTTTGAGGCCTGAAGAATCCAACTATGACTTGCAACCATATGATACCATAAAGAACCAAGCCTATTCTTTGATGGTTGTTGCTGAAGGAGTTATCAAAATTTCTGATGGACATGACTGCTCCAGCTGTAGCAAGGAGTACTGAAAGTATCTGTTAAATGCAAGCAACCAACAAACCTGATCAGTATATGATAATAAGAGCATAAATTAGCCAAACTCTACAAAGATTTGATTACTTTCCCTACTATCTCAAGCCATATTTGGGAATGAAAAAACAGAAATCCTTGTCCTTTCTCACTGTAATCTTTGGAAGCAATGTCTGTGTGTGTGTTTCTACATGGCTTGCCTGGACAGATTCAAACCAAGACATTCATCTTCCATTAAATGATAAAAGAAGTACACAGTATGTAAATCAATAGTTATTGCTTTACTTCTACTTACATCCAACCATGCTCTTATAATATCTGGTTTGGAGACCAAGCAAGATGGGTTCTGGACTAATAATTCCATGGTAAGATTGAAAGAAATAAATATATTTTTGGGGTCTCTTCATCATCATTGAAAAGCCTTAGTGTTCTACCCTATCTGATAATTAAACAAAGTTAAAAGGCAGTAATGATCACAATTTTTGCCTCCAAGAGAATTCACGATTCAGTTAAATAACGAAAAATAGAAAATAATCAGGTGGTTGGTTCTTCATCAAGGAAAAGTGCAGCCTACGTAACACAAGAACAGGGGAAGAGGCAAACTAACCTGCAATATAACATGGAAATAAAAGATAACCTTGAGCCTTCTCCGACATTTCACTCTATTGGACATTCTAATGATAAGAATACCAACAGGCATTAGGAATCCCATTGAAACCCAGAGGAGGAAGCCATGGACAGTAATTTCAAATGAAAGCTCAGGGCTCAACTGTGAATATAACATAAAACTGGTTAGCTCTCAAAAATACTTTGAAGATTTTCAGATATAAGATATTTATAATCAAATTCCCTGCTGGTAGCGTAAGGAAGAAAAATTCTTTTGCTGCAGTTTTTAACTGGAGTACAATGAAGGGAGGGAGAAGGAGCCAACCGACGAGAGAAGCAAAATATGAGTTCTGAAGAAAATTTAGAGACTGAAAAAGTACCTTTTGCGTGTTCTGAGTTTTTCTCTTTTGATTGATCAAGTGTTTTTTCTCTTCACTTGATGAATTCACAGAAGGCACGAAAACAAGGACAACAATAGCGATAGCAATTGTAAGAAAAACTAGCTTCTGAAAGATTTTCATTCTTCAATATCAAGCAAAACAAGGGCAACCCACTTCAGGTAACTGAAAACACTCCTTGTATTCTTATCTGTTTGAGATAAATAACAGGAAAACTGGGACTAACTTGAGAGCAACTGCTGAAAACACTCCTTGTATGCTTGGCCTAGATGAAGTTCTTAAGTAAATCACACAGACCCATTCGCTGACGTCTCCTTATGTCACTGTATCTCAGATAGAGAAGCAAAGAACTTCGGTATTTGGCCTCTTATCTCCATACAATCTTTCATCTAGAAACTGCATTTTCCACTTTGACAGGAAAAAAAACAGTGGGTTGTTCATTAAATTATTAAAAGGGCTACTTTGTATGAATACACTGTGGCCTCTGTGTAGTGATTCTCGATGGTGCTCTGATAGGTTTGCCATGCTGGTAAGAGTAATTGAAAATGTAAAAGAAATGGTGGCCATGAATTGTAATTCATTCCATGTGGGCCTCACTAATACTTGCTTTTTTAGGTGGAAAGAAAGGAATGTGGAGTTGCAGAGAGCATAAACCAAAAAGCATGAGACTTTTGGAGGGACACATAGTAAAAGACAGTAAGGTATGGAAGTAAACGCATACGTCCATTTTCTGCATTTCCACTTCCACTGTTACCCACTCCGAGGTTCCCAATAATAGTATCCTTGAAAAGATAGATAGTATCCATTTTTCATATCCAGTTTGAATTCCTCTCAATATTTTCTTGACAATGGCCTGAAAAGTCTATACCATATTAGTCCATATTTCAAAATATGAAGAATTGTGAAACACCTAACTTTTAATGTGAAAACTTGTCGTCAATCAGAGAGAGAGAGAGAGAGAGAGAGAGAGAGAGAGAGAGAGAGGTGGGCTCGAAGAAAGCTGCCTGTGGTCTTGATTGTAATGAACACTTCAACCTAATTTCTTGGCAACCATGATGATTTGGATCCTACAGGTTTCAGCCATACAGAGGAACATGTAAATATAAATCTTTGAAAAGTTTGAGAGTGGAGAGAGAGAGAGAGAGTTGAGGATCTCTCTAATAGTATCATCAGAAGGGAAACAACTGGGCAACACGATTACATGGATTCCAATCTGATGTTTTTGTTATTCAAGAGCAGAGACATTCAGATTAGGCTCTCAATTATTTATACCAGACTCATCATGCTTAGTGAGAATTAAAACACATGAGACCAAATCTCAGGGAATTATTTAGGCCTCATTATGCTTAAGAAGAGATACAACACAGATTGGGATCATTAAATAATCTTAAATGTTGAAAAGTTCCCTTTACTTCGTTAGGCAAAAGCTGTGATCAACATGAAACTGATGCATGTTTGATCATAAGTTGGACCTAATTTTATATTTCATTTGGTTTGATTAGTTGTAAATTGTTATTATTCTTATGATCAAGATTTACAGTTCTGGACCTTAACCTATCACAAACAGAAACCTCACACCTCTGTGACATTTCATCAGAGGCAGCTCAGGGAAATATTGGTTGGATTAATTGAGTGTTTACACCAACCATAACTTCCAAAAACTTAGACTAAGCAGATGGAAAATCATTTCAGAGGGGTCTTTGTCAGATCCTTATCCCAACACATGAACTAATTATACTATTTCTCCCCTGTTGTTGACACATCACATGTGGTTCAGCAGCAATGACCTGCATGAAATCATGAGATTTAATGCATATTACTACGTATTTCATCTGATATGGATTCATAAGCTGAGAGACTAAAGATATTCAAAGGAAGACTTTGCTTTCACTATATAATTCTGCCATTGGAGAACTAGATAAGAATCTGTAGCCTTTAATAGAACAGAGGAATGGCAACTTTTTCAATGGAATTTGACTTTTGCTTTTGATTTTAGGCCGTTGTTTAACCATATTAGGAGAAAATAAAAACTAGAAAGTGTTTCTTAAGGATAATCAAGTGGGTTCTTCTAAATAAAGATTATAAAAGGGGATGCTCTGTAACAACCTCCAATTTAAAAAAGGGAATAATCTGCTTTTTGGCTTTTGGGCTCTGTAACCGAGATATCAATGAAACAAACAAATAGAGGATTAGATCCAGGCAATGAAGGGTCCTACTAATTATTACTGTATTTGTTAGAGTCTGAGTTGTAATCTAATTCTAAGGATTCTTAACAAGAATTTAAAGTTTCTGCCTTTTAGCTTAATTCTGACTGCCTCATTATTGATTCAAATTCTGATTTTGCTCTTTAAACCTGATTTGTGTATAGAACAAGTCTTCAATGTGAAAAACTATGGATTTTGAAAATCTGGTTTCCCTCACCGACCTTACCTACAAAGGCTGACCAGTCACACTCACCACTCTATGCCATGCATATCACATACGTATGATTTTGTGTGCAGTTTTCCCTTCAAGTATTGATTGTTGTGGTAGTGGTAGGAACACTAGCAGGAAAGCGAAAGCTAAACTCAATAATTTCTCATTGTCAACAACTTTGTTGTGCGCTGTGAAGAGAACCCAGAACTTCTCAATCAAGATTCTCTGTTCCTCGTGGCTGTTTTGATGTAAATTTCTCCATTACCTATTCGGGCCACCCTTCTCTTTCTCTTGGCCCATCCCCTTTGCTCTCTTTTGAGAATCCGGATCACCACCCCGATGGTTTTTCCACCACAAAAATGGTGGGCCCCACCACTGAAAATATTTAAAAAAAAAAAAAAAAAAAAAAAAACCCCTCCGATCACCACCCCTGGCCCCCCTTTTTTTTTGTGGTGGTGAGTCGTCTGGGAGCACAAAGTGCTCCCCGACGGGGTCGCAGATCCAGACTCCTCTTTTGAACCCATCCGTGGCTTCCTCTCTTGGGCCTGCCCCTCCAATTTCTTCGTCTCCTACTCTCTCTTTCCTAGCTTCTGGGCTTGGTCCACCCATCTCTCCCCTAAGCACTTCCCTTGCTTTAGGGACTCCCTCAACTTCTATTTCCCCTAATGGAAAAAAATCATATGTTGTGTACATCTCTCTTATATGCATAGCAGTACGCTTTTATACCATATAGAATGTGGTGATTAAAGACTTGATTATAAGTGCACTATTGGGCATTGTAGAAAGATGTGCACAACAAAAGATGTTTTCATATTCCCTTGTCCTCTCTCCTCTTATGCTCTGGGGATTTCTTACATTCTCTAGAGCATCTCTAGCCTCTACTCTTGTCATCACTCTTTTGTGCTTCGCTTCCTTGTGCTTGCGATTGTCGATCTTCCTCTTTTGGATCCCATGGAAATTCACCCCCTTGTTCTCTCGGAGTTTTTTGGCCCTTATGAGGATACTGAATTTCTTGAGGGTGCCCCTTATTCCAATTGCGATGGGTGTAGGAGGAGCAATCACACTATCAAAAATTGTGGTGGCATTGGTGAAGATTTTATTGTAAATTTTAAGTCACCAAGGGAAGAATTTTTTTTTCTTCTTCTTCATATGTATTTCCTCCTTTAATTGTTTGCTATGCTTTTGTTCAACATTTTGTTGCTAGTTGTTCCAACTTCTTCTTTTCATGTGGTTGGGATTGTCCCTTAGTGTAATTAGTTCCTCCCTCCCCGTTTCTCTCTTTGGTTAATGGTTTTTTTCTCTCCATTCATTCTTAAAATAAAATAAAAATAAAAAATAAAAAATCTTCACTAGAACTATGAATTAGAATGATTTGTAAATATTATTGCCTAAAAATTGGAAATATTCGGATTTCATGGTTTGAGGTTAAATCTATTCATGCCCTTGATTGACTACAACTTTACACCCTTGACTGGCATACTCGTGGTGCATGTTACTCAAAACGAATTAGATCAAAAGAGCAACTGGCGATAATAGATTTTAAGTGGATTAGTAAGATAATTAGGTTATTTCAATTAATAAGTGAACTAGTAAGGTAGTTAGGTCATTTCAACTAACATTAATATGAGTAACTAATGATAGTTTGGTTATTCCAATTTCAAACTTAATGGTGTTAACTTTTAGGATTTTTTGCAAAATTGATGTCTCCTTAAATTGATTTTTTTGGGATATCACAAGGGAGTCAAATGCAAAACATCAACTTTTTTGGGTTAAAAATGCTATGAGGCAAATCTCAAGGGTCCAAATAAAAATCACCCTTCAAGAAAATATAAATCGTGTAATAGAGGAGTTTATATTATTAAGTGGGAGGCCCAGAGGATCTGGTTTTTTATTTTGCTTCCAAGTGGGCCGTCTAAGGAGGCACCTTAAGTGGGCCAGGGAAGAATTCACGAAGCCCAATATTAACAACTGGAGGCCCACACATGCTCGTCGCAATTCTGGATCGGTGGTTTCTATGTTCGACTCGTGACGTGAGTAGCGGCTCAGCGCTTTCATGAGTTTTTACTTCCTTTCAGAGAAGAAGAAGACGACAGTTGAAAAGGCCGCGGCCGCGAAGGTCAAATTCCCATCTACGTGTACAAAGAGCAAGTGAGCACAGAAGGTTATTCATTTTTTTTTTTTCTTTGTTCAATTGCCGCCGGCGATTTAAGGATTTGCGATGAAATTGATCTGTTAATCTCCAATCGCAAACCAAATTCTAGGGTTATTTTTTTTTCCCACCAACACGAACATCCCTGAACAATAAACCTTAAGAGTCAATTAATGGCGGCTGTTTCAGTAGCTGCAGAATGGCAGCTCCTCTATAACCGCTATTACCGCAAACCCGAGATCTACACATTGCAGTGGAAACACATCGATCTCAATCGTTACAAGGTAGCCTGCGCTCCCTTTGGCGGACCGGTTGCGATTATTCGTGACGATTCCAAGATTGTTCCATTATACGGAGAATCGGCCCTGCGTAAGCTTCGTATTTTCAATTGCGCCGGAGTTCAGCTATCCGAGACCGTATGGAAGAACCCAGGTGGACGTCTCGTGGGCATGGCATGGACAGATGATCAAAATATAGTATGTGTTGTTCAGGATGGCACTGTGTATCGTTACAACATACACGCAGAGCTACAGGAGCCAAACATCTCAATGGGTAAGGAGTGTTTCGAGCAGAATGTCGTTGAATGCGTGTTTTGGGGCAATGGAATGGTTTGTATCACTGAAGGGTTCCAGATTTTCTGTATCCCTGATTTCAATAATCCAAAGCCTTGTAAGCTTGCTGAAACGGCAATTGAAGAGTTGCCCCTTTGTATGGCGGTGATTGAGCCACAGTATACGATGTCGGGGAATGTGGAGGTTCTTCTTGCCGTTAATGATCATGTTTTGCTTGTTGAAGAAGAATCGGTTCAGCTGCTTGGGGAAGGGGTGGGTCCGTTGCAAAAAATGGTGGTGTCACGGAACGGGAAGATGCTTGCTTCTTTTACGCATGACGGGCGGCTTCTGGTCATCTCTACTGATTTCTCAAAGATCATATTTGAGTACAACTGCGAGGTCTGATTAAAAAGTTTTTCTTTTTCTTTTTTTTATTATTTAATTTTGTATTTTTTATTATTACTTGTAGTACTCTAAAAACAAATAGAATGGGATAGCCCTGAATAGCGAATGCATTCACTCTGTCACTGGTTTAGTTTCCCATAGAAAGATGTAACTTGGTTGAATCTTGGTTGAATATCGTTGAATAGGATATAAGGTTCAGATAGATGTGTATCCGTATATCTGGTGACAACCTAAAATTTAAAGCAATTCGGTGCTGAATTGGAGAGATAGGGGATAAATTTTTTCAGTTGTATTTAGCATTGTTTGTTGAGCATGGTTTTGATGGCATTCTTAACAGTGAACTTATCATGTTGCAAGAACTTATTGAATTACATTACTTTGACTTCCATATTGCAGTCAGCCTTGCCTCCAGAACAGTTAGCTTGGTGCGGGATGGACAGTGTGCTGCTTTATTGGGATGATATGCTTTTGATGGTGGGTCCTTATGGAGATCCAGTGCGTTATTTGTATGATGAGCCTATTATTCTTATCCCTGAATGTGATGGAGTGAGGATCCTTACAAATACAAGCATGGAATTCTTACAACGAGTTCCAGATTCTACGGTGTCCATATTTAAGATTGGTAGTACGCTACCTGCAGCTTTATTATATGATGCATTGGATCACTTTGACAGACACAGTGCCAAGGTATGTTCATTTTTCTTCATGTATTGAATGACAAGCTCATTATTGCTTTGACTGGCAGTCCAGAGGCTCTAAAGTACCTTTAGGAAAGGTCTTCAAGAGAAATACTAACCATACTTTTAGTGGGCAATAGTTTGATTTGAAATGTTGCTTGCACATTTTTTTGGTTTTGCTGCATCTAGAGAAGTTCATTTGTTTCTTTATTCTTAAATTTATCATGTTGTATGTATTCATTGGGCAGTAGATGATTCATCAATTCCACACTCTGCTATTTCTTTTCGGAAATGAAGTGAAAATGATGTTAAAGGACGTATATCGTATATCCAATATGCAGTTTGATCTGTCATAAGCTGTTTAAAGTAACTTGAAGGTAGACTTCTGAGAGAATTCTCTATGAGAGTGTACTATGTAATGGTCATATGAAGATGAAGAATTTGAGACTTCACAATAACCTATGACATTTGTGCATCAGATTAAGTGTTTAGCTGTAGATTTTGGCAAATGGGGAGCATACTATGTTATAGTCATATGAGGATGTATAATTTTGAAATTCACAATAACCTAAGACATTTGTGCTTCAGTTTAAGTGTTTAGATATAGACTTTGGCAAATCTGGATTGAAGTCGTGCGTGTTGTTGTTCTCACCTTAGTTTCACCCCTCTTCTTTTTCTCCTCTTTCTTGAACATCTGGAATCGCATAGCTGCTGTGACAACTATGGGTCTCAACTCTCAAGTCACTACAAGGTGAGTTTTGGTGAAGCTGAATAATACAATACAGGGTCACTAATGAGAGTATGTTGCGATCCTATTATGAGTGTTTATCGATTTAGTATTAGATTCCCCTTGAGATGTTAACAAGCAGCACAACAACAACAACCATAACAATAAGCCTTTTCCCAACTAAATGGAGTGGGCTTCATGGATTCTTGCCTCCCAATCACCTCTATTTGAGGCCATACTAGATATAAGACTAAGCCATGCATATCCTTTCTCACCACTTCTCCTAAGGTTATCCTAGTTCTTCTTGTTCCTTCGATTTGAATTAAGTCATTCATTTGTATAGGGGCATTTGAAGGCCTCTGTTGAACTTGGCTGTACCACCTCAAATGACTTTCTCGTAGCTTATCATTTATCGAAGTTATCCTCATTCTTTACTTTATCCTTCCTAATTTTGCCAGTCATCCATCATAGCATCCTCGTTTCCAACATATTAAGTTTATGTATTTGATGCTTCTCAAATAGCCCAATGCTCCGCACCACACATCTTAGTTGGTCATACAACTGTCCTATAGAGTTTTCCTTTGGGTTTTAAAGGAATACGCCAATCACACAAAACGTCAGAGCATGTCTTTGCTTCGTCCACCCTACTTCTTTATTTATGATTGAACCCAGTTACCTAAAATAATGGCATTGCAGGATCTCCTTTTAATCAAGTTCACCATCTCATTATCCATTTGCTCATGACCAAAGTTACACATTAGATATTTCGTCTTCATACTACTTAGTTTAAAACCTTTTGATTCCAAAGTTTCTCTCCATAGTTCTACTTGGAAATCTTGAAGATTTAATTGACAGATCTTTGCATGTGGACCAATTAGTGTTTGGATGAATTTTCAACAATAGTTCCTTTTTTTTTTTTGTGATGTAATATCCAATGCTGTTATAACTTTTTTTATTGGCTGCGGAGCATCTGGATAACTCTTACCATCTTTGACAGGCAGATGAAAATTTGCGTTTGATTAGATCCTCCTTGCCTGAGGCCGTTGAAGCGTGCATTGATGCTGCAGGTCATGAGTTTGATGTCTCTCGCCAGCGAACTTTATTAAGAGCTGCAAGCTATGGCCAAGCATTTTGCAGGTTTATCTTTTAAGAGCTTGCCCAGTTCTCCTTTAACCCAAAGTGCAAGTTAGAACAATTAGAAAGAACCACATGTATTTTTCATTTGAAATATTGCTTTCATGATGGATCATGGAATTTATAGTTAACTTAGTCATGTTTAGGATTCTACTGTTAGTCTGTTTCCAAAACAGGGTTGATTTCATGAAGCAAAATTACTTTTTTCCTTTGTTCTCAAATGATTTTGTTGGATTAAGTAAAATATATTTTTCTTATGGACTTCAGTTTTCCTAGTGTAATTTAATGTGGTCCTTTCTGATGATACTTCTTAGATGATGTTATTAGCCTTTTCTTTTTCCCTCTTTTCTTTTCTCTTTCTTTCTTTTTTCTTTTGGGTGTCCACATTGTGTAATCATCTTGCAGTTTATCTAAATGGTTAAAACACAGTCTTCTGATTTACACTCTCGGTAATGATATCCAGTTGGCTTTGGCAGCAATTTTCAACGTGACCGGTTTCAAGAGATGTGCAAAACATTACGAGTGCTAAATGCTGCGCGCAACTATGAGATTGGTATTCCCCTTAGCATTCAGCAATACAAGGTCTTCAATACTTACTGAATCCAGCTGCCTTGTGTATTCTGAAATCAGTTGCTTATTTTCTCTTGACTTTTCATCTGTTCTTGTTCCTTTCAGTTGCTTACTCCAGCAGTTCTGATTGGTCGTTTGATAAATGCTCACTGCCACTTTCTTGCGCTGCGCATATCTGAATATCTTGGACTGAACCAGGTAAGCTTTTGGAATTTTTAGTGCTGTAGATTGCTTATTTTCAAGAATGAGAGTTTGTTTTCCAAAGTTTCTTCTGATGTCTACCCTCTGTTAGTTGGCCTCAACCAGGTAAGCTTCTGGAACTTTGTAGAGCCTACTTTTAAGAGTAAAGAGTTTATTCTTCGTAATTCTTCCGATGTCTACCTTCTGCCAGTTTCTGGGACCAACACTGTATATTGTATAAGCCTACATGGTTTTTACATTTTACATCTTGGGCATCACATACTGCTTTCCTATATTCTGCATTAAGCATTGTGTTCCTTGGCTGTTTTCGGTTGCACTCTTTGTCCCATTCCTTCTCCTTCTTATTACTTTATTTTCGACAACTCAGCCAGTTAGTCAGCCTGTTGTGAAGTTCTTCACCTGTTTGTTGTACTTATTTTCAGTTGGTAGGTCTTTGCTCTTAAATGCTTATTGGTTTTCGGGGCCTCGTCTTTTCTCTCCGTGTGCAAGGCAAACTGTTCCAAGTGGAAGGTTAGTCTTAGTCATCAGACGGAAGTTTGGATTCATGGTGAATCCTGCTAGGGTAATAGCCAGGAAATGATGATAAAATCCTATGAATTCGAGGTCTACTTACTTTATAAACTCTAACTTGTCCTCCGCCATGTATGCATACATCCATTAGTGTTGAAATCCCTTCCCTGATGATTATCGGGTAACCATGACACTTTTTTACTTGTGCTCTACTGTCTTATATGCTACTTACTGAAAATAGTTACAATAACCTTTTTTTAATTCAATAGTTACTATAACTTTGTTACTTCACCTTTTGAAAGCAAAGCATCATTTTCCCTGGAAATCTATGTAATCTTCCTGATTTATCTTGTGTAGGAGGTGGTAATAATGCACTGGGCATGTGCAAAAATAACAGCTTCCTTACCTATTCACGATGCTGCTCTTCTCGAAATTTTACTTGATAAGGTTCGTACACAATTGCACAAATAATAGCTTCCTAACATTTAAGAGGTCTTCATGTTTTTCGTCCACAAACTGCTTTACTCAACTTCTGAACTGATACTTTGAATTCAGCTGAAACTATGCAGAGGGATATCTTATGCAGCAGTTGCTGCACATGCAGACAAGAATGGACGCCGAAAATTAGCTGCAATGCTTATTGAACATGAACCGCGCTCCTCCAAACAGGTTACTTTGGATTTTTCTTTGTGGTGATTAAGAGAGTATCTGTTTTCCCTTCTTTGATCCAATTACTCGTATATTGTTTAATTTTGTAAGGAGATAATGCTGCAGTAATTTTTCTAGATAACTGAAAAACAATACGGTCATTATTGTTCTTGATTATCAGGTCCCACTATTGTTGAGCATAGGCGAGGAAGACACAGCTTTAAGCAAGGCTACCGACTCTGGTGACACTGATCTTGTGTATCTTGTTCTTTTTCATATCTGGCAGAAGGTATTAGCTTCAGCATTCTGTATGTTACTTTTCGTTTGTGATCATATATATTTCAGATTGAATCAGTTTTACCATATATGCAGCATCAATGATGCTGCTGATGACAGATTTTACCTTTACCATGATTTTCTTGTCCTTTCTTGTTTGTAGAAACTCCCCTTGGAATTTTTCAGTATGATCCAAGCAAGGCCACTGGCTCGTGATCTCTTTATCACATATGCTCGGTATTTTGTGCTCAACTGCATCACGTATTTATTATATTTATATATTATTTTTTCCGTTTGGATCTTCGATCAGAAGGAAAAAGATTTTGTAATCCTATACATGAGAAGCAAAATAGGTGTATATGTGTATGTCTTTGCTAGGAGATGTTTACAACAAAATGTACATGTGAAAATATATTATACAGCCCATAGTCTTGTGCTTCACTCCTTAAGTCTCACTTTTGAGTCATCCCTAAAGCTTGGTGTACAGATAAGCTGTTCATAAGAAGTGAATTCTATTAATTGGGAATCTTTGACCGTTGATCCTCTACCTTACCATATTTTTATTGGTTTTGATGGGCTTCTTTCCAACTGTTGTCGTCTAGATGCTGTCACCAAATATTTTGTTTTGCCAGTGGAAACTTAGTTTTAGATGTGAATTCACTAGTCCTTTACTTTTCAGGTGTTACAATCATGAATTCCTGAAGGATTTCTTTCTCTCAACTGGACAGCTTCAAGTAAGTTTTAGTTGTTTGACCAAGTGACCAACTCTATGGATCAGAGCCAACTAATTTATTATACTTTTCACTGTGAAGGATGCTTATTTTCTAGAAGGAGTTAGCTTTCAATTTACCATATGATCAATTCTAAGCTAATGTTGGGGGAGAGACCTTTATACTCATAATGCAACTTTTTGCTGTTTGATTTAGGATGTGGCTTTTCTATTGTGGAAAGAGTCATGGGAACTAACAAAAAATCCAATGGCTAGTAAAGGATCTCCACTTCATGGACCACGCATAAAGTTAATTGAAAAGGCTCAAAGTCTCTTTGCAGAGACCAAGGAGCACATGTTTGAATCAAAAGCTGCTGAAGAGCATGCAAAATTACTAAGGTAAAACAGATGCTGATTTTGTGGTAAAGAATCCTGAGAGAAATTCACTCTACTCTATTGTGTGATTTCCATCTACCTGTATCCTTTATCATCTAGTTGATATGAAGTGTACTTTTTTTTATCCACTGTCGGTAGCCGTAGCACAGGCAATAGCATAACTTTATTCACATATTGCTGAATTGATGAAGTTCTTCTAGTCTTTTTGTTTGTTCAGGAATTGCAAATGCTCATTTAGGCCCTTTGATTGGAGCACATACACTTTTAAAGAAGATTTTTCTGTTTACTGTGCCCACTGCTCCTATCCATGCTTACTTTGTACTAGTATAAGTGGCTTTCCTGCTGTTTGGCTCTAGAAGGGGTAATCCTTGCATAGTGTGATTCTTGTCAGAAGGAAGTGAAAGAATATTCCCTAGATGTTTCAATAAAGATCTTGAAAGATGTTCTGTACTCTAAATTTAGTCACATGAGTGGTATTCAACTTGTGGTTGATCTTATTCCTATATCATCTTTTCTGGTATTCCCATTATCGAATAACTCCTACATAGCATAAAAAAGGGCGAACCCAGATCCAAAAAACAAGGAGAGTACGGGGGTGCAATTTTCGTACATGGCCTTACGCTAGCAGTTTTTGTTGAGAGGCTGTTTTGATACCTTGACCTCTGGTTATAACTGTGGTCCACTGACCATTGCATGAAGGTCTGCCCTTTAAATCCTACATAACATTCTGAGTTGGAAATCAAGCTGATTAACTCTTGAGAAAAGGATTTATCTGGGAAAGTCTAAACCATGTGCAGTGCCAAAGTATTACTAAACCCATAGATTGATTGCTAGTGTGCATTTCATACTTTCTCTAACATGGCCTATTTTTTAACTGAATCTTAGTACAAGAACACATACAATTCAAAGTAAAATTACTTCAGTACCAACTAGAACAAATGCACCCTCCCTGCATTTGTTTAGTTCCTCGCACTGCCTTTTCTCTTTGTCCCTGAGGGAGGGGAATGATGGCACCTCCTCACAGCGCTGACCGGCGGCGGACTGAGAGAACCTGTTTTCTGATCAGGAATAGCCCTTTAGGCTGGCCCCTACTTCATTTACTCCTGCTTGATAGAATAGGCGGTTCTCTTTCTGTTAGCAAGAGTCTGCTGTTAAAGAATAGGCTTTAACTAATAGACGGATGGGATTTCTTGATTCTAAACTGACATGCAGAGCAATGTTAAACAGGTTGTTTAATGTTGTCATGTGTGATTAGTTCCCTATTCAAATTGTTCCTCGATGGTCTGTCAGTATGCATTGGTATTGTAGTGGATAGACATGTAAATATAAACCATCTCATAAGTCATTCATTGTACATGCCTGCATGGCTTGTTAAAGAATCAAATATGCGTAGCCAACTATACCCACAAGAAGTCACCCCTATTTCCATTCTAGAGTCCAAGACTCCTAGTATCAAAACAAGTTCTGGCCCATATAACCAATAATACAATGTTCTTGTTGCTGAGTCAAATTATTTTCTGACTTAACCACTAAAGCTGTCAATGTCATTTCTTGGCAGAGGAAATGCTCAATACCATCTACAGCATCCCGCATGGCAGAATAAATGCTTAATGTCATCTACAGCATCCCATAAACGGGATCTTGCACAAATTTTCAAATGATGGAGAAAATCTTTGCTTCCACTGCATTCCTCTGCTGCCCAAGTACTTGTTCGAATCTTCTACAACCACTAGAACATTGATTTGGCCAAGAAATATCATAGTTTGGTTTGATAACTGTTGGTGGCAAAACTGTCAATTTCACCCAATATTGAGAAACCATGGCTTTATAGCTTTGTCCCATTTCATCCGATGTTTAACACACTGAGATTTTGGTCAACATGGTGGATATCTATAGTATCTCTGGCTGATCTGCTTGGACTGCTTGTGATACCAATAAATTTACTGAAATTTAGTACCTTGCCTGTTATCCTGAATATACTTAGCTCTTATAGTATCTAATATAATAATAACTAGTGGAAAATTACGTTATCTTTTGTTTCCCACACATGAAGCTTTTTGGTTACAGAATGTTTGTTACTTGCAAATTTCTTATTTCAGATATTGAGAAAAGCTTTAAGTTTCTTTCATTGATGCTTAGGTTATTTATTCGTGGAATTTACTTCGCCTTGTGCTTTGTTGGTTACATGTTTTGAACTCCTATTCTTTCTATACGGATTGGGTTTCTGCTGTTTCTGATCTTACAATTGCCGTTATTGCAGAATGCAACATGAACTAGAAGTCACCACAAAGCAGACCATATTTGTTGATTCAAGTATCAGTGATACAATCCGTACCTGTATCGTTCTTGGAAACCATCGGGCTGCAATGAAAGTTAAAACAGAATTTAAGGTTTCTTTCCTGTACTAAGCATTATGCTGTATGCTATGATTATTGTATAGTAAGCTTTATTTAAAAAAAACTACAGTAAGCTAGGTAAGCAGGGGAGGAGCCAGGATTAAATAAAAAAAAAAAATTTTTTGGGGGGGGGGGGCGAATAATAAGTCCGGATCACTTCCCCAACGGACGAGCATTAAGCCACACATATTGTGTGGGCTCATGTGGGACCCATTGTTAGATTATTTTATCGTATTTTAGTTCAATTACTTCAATAATTCTTTTTTTTATTTTTTTTAATAAAACAATTAGTTCAATATAACTATACAAGTATACAATGTTAGAAAAAACAATTAATGTAATTAGTTCAATAATTAAATTGAAAAAATTTAAATTAGGTCATCATTTTTTTAAAAAGAATAACAGGAAGAAAAAAAATAGAGAGATAGAATACATATTACTAAAATTATTATTTCAATATAATGTTAAAAAAATAATTAGTTCATTATTTAAATTGTAAAAGAAAAAATCAATTGGTTCATGCCTTTGTGGTTTTCTAAGTTTTTAGAAAAGAATACAAGAAAAATTGAGAGAAGAGAGAGAGTACTTGTTAATTGTGGATGATTTAGGAAAACTCGAACTACCTTAGCCATTTTTGAGAGGTGTAAGGAAAGAAGAGAGAAAAAATAGGGAATAAAAAAGGAGACTTAGGAGAGAATAAATAAAAATAGAAATATTAGAGAGTAGATAAGGAGAAATTTATGGATAGTGATTTAGTTTGTAATTAAGTTTTAACCTTCTGTTCCTTAAAGGTAGGGGTTTAATGGTAACCGTTGGACATTGATTAAGAATGACATTTATACCCGTCATATTTATCTTAAAAATTTATTTTTAAAATTTGGGGGGGGGGGGAAATAGTGGTATTTCACATGTGGAGTGAGAAAAATAAGGGGAAAAGAAGAGAAGTAATCATATTTAAAAAAAAAATTTGGGGGGGGGGGACCCCAGCCCCTATGTGGCTCCGCCACTGTAGGTAAGTGCAGTTTCTATGTAAAGTCTATGGGGCAGGTACTTTCCATGATTACTGTGCAAATGTGGCAGTGGTGCAGGGAGCCAAACCTTCCAGTAGGTGTCACTATAATTGCCACATGGCAACATTTTGATTGTCCAACTTGAGTACATATGTTGTCAATCATCATCTAGTCATGGTTACATTTTAAACCTATCTGTCTTCGCCAAGTGTTGAGGTAATGCTTTGGAAAATATTTGATAAACAGGGGAAGGGCCCAATGGGTGGGTGTGGCCTCTAGCCAATGATCAAAATTGTAAATCATCAATTCATGTGGCAGAAAATTAGCTGGTATGTGAGAAATGCTTCCACCAGCGTGTCGAGCCCTTTTCCATGTTATTTTTTAATCAATTTATTTGTTCATTCCTTTTAAGTTCTCAATGGGTGGCTCTTCTTGATGCAACTCAAGTGTTGCGCAATTCCAACCTGTTTGTGGGTTCAAATTTTGGAAACAACCTCTTCTGTGAAACAGACCCTGCAGTAGCTGGAGACTCGTGTACTGGAATGTCCTTTTTATTCTATAACTTTGTTGTCTAACTCCTGATCAAAAAGTTTTGTACATTGGCCTTTGGCATCCACATAGAAATATATCATTGTTGTGCTTATCATCATTAAATTTTGTTTCTTTTTCTCAGGTTTCTGAGAAGAGGTGGTATTGGCTCAAAGTATTTGCTTTGGCCACAATCAGAGACTGGGATGCTCTGGAAAAATTTTCAAAGGAAAAACGACCACCTATCGGTAATATCCTCTTCTTTTTTTTTGGGTTTTTGTTTTGTGGTTGGGGCCCTGGGGGGGGGGGGTTGTTGTTGTGGAGGGGGATTGTCGGGCTGGGGTTGAATTATTTGATATTCAGTTGCCTTACCTATCCTGTCATCTAGGCTTGCATCTGAAAAAAAGTTTTGTCAATTTCTATATACTGCAGCGGGGCAAACTATTGTTAATCATGTTTTATGTAAAGAACTGACCTTATCTTAAACTATTAACTTGTCTAGTAAGTTCTTTTACCAATATATTCCCATTGCAGATATTTGACAGTGATCAGGAAAATTGTTACAGTTTCCACACAAACTAATTATTTCATATCCTTGACAAGTTTATGTTTGTCCGGTACCAATTGTTGTTGATCCGCGATCGATCCAGAACCAGTTTACCTCATTGATCAGAAGTTTTAGAAGTACTCAAGCTAGTGAACTGTACATAGCGGCTAAGGGGCCTATGATGGTTGGCTGAGTCTAGAAAGCACCGAGAACACCACTTCCAGATCTAGAGCCCGGATCACCCCTTCTAAGTTGGAAACTAGCGGCAAGCCTGCGAAGGTAGCATTCTTGGGAGGGTTAGAAGATGAAAGGGCAGCAGGGATGGAGAATTCACCCACACAAGTTTATAGACCATTGTGTTGTGGGTAGAGAGATCTGAACTAGTAGGGAATTGTGGCATTGGGACGGCTATTATAGATTTTAGCTGTTGCATTCATGGTTGTCATGGTGTCTAGACAATCGTAGGAGCTAGAAGAGGGGAGAAAACAAAGGTGACACAAGTGAGGTGTCAAGGTACCGCCTTGGCATCCTTTGGCAGAGGTGTTATTGGCTCAACAGTGCTTGCTTTGGCTACAGCAAGAGACTGGGATGTAATAGGAAATTTTCAGGAAAAATACCAATAATTATTCTTATCTTCATATATTCTTTTTAAATTCTACGATATCCTTGCCTATCCTTCCATCTGTCCCCTTCTGCCAGGAATGAAAAAGAAGGTGGTCTAGAAACCGTTCTAAGGATGACTTTACAAGACTCTTACTTCTGTGCTTTTTGAATCAAATAGGTTATAGGCCATTTGTGGAGGCGTGTATTGATGCAGACGAGAAAGCTGAAGCTCTAAAATACATCCCAAAACTCACAGATCCCCGAGAAAGGGCTGAGGTAATTGAGCCTGTTTTTACATTGATAAGATGTATTATGCTGTCTAGGTTTCAAGCTCATGTTTCCTAATCATTTGATTGCTCACATCTCTTATATACAATCTCAATTTCCCTTTTGCATGTTTGGAATATTCGTGTGTGAAACAGTCATATGCACGCATTGGCATGGCCAAGGAAGCTGCGGATGCTGCATCACAGACGAAAGATGGTGAATTGCTTGGTCGATTAAAGCTTACCTTTGCTCAGAATACTGCAGCTTCATCAATTTTTGATACCTTGCGAGATCGGTTGTCCTTCCAAGGAGCTTCTTAGTTTTTCCACTATGCATTCCTTTGTGTGTTTTTGAAATATTTACCAACAGTGTTCAGGGGAGGGCATCCATGGGGTGCAGCAAAGTGGTACCGTACATTAGAGGGGGTTGTTTTGAAAGAGAGATAAACACGACATCCTTCCATGGCAGCTCAGCGAACCACCTCTCTTGTGTTTATGAGTTTGGAGTGAATAGAAGGTGTTTAGTTTGATGACTACTACTACTACAGTGTAACATCGGGAAGCAGGGATTTTTTTTGCTGCTTCCTTTCAATTTTTCTCCTGTTAAACTTTACACTGTATGTATAAGAAATCAATTGATTCTGAATGCAAGTTCTTTTCTTTGGTTTCCTTTTGCTCTATATCATCAAAGAGTTGCTCAGTTGACAATATCCCCCACCTCTTAGTGTAGAGATAATAGGTTTGATGCTCTTTGTGGTTTATGTAGTCTCCATCCAGTTCAATAGGGTTAATATTAACTTGATTTAATGGTAGTTTTCTTTTTCGCAAAAAAATAGTCTCCATCCTGTGTCATAAAGCTAAATTAAAAAGCTATCCAATTCCCCCCCCTTTTTTTTTTTTTTTTTTTTTTTTTTTTTTTTTTCACCCCCACAAAAAAAAATTATATAAAAATTAAGTAAATGAAGGATTTTAACCTTGGAGGATCAAGATCTTCTACGTCTGAGCAGGGCATGCATTTATGTGTGTCCGTTGGATGCCTTGTCCACAATAGAAGATTTAAATGTTCTAATACGCACGGAAGTACACCTTGCTCGGACGCAAAGCATTTGCCTTGGACCAAATTTGTGGAGTTTTAAAAAGCCTTGGGGTGAAAAGTTGGGCTATCAGTTTACCGTACAAGTTTCATTGATTAAGGAAGCTAGTCTTTCACTTTCTCATCCTAAACAACCAAAACAATATAAACTTTCTATATACTTTTAAGAGAAGTAGAAAAAATTTGATTTTTTAAAAAATGTTTTCATCCCATTTTTATTCCAGCAAACAAACGCAACCGTAGAGTTCTCAGCTCCTCTCGGTCCTTGGGCGTGGTTCGATGCCCGTATCAGTCTTGGTCGATATCTTGAACCACGTAATGCAGTCATCAGACCACCTGAATACGGTTTGCCCCGACTTTTGGATATAGTCGTCGTTAGGGAACTTACTGAGGGTAATTTAGTCTCGAAATATCACGGAACCCTAGCCCTAACCCGAGTCGCAGTTATAATTTACAACCTCTTGAGCTCTCAGGCTTTCTGTGTTTTCCCGCGAGGCGCTTACGATAGTCAGGGTTTCTCTGTTTTCCTCGTGAGGTGCTTACCACTGCTCCACTGATCTGCAAGCCTAATCTATCACAATGGTATTTCACGCATTTAATCTTTCTCTTAGTTTCGTTCTTCTTGGTTGTCTGTTCATCTGAGCTTTGCTTTGTGATTGATTACTGGATCTGTTCTCTTCTCATGTGTATTTCAGTCTCTGATTGCAAACGAAGATTTCCAACACATTCTTCGTGTTCTGAACACCAATGTCGATGGAAAGCAAAAGATAATGTTCGCGCTGACGTCCATCAAAGGTATTGGGAGGCGGCTTGCCAACATCGTCTGCAAGAAGGCCGACGTCGATATGAACAAGAGGTTTTGATCTTTTTTGCTCTCTGTCCCTTTTTATTCTGCAAGTTGACGAATTCTGTTAAATTTATTTGTTTTCGTGACTTTGACATGCGGTTTTCTGTTGAAACTGAAATCGCTCTACCACTCCCTCTTGGTTATGTGGATTCTAAATGATTTTTGCTTTTTCAAAAGTTACTTATTTAACAAAAGTCTCTATACGTGCGACCTGTGATGAGTCCTACATCATTCCTTAGTTGTTTTTTTGAGTGATTTGTTGCTGTGTTGTTAGGGCTGGTGAACTATCCGCGCAGGAGCTGGAGAATCTCATGGTGATTGTTGCCAACCCTAAACAGTTCAAAATCCCTGACTGGTTTTTGAACAGGAAGAAGGATTACAAGGATGGGAGGTACTCTCAGGTCGTGTCTAATGCGTTGGATATGAAGTTGAGAGATGATTTGGAACGGTTGAAGAAGATTAGGTAATTTCTTATATTAATTGTAATGATTTTCTTTACGTGGGAAGGTTTTGATACAGTAGGATTCATTAACTAATTGCATGTCTCGTTTTAACTTCGCAGCATTATTGTGATGGTATATTGATTATTGCCTCTTACATAGATTTCTCCCTCTAATTAGTATGGTTTACGCTTTATCTTTGCTAGATTTTGATGACTTAAGCGTCCGAAGTACAGACTATTGCGAAAAATGTCTTGTTTTCTATGCAATATGCAATTATTTTTCCTACTCAACTGCAAAATTTTGTGGGAGTATGGCGGTTCTGTAATTCTGTTTTATATTACATTGTTAACCTTTGAATAGCTTTTATCCTGATCTTAGAATAAAGGTTAAAGGTAATGTTGCACTTTTTAAAATATCACTTGTTTCAGAAGCCTTCAAGGCCTCAAGCCGATACTGTTGAATGGATGATCTTGTTTGTGCACGTTGGTGTATTTGGATCCTGGAATAGGGATGCTTATCTGCTTGGTTTACCTTGAATGGTATTTCTTGTATTCATTATCTGTTAAAGTCGGTTTTAGAGGTATAGTTGACAAACTGCATATGAAGTAGGATCCATCTTATTAAAATTGCGGATTGAACTTGTCTGGTTGAATCATGAATATAATGCTATATTTCAAGAATGAGAGCTAAACATTAATTTGTGGATTAAGTTGTCATTTTCTAACTTGGGAAACTTTGGAAGTAGAAAATTAGGTCTATAGAGTTGTAGCCAGCATTGGGGAATTCAAGAAGACATCAAGGCAACCCTATTTGTTTGCAGAGTGATTAGATCCACAATTGGTCTCAATCATGATGGGTGGTAAAAGTAATATTTTGGAAATACAATCATGTTGGACTAAGAGATTCTTGAAGATGTAAGGGAGACTAGGAGAGTGATCTCAACTTATGTTGGTATTGCCGAATGCTGAAGATGTAGCAACATTTTCTTCATCCTAGATTTTGTTTATCTTCTTAGTAGGTTTAGAAGAAAAGTATTATGTTTCATTTTACATCACTCATCTCTTCTACATCTAACTGTACATTTATTGGTGCCTCATTTTTCTGAGCCACAATAACTACCAAGTTTGAACCTCCAAGAGAGCAGTAATTCCGAGATCTCACAGTTGCTTGAGCAACCATCCTTGAGACATCACAGTTCCTTGATTTATTTCTTATCTATGAAGGCTTACCTTAACCACATGTTGAATAACATCTTATTAGGTTAAAGATAATATATATGACATAGAAGATAAAAAGAAGAACAGGAAGATAATGAAACAATTAGCCTTGCCACAGTGAGTTCCTTTAGAAGATTAGGTACTAGTGAGAATGAACTATTTGTAGATGTTAAATTGATAGATTCACTACTTGTTAACTGATGGCGTGATAGGTAAGCTTGCTTTTGGTTCATCTTCTTGTGTGGGAGGATAGTCCTGGTCTAAGAGGCTTGAATACACCACATGCACACTTGGATTGGCAAGCTCATAACGGTTCAGCTGCCTGTGTATGGGTGGACAGAGCTGGTCTAGTAGCGCTTTGATACGCACACACACATATAACCAAAAGGAAAAAGAAGAGGAAAAAAAAGAACACACACACACACACACTCGTGTGTGATCCATGCAATGATGCAAAGTGAACTACCAGGTACTGTTTTATTTTTTATTAATCAGTTCACAGGAAGTCATGATTGTCTCATGGTATTGAAATAATTGCTAGGTTATCTTTAATGCACAAATTTTAAATGTCTTTCAATGGCAGTTGCATCTTTGTAAGTAATACTTGTGTCCAATTGTTTTGCGTTGGACAGAATCATTATTTAAAGGTTATGATAAATTACATGGTTAAGCATCACATTGTTGGCGTTTTCTGTCAAGCTGCACCTACCAAGTATATTGTTAATGGTATACTACAATTTAAGTGCTTGAAAAGAGCACCTTCTTTTTTTTTGGGGGGGGGGGGGGGGGGGTTCGGAACAAAGGTATACTTCCATAAACTATTAGATTTATTTGTCAGAGAAACAGTCAGTTGTTTGGATCTAGGAGGGATTCTCTAGAGCTTTGATTCCTTAATTCTCTGCTACTATTGATTTTTTATCATTCAATAATATTTCCCCTCACCTAGAGAGAGAGAGAGAGAGAGAGAGGAGGGGGGGTGGAGGGTGTGATGTCTGTTTTTAATATTTGATGTTGATGCTGACATATCTGCTGTTTTTTAGGAACCATCGTGGTCTGAGGCACTACTGGGGTCTCCGTGTCCGTGGTCAGCACACCAAGACTACAGGTCGTAGGGGTAAGACTGTTGGTGTCTCCAAGAAGCGTTAAGCTTGTCTGATTTTGGATTTCTAGATAGATTATCAGGTGACTTCTGTAAGAAATTTTGAATTTTTGACTTTATGACATTGTTCTCCAAATTCTTTCGGAGCCACTGTTGATTCAAAGATGATTATGGTTGAATATGAGGTGGGAAATCTCGCCATCCACTCTCCCAAGTTAACGTCTTTTCCTTCCATACAAATTTAAGAATGTCCTTTGGGTTGTTATAGTCCCTATACTGGGTCAGGAACTTGAAGGTCACAACTTGAGACGATAATGATCTCCTTTAAGAGTGTCATTTTGGGACTGGTGCTTTGTTATCAAGTTCCCAAACCAGCTTCCCCGAATTGGAATTCATTTTGTGAACGGATTTCTTATAATTTGTTTATTTTATGAGTTATTTTCACTAGTTTGCTTGCACCGGAAAAGAAAAGGTTGAGTTTCTTGGTGTTAAATTTCCCACTCACTGTTTCATGATATTGGAACTGGGAAGACTTTGAGTTTCTGTAGCATTGTTTCCAATTTTCTTAGTTTTTACGGTTCAATGGAGGACCGTCACAGGTCTCTGTGAACTGTTTCTTTTCACCGACAGAATAATCATATAAACTTAGGTACGGATTCTTGCACCATCCTGGATCTGTTGCTTCAGGACTAGCGAAAAGCTCTAATTCAGGAATGCTGGGTCCTGCTTTCTATGATGTAATTCTGGACTGGAGTATTCGTCTTAGGTGATGTACGCGGCATAAAGAATGATACCTAAATTATGCTCCATCAGTTGAGGGGATTAGGGCTAAGCCATGCGTAAATGGTTGTTTTTGTTTTGTGTTTTCTTGATGGTGGAATGGAAAAAGCTTGGTTTTGATAGTATTGGTGGAGTAAACTACACCACTGATAATATGTTGGTTGCAAATTTTGAATGTGTGCATATTAACATGATTAGAAAAAGTCAACCAAAATTGAGTCCTTTATAAGTATCTCTACAGATTTGAATTTTTTCTTGACAATTTCAGGAACTTCAAATCATTTTCTTCTAATTTCTTAATTGCACATAATTTCCTTTTTAAAGTATATATTGTTCATGAGTTTACTTTCCATCAAATATTTATAGGGTAATAAATAAATAAACGAAAAATAAATGAGAGTAATCATATTTGTACCTAGGAATCTGCTTTGGATGTTTCAAGAACAATGGAACATTCCAATGCTGGTTGTTGAGCTTCAGGATGTTAAACCCAGAGAACCACCGACCCACAACACATGGTAGGTGCTTTTAGATTGTAATGATTTTTGTTCTGTTTCAGATGTTAAAGTTAAGAGTCAAGATCTTTTAGATTCTTCCTCCCACGTAGCCCGGGTTGGTTCCATGTCAACAGTGTCCTTATGTCCAGCTGGCATCGCGGCTGGCTGCTCAATTTTTTTTTTTTTTTTTTAAATAGCAGTGGTGGAACTTCTACATTATGATCGTTTCAGCCACAGAGATCTCACAATCGGTACCCACTCACTCCCTCCAGCAGCAATGGTATAAATATAATCACCGTTTGAATGCTTCTTTAATATCGCTTTGCGGGGCTAAAGATGTACCTACAAGCAAGATTTAAAGTATCGGTATCGAGTACCGATACGGCTAGGTGATTTTAAGAAACGTATCCTCCTATATCGAATATTGTATCACTCTAACTAATGTATTTTATTGTATATGGAAGACGTCGGATGTGGGTCAAAAAAGATCGGGCAGTATCATATGGTATCGTGGGATACTTTAAACCTTGCCTACAAGTGAATTGTCCAAAAATTGGAGAACTTTACATGAACGTCCATTTTTTATTTTTTTCCGCCTTTTTTACAACCAAAAATCTTTCTTCCTATTGAAACCATTTATTTTTCTATTAATAGTAATGAAAACCAGAGAAAGAAACTGTAAAATCAGCCTGAATTCTGTAGAACACTAAATTGTTTAAGGGAGATACATAGGGAAGTATATGTGATGAGGATCTCAAGGCAGCTGAGATGTTAAGATTACTTGAGTCAAGCTGTTCCCTTCAGACTTGGATAAGCTGTATTCTCATACTTCCCATCCCAACTGTTCAGAACTAGAGAAATTAATGGCTGAAGTGAAAAATTGAAGAAAGGAAACTAAACAAAGCAGATTAGTGACACTGACCTGCACTCTTCATTTGCTGGAAGCTTGAGCTCCAATTCTTCTTTAAATGGTTGGAAGACTAGATCCAGTTTCTCTGTGCTGACCTTATCAAGAGTTGCCGGGTCCCACTACAAAATTTTATCAAATTAGATAGATAAGAGAGAGAGAAAGAGAGAGTCAGTAATTACCTTTGGGGAATTATCTTTGTCGATGGTTAGAGCTCTGATACCCTTTCCAAAACAAAAACAAAAACAATTTATTCATCTCTGACATGCATTGCAAAACAAATTGTAAATTTGCTCCACTCTTTTCTTATTTTCACCCAGATGTCCAATAGTTGTAATTACTACCTCATAGACATCACCAAATATTTTGCCTCTTAATATGTTGACTGTGACTCTGAATTCTCTCTTCAGACATTCAGGCAAACTTTGTTTCCTTCCCTCTCGAATCTGTGAAAAATGAAGAAATGGAACTGTAGGATATAGATGCTAGAGCTCGCAAGAAAAGGCCCAAGAAACATAATAAAAATGGCAGTTAGAAAGCACAGACGATCCAAGCAAGCATACCGATCTTAATGTTATCTTTAGTCCTGTGGGAGAAGATCTTTTCAAACCCTTGAGCACTGGACCTATCCATTCATTTCCCTTAATGTTTCCTTCAGATTCCTGAACAGCAAAAGATAAATTTCATAAGGTTTGAACAGGGTGATGGTACAAAACTCAAACAGCCTCAAAACCCATCCTTTTACTGATCAGTTGATCATCTCAATGGCAATTGATCAGTTGGTTGATGGAAGTCCGCAAAGGTTGATGTGCTCAAAACACATACTTGTCCATTGACAATAAACCATAGACCTAATCCTCCAAAAGAATAATCTTAGGCAATTTCTGGTGCAATATGGCTAATGTCAGCAAGACATCCATTTGGCTTATTCAAGTCTATCCCATCAGATGGATGGTCACAGATTTTACTGTGTTTTAGTCCATCAAGGAGGCACGTCTATTTGTGCTTGAATAGGGATCATAAGGGCTGGTATCATAGAAGGTGCCATTTCCAGGTATTCAGATGAATCAGCAATGGGTAAGATTAATAAGAAATGCAAACAGAAGAAGAGTAAGATTGAAGACTGTAAAGAATCAAGGCCTTAAACAAATGTCATGTGTAAGTTAGCTAGAACCTGGCCACTGGTCAATTAAATGAGACCTGAACCTATTTTCACACATCTGCGAGTTAAAGTGATAATGGAAACTCACAAATGATTTTATAATTTCCTCAACGGAATCCTTGCAGAAGCATTTGTCAATTATTGACTGCCTGGTGAAAAAACCAGAAAACAGTACTGTAATACCCATGACACTAATCCTCTTCTCTGAAGGCAGAAAAGACATGCTTCATCAGTTCAGTATTATTACTTTTGTAAGAAACTATCTTCATCAAGTTGAACATCAACAGAGAATTCCTGAATGACTGATTTAACAGCATTGTGGTCCCCAGAGTTCAAACTAATCAAACGCCTCTCAAGCTCAAGCAATTTCTGAAACACAAAAATGTCATAATATGTTAGTAATTTGAACGTCCATGCTTGCAATTGGTATAAATGATACTAACACAAAAATTTGGATGACAATGTCTCAGATTCATTTTTATATTGCTTACATCACCTCCAATATAGGTTTCATCCAGGAACTCCATACCTTTTTTCCTCTCTATGTCTCCATGTACTCTGGGATTGTGGACATACTTGTATGTACCTGTGGCATGTCTAAGTAGGTTTTTGTGCTTCTTAGGTATATCTTTTGTCCATGGAAAAGCCAGAAGCAGTTAATTCTATAACACCAGAGCAATGCCATACATTTTACAGATTCAGATATTGTCATGCTGTTCCAGTTCTGGAAATATAAGCATCCAGTGAGTCTGCAACAGCTCCACTATACTGTGTGGCTGAAAATGCATTTCAGACTTCACATGATGCTGCCTTCTCCAAAAACACAGTGCATTTTGAGACCAGCATTCACTTTTGGGCCATCAAATTCAGTAGCAGATTGACTTAGTTTTTCCCTTTTCTGAGGATTTTCAACTTTTCACTTCCTAAACAGGGCTTGCAGAACTATTGATTTTGATTCCATCTCTCCAAATTAAAGAAGAATAAATATTTTATGGTGGTGTTACAAATGTAAAATTAAGTTATCTAAAATCTCAAATATGTGATTGTTGTGTCCAAATACTTATTACCTGTCTGGGTTCTGCTTCTGCTTCAATAATTATGGAAAAGAAGTGGTCATTCTTCTATAAAATATGAATCTCTTGAAATTGAGCAGGTAATCATTTTTGCAAAACAAGGTGGCTAATGATCTCAAAAGGATATAAAAATGAGTTCATACCACAGTTGAAAACATGCAGATGATTGATATTTATAGAGTATGGAAGTCATAATCTTTAATAAGCATGCTCAAAATCAATCTCCTTCCAAAATGGAGAAAATACTTTAATATGTGTAAGGATATGCAGACAACCATCCACAAGAGTATAACTAACACATGAAAGATTGCAAATTTGATCGTTCCAAGACCAAAGACTGGGAGGACCAAAAAAAAAAAAAAAAAAAAACTAGAAATTGTTGAAGGCTGAATCTCACCTCTGAAGGAACAAAATAGGTTGCCAGACCAGTTGCGATCAATTCCTTCCCATTCAGTCTAGCTCCTGTTAAAGCCAAGTATTCCCCTGTCAAATTGCAATTGACACATTAGTTGCAGGGAGAGTGTAATGAACAAGCATCATCTTCCTAATTGAGTGGTTCTAGTTATTCCTCCCATAAAACGAGCATCAAAACACCATTCTTACCTATTGAACTCTACCTGAATTATGTCATTTTTCTCACTAAGTTGCAAGCTTACCCAAATACCCGGGAAGACGTGGAAGAATGTAAGTGAAGCTGCAGTCAGTGTAAAATCCAATGCTAGCTTCAGGCATGGCAAAAACCTACAAAGGCAATGGGAATCTCATAAATCTAAATAATTCTTCTCAAGAATTATTACTAATCTAGCAATATCTCAAGCAGTGTCAAATACCTACAGTCTTATCTGTGACAACTGAGAATTTCATTGGAACCATAAGAGTTGCACCTCCACCCATGCATATTCCATTAACAAGAGCCACCTGCTAGCAACAACTTAATGGGTAGGACTTAAAATTTCTCCAAACATAATTTGCATAAACAGAATAAATGTTATTTCTGTTCACAAGGCCAGGCCTCGTACCTGCGTTTTCTTATAGATAAACTGGTGATAACACAGCCAATACATTCTATATGCAACCTCTAGGCAGGAATCCTCTGTAAAAGAAAATTCCTAAGTTACTTCTCTGTCCACATGGATATGACAAAGATTGTAAATAATCTTCAGAAAAGCTGCAGATGTTGAGGAAAAAGCATCAATCAGCTTGAAAGTGAAAGAAGTAAACTCTTTGGGTGGAATACGTACCTATCGTCCTCCCATCATAGAACATCTTTAGATCCCCACCGGCAGAAAAAGCACGTCCAGCTCCCTAGATAATATTCATGAACAAAACTAAAAGTATAAGGCAAAAGAGCATGGAAAGCATACCCAGCTACTGAATTCTGATAGGAATTAACAATACTTACCTTGATTAGGATAAGCTCTGTATCATCATCTTTCTCCCAATTCTCCAGATGCTTACTCAGCAGAGAAAGCTATCACAATGAGGGGAATTTATTACTAAAAAATTTACTGTTCAGCAAATACACTTAATAGTTGATAAGGAAATCAAAGAACTGGGAATTAATATGACACCATGTTCCATGAAATGACATTCAGTTGACGAGGCCGGTTCAAGGTGAGCAATCTCACATGATTTACTTCTTCAACAAGAACCACCTAAAGGATAGTAACAAAGCTATTCAGTATTCTAAGAAGCATTTTTCACCACAGATATCAATTGAGTATTGACCATATAGAGAAGACAAAATAGACAGTACCTGTTCTGCTGGGTTTACTGAACCTTGTGCCATTGAAACAGGTAGTCTGTTATAAACCAAAGAACAGTACCTGAATAAGAAACTGATTTAGAACTATGATACCAATGCAGAAGAAATCCAAGCTGGAAAAAGGATATATAAAGGCGAGTAGCTGTGATATTTCATTGTAAGAAGTAATACGTAAGGCCAGTGATGGAAACCACATTACTTAGCAGAAAGGAAAACAAAATTTTGGGTATTTATCAGTCAAATCCTTTCTTCACGCTACCAAGTTTATCAAGCCAACAGAAACTAAAGCCGAAGAAGAAAACGAAACAGACATTTCCTCAAACAATTAACGAACAGAAAGAAAGATCACCATTGATGCGGGAAAAACTCACAATGGCAAAAGTGACGTAATTACCCGGAGAAGGAAAACCAGAAAACAGTTATAGACGTGTTTATAACATGAAACTGGTGAAGCAAGTGCTGTTGAAGGTGTTGATTGACTTCACCAAGTAACGACTACACTTGAGTCAGACCGACCACCTGTCCACTTCCCACACCAACCTGTTTTGAGAATTTTTTACGTATCGAAGCATGCAAAATGGCGAAAGCATGGAGCACGTTGGTGCAATTTTCTTCGTGGATGATTGGCAGGGAAAAAAGGGTCATGAATGATTACCATTTTTCTCCAAAATTTTGATATTTAATCTTCAAATTTTTTCTGGTAGTCATCAACCCAAATTTTACATGGCAACTGGCCTTCCCACCAAAAAACCAAGGATATATTCTATTCATTTGCCACCTAAATCCTACACAAACCCAGTGCCTTCTGCTGTGAGATGCAACTTGGTTTCTATTTAAAAATCTCATAGAAACGCTTTTTTTGACGATTTGGTTGCATTTAAATCTTGAATTCGTAAAAAACTGATGTATGATAATCAGGCTGACTGTGTAAGTGGCCAAGTGCTTTAACAAGTGGATAGACCCAACCGCACGCATGATGGATGGACACTGGTCAGGTTCTACGCTTTCATAAGACAGATCGACTCAAACCCAGTTCATCAGATTCATTTGAAGATTTTAATCCAGAAGTGAAACCATCACCAAGACCCCAACTGACCAAATGAGGAGCTTCTCTTTCAGAGGAAATTAAGTAAAAATTTTGGTGTTTTTTGTTGATTTAGAACCAAACTTCATTACAAACCCGAAGACCAAAACAAATTTGCTAGCATATAAACGCACATAAATCTCTGCAAATAAGACAACCTAAAAAGCATGAGCCAACATAAAGCTGTGAACTTTTGGCAGGTCCCAGGAAGGTGCATGAAGTATAGCACATCCACCTTGAAAAACCAATTCACAACTTGAAGGATTGAAGACGATTGCACAGATCAGACATTCGCCAAGGGACTCCAGTGTACCTTGGATTTGGGACTAGTTAGTAGTTACCCAGCTGGCTTTTCAGCAAGGTTGCCTAAAACATCAAGTGGTTAAGTAGACAACACACCATTAACAAACTTTGCCGGCATCAGCGATGATCACCAGAAACATTCATATGATCATGATCACAATGACTAAATATATAATCATATAATCGATACTGTCAACATTAGAAAAACCTTCATTCTCAAAAGATAAGCTCCATCTAAGTTTTAGACAACAAAAACCTAATATGACTGAAAGAAAACTCCGATAAACAGAATATCTGAGCATCAAACAAAAATTTCAGACTCCCAATAAATCCTAACCTCAAACATCCTCTATGCAACCTGAAGCCGTTGGGAGTTCAGAATTACATGAACAAGTTAGGTTTGGTTGCCTTGTATGTGGTCTTCAACTTCCTACTTGGAGGCCTAACCTTCCTGAACACCAAGGGGAACTTGATCTTGGCATTGTGGAATTGCTTGGTGCTATCTCTCTTGCAGAGGCTGGCAGGGACGGTGGCAGTTTTGATGATCTGAATGCAGGGGAACCTCACTCTGTGTCGTGAAGCCATTTCATTGTACATCTGTTCAACACCGCCATTAAGAGTGGTGTCACGGAATTCCTTGTACATGTTGTGATAACCAGTCCGGCTTTGATAACGCAGCCAAATTCCATAGTTCTTAATCTTGGTAGGATTCTTCTCGAAAATCTGCAACAAGATCAGAACCAAAATCATTTTGTTTCTCCAAACTGTTGGAAAACCCATGTAATCGATTGCAGATGGCCAACAGAATCTTAAAATTTTATAAACCATGAAATTCAGAAACCAATTGATGAATACATATCTGTTGTGATCCCAGGTTCAAATCTCTATGGGCCCATAAGACCAGTAACTGCCGTAGTAAGTAAGTCTATTCCTTTAGACTTATTATATACACATTATGAACATAAATGGCGTCTTAGGTAAACTTTGAAGGCCCAAAATCCTGTATGATGACTCAGGCCAGAAAGGGAACAGGAGGGCAACTAATCAAGTCCCAGAGATATATGAAAAGGTTTTGTTCTGCACTGCATTTTTATATCCACAAGGTAATATACATGAATGGATAACTTCCAAAAAAAGAGTTCGACTCTGCAATACAGATCCTACCAACTCGGCCATGACCATGAACTCAATTATTGATCTACTGAGAGTCAATCATTTTATAATGCTTAATAACAAAGGGCAACGAACTAGCAATTAATTCATCTAAACAAAATTGTCCTCCCATGTATCTGTGTCGCCTGCTCATTATGAATCTTATTATCCAGGATTACCATCCTGAGTTCCCAGGCTTATTGCTGACTAATCCCACAGCATCTACCAAAATCCAATCCCCACATTTCAAAATTTACACTAGATTTGTTTAGGTAATAAGAAACAAAATAATATCGGTAGTGTCGATATAATGTTATTAATGTCCTATACTCCTATAAAGAATATTTTACATCTTAAGCAACAACTTTGAAGTATGAATATCACACAATTACCGTACTACCCATTGGCACCAAGCATTCCGATTGACAACTCACATATGACAAAGCAGCCAACAAAACAGGACACGTAAAATGCAAACCAACCTCATTGATTGCAAGAACTTGTCCATTGCTCTTCTTCACCTTCTTGAGCTTCCTCAAGAAATACCTAAATGGATTAACGAGAGCACAAATTCATCAAACAAAAAACACACAAATCATAATAATTACACTATGACAGAATCATCCAACAAAAACGATAACAACCAATTAGTCGTCACAGAAGTAACAAGACACATGGAATCCAATCAAATGAATAAAATCTTACACAAGCAGTAAAACTAATGGTTTGGGTTTAAGTCCCTTACCAGAACTTCGATTTCGCACGGACATCGTTCGTCGCCCAGAGTTTCATACGGTAGATCTTCGGGTGTTCATCAGATTCAGTTGGAAGTGCTCTACCGACCACCTGATACTGGTGAAACTGGATCGAACACAAAACACACCCATCAATACATTTTTACCAAAAAAAAAATGATTTTCTAAAATACGTTAATTGGAAAATATTTATCTGCTGCTCAAGAATTCAGCTCTAATAGGGCAAATCTATTACAACCCCGGAAAATTTAGAGTTATATTTCACGAAAACAGAGATCTAGGAGGCATTCAGGATGAGAATACACTAAATCATAAAAGAGAAAGGCTCACCCTGAATGTAACCATTTCTGCAGAGAAGGTATTTTAGCAAGAACCTTCAAGTCTGTTCTCCTGCTTCTTCCTCCTCCCTCCTCTTCCCGTTGGATTTTGCGGGGACTCTTCTTTAGGTTAAATACGACAGACAACTTCAGAGGGTTTGCGAGCTGGGGACAAAACCCTAAATTGTGCACAACCTGGGTTGGGCCAGGGTTCTGCTAGGATTGGGTTCACATGGGCTCTTATGGGCTGGGATGGGCTTGGACTAAATAACGTCAATTTGGACACGTATGGTAGGTTGGTTTAGAATCATTGTCTTTTAAATCCTTGCAGCTCTTAGAAGGCCATGCATTTCAAATTTAAATTTTTTTTGGTCAGACTAATGCCGGTCATAAAATTATTTGTTTGGTTAACCTAAAACTTTTGAATGAATTATGTCCATTCATCCTAAAAATGCATGGTATAGTTCAATATACAATATCACTGAAATCCGATATCATATAAAAATCTCATATCCACGTTTAGGTAAAAAAATAAACCCTAAATTTCATGAACCGGGAACCAACAGCTATTTAACCCCCCCCCCCCCAAAAAGAAGAAACCAACGGTTGTGATTAAAATTGCTATGTATAATTTAGAACACTGCATGAGACAAAAAAGTGGTTAATCCTCTATACCAACACCTCTCAGTGAAGAGGTCATGTGTTCAATTATGCTTAAAAAATCGCCTCTTTCAAAAAAAAAAAGGGTTTTTGAAAAAAAAATGTTAATCCATTAATGTGGTTGATTTACAGTAGGGCTTGCTTTTCCATGAGAAGTAAATTGTTCACAACCCGAGTACAGTTTTACGCTAATGTGACAAAACGGAGGGGGTGTTTATGTTTTATTTCCCCCCTACACAAACCATAATATGTGAGCCATTTCAATTTTGAGCTTGTGCCATACACAACTTTTAATCCCCTTTTGAAGTCCTTACAAATGTCTCTATCCTTGATTGATACATGCAAATACAAGGATGATTCAAGGATAATAGAGGTCCCTTTGAGGGACATTGTTAATGATCTACATAAGTTTGTAGTGTCAGTGAGGTGCTCACTTGTTGAAAAATTGATCAAGGGTTCAATTCGTAGAAAGAGCCTAGAGCCTTGGGCATTGTCCACATATTAACAGAATTGGATGGAGACTCCATAGGGGCAGAATTGAAAAGTGGTTTTCCAGTTTTGGTTGATCAAATATTCCTATCAAGGCAAAGGAAGTTGGTGCAGACCATTTGCGATTCAACTTTGGTGCTCCGCATTAGTGTCAATCATTAGCAGTTCAACGTGTTGCACATTACATGTCCAGCATTCATGTCTCGGCCAATATCTCATTGGCATAAGATTTGAAGTTGGTGCTGATCTTTTTCATTCACATTTTCTTTCTATTTATATTTCAGGTTCCACCATATATCCAACAGTCAAGTTGCGGTCCTTTGTATTGATGTGTTATCAACGCATGGAAAAAGGTTTAGACAATCAATAGGATATACAAACAAAACCAGCCCATACAGAAAATTACACTATTGCAATCTTCTACCTTCACAAAATGAAGAAAGGTATATTGCAGTCGTTTAGATAGAAGCATTTCTTGTCCAGATTAATACAGACATCTGAGAATTTCATGATCACTTTGCAGAGGATAGACTATTTTTGAACACATTATATCCTTCACAAAAAAACTCAGATGGGAAAAATAATAATAATTAAAATAACACCCTGATTATTTCAGAATTTAGTGGGGAATTTACATCTATCTTTTTCTGAAGAAGCTTCTTTCCGTGGATCACCAGTCCCAGTCCCAGTCATGAGTTCCCTTTGTTACACCAAAAACGATAGCAATTACAGCGAGCATGGCCTGCCAAGTTTGATTCAGTTTTCAGATTGCTAATTAATAAAAGCTAGCAAAAATGATAAATCTGGATAAAGCAAGAGAAAAGCTACTGCAACTTGAAACACAAAAATAAAAAGGAAGAGAAAAAGAATGGGCAAGCACCAGTTTGGATACTAAAGAGCAACTAATCCAAACAAAAACTTAAGTCCATGCTCACTCATAATAGAAACAAAGCCTTCAGGTTGACCCAAATTGTGAACAACTGATCAACGAACACTGAAAAATAAACCAGGGCTCAACCAGAGAGTCGATTCCCAAGTTTTAAAGTCAAGCTGTAGTAGTTTGACTTGCCCAAGTTTGGATACTATAAATGGAATCTGTATTAAACCACAACCCCTAAACCAAAACCCTATGGCAACAAGAAACACATTATATAAAAAATTTGGAGTCAAATGGTAAACCTTCAACATTAATTAAAATCTAGTACCAAAAGCAATGTACATAAGAAACGATCCATGATACATACAAAAGATAAACAGCACAGGATGTGTTGATGATGATCCATAGCAGCATTCTCTTTTTATTAGATTTATCTAACACTTGCTTTACCCAGCTGAATTTCTTCACTTGGATGCCAAGACTGGTGAATAAGGAAGCTGACAACTTGGTCAAGTAAGGGGTGGTTACACCTTCAATATTTTTTGGGAAGTGTTCCTTTGTAAATCATGGTCAGTCGAGGGTTCTATTGTTCTGTTGTTACTTTTCATCATCGAGAACACTTTGACCACTTACATGGAAGAAATTGTTTTTTATTAGCCATGGGATCTCAATAAGATCTTGAAATAAGATCGATCCCAAGCTAAGAAATGCACTAGAGCAAAGACTGTGGTTGATATCTAAGTTTTGCAAAACTAGGCATGTGATAAGCAAGATCTCAAATATCTGAAAGGATAGGGGTACTTTTTCCTTCTAGAACTACACTAGGCACTCTGAATCTCAACAAAGGCTATTATTTTCTTTTTTTAACTCTGAAAACAAACACAGAGCCTTCCTACTGTATGAAGAATTTTCCAATGTAAGGTGGAGCATGAGATTATGTATTTCTCTTTCACTTATGGTCTACAGGTATAGAGAGCAGGGATTGACATCACAGGGTGTCTCTCCTCCAACTATATTATTCAAGATGGATTTAGTCCCAATCCTGAGACTCGCTTAACTTGCTCAGTTCCAAACACCATGCCAGAATTAACATCCCCAAGCTCTCAAATGAAACAAGGAACTTCTAGTTCGCAGGGAAGGAAAAAACAAATAAAGAAGTGAATTGCTAAGACTAAAGAGCAATTACTATAATATAGTTTTAAGTAATGAGATGTTTATCATCCATGGGTGATGTGCTCAGGAGTTTCAGGACCCTGGATGTTGTCAGATTTTGTTAATCCGGCAATCTTCGGCGCCACTGCCTTCAAGGCTATGATTTATTACTCTTTCCCTCATTGCTATTAAAATTATTATTAATTCCCTACCACTTCAAAATAATAACAACACTAACAAATCAATCAAATATCCAACACTAATACCAAGGGGAAAAAAGGGAGGGGGGGTGGAAGGGTGGATACCCAACATTAACTTGAAATATTGAAACAACTGAAGCCCATACAGCTTAAAATTTTTCAAGCAAGATAAACAGGGACTAAGCATGAACAATTGCCAACGATCAAAGTCAAGCAGATTTAACAAATACATCAGCCTTGATGCACAGAAAAGCCGGACAAAAAAGCAATAGTAAACATCTGTATGGTATAGAATTTGAATAAAGACATTTACAAAGGCAAAACCAAGAAACAGATGGTCCTTCATATTCAAATGAAATATGGTAGATAAGGAACACTTACAGCAACAGTACAAGCAATGAGACCAGGCTTCTCTCTGTAATCTACCGACCTAACACAGATCAGTATGATTGCTCCAACATACCAGGGGACGGCCGCAAGAAAGAAACCAGAGATAAAACTGGGAAGTACAGATAATTCATATTCAATCACATCTATTTATAAATAAGCACCAATAAAAATATTATTTCAAACGATCCAACAGACATACTATCAGAAAAAATAATAATTTTAATCATAAAAATGGTGCATTTTTCATAGATGTCCAACTTTGTTTTAAAAAAAAATACAGTTATAAAGAACAAAATCTGTGAACTTACAATAACCAGCCAATACCAATACCACAGCAAGGAAGGCGGCGCTCTCTTACAGGTCTTACTTCAGCAACTGCAATAACTGAAAACCAGCCAGAATAAACTGGTAAATGGATGCTGGTAACTGAGTATGAAATGATAATTTAACAAAAATTCAAGACAAATTTTTTTTGGATGAATAAAATTCAAGACAAAGTTGAAGTACAAAATAATTTCAAGATGTGATTTATGGAGAATTTTTGTCTACTCTGGAACGCAGATACATTTGAAAAAAGCTGCTAACAAAATTGAATAGCTATCTCAAAGGAGTTTAGCTGTCCAAAAAGAAACACAAAAAGGAATTTAGGCCAAAGTTGAACGGATAAGATACATAATATCTCCTGAGCTATTCTGCCAGAACTAGGCTGACAAAGGATACTATCACCTGATGATGGGATGTTCAACCTGGACAAATACAGAACAGCTCCTAAGAAATTCCACAACAACACTAAATCACCATGGTATTCCACACAAGCAAAACATCCTCAGGCAGACCCCATGGATGGGACAAGCCACAACACTTTCCAGACATATACAGTTACAACACATCTTTATATGCAACATGGAACTAGTACAGGATTACTATGAGTTTTTCTTGGAAATTTTTTCTTTGGTCTCTGGGGGGCTCACACAATGTGTCTTTTTAAATATGTCACTGATAGTTGTTGATATGGGTGAACAAACATGATATGAAGCCACCATTATTTTTCAATCCATTAGTAGATCAAAAATAATGGCCAGACAAAGATAAGATTAGGTACAGAGGTAATTCTGCAATAAAGCACCTATTGTTTTGATCTCTTCTTTTATACTGCTTTTTCCTTTTCTTTTATTGGGGGAGGGGTAAACAGCCCAGTGGCTGTTGGCTACATCAAGCTTGATTAAACATTTTCATTGGGGGTTCATATTTTTAGAGTAGTTCATTCTTTAGGAGAAGTCTTCTTCTTCTTCCTCATACTTTCCATTATTGTTTACTAAGTTTTGTAATATCAAACTGTTACCCTCTTACACCATTACTTTCATCATCAGATCACTGTCACTTCATCACTGTAACCAATGTAGATCCATTAGCTCCTCATTTTTTTTTTTTTTTTTTTTTTTGTGGGGGGGGGGGGGGGAGTAAATTCTTCATAAGCCATTACCATCATCATAACCCTTACCTATTCAAGCACCATCTTATCTCTGGCCCTTGGACTAATTCCTATAATGATGTGGCCTTACCTTGCTTTGGCAAAGAGGCTGTTTTCAGACTCAAAACCATGACTAACTTATCAAAATAGAGCAACCTTATCATTGCACGAAGATCATATTGCAGAAAACAGGTTAAATGAAGGTTCTTCCACCATCACCTCACCAAGTTCAATTGTAATTCACTTTATCCCAGATGTTTAATTGTTATACATTCAACCTGCTTCATCAGGTTTTGAAGTTCTAGGAGTTTACATCCCTACCCTGTTCCTTTGATTGTACAAGTTACCAGATTCCAGTTCTATAGGCAGCCAATCCCCTTCACATTTTCCACTTTGACTTTGTGATCTTCAAATCTTTTAAAAACCCAGTCAAGTACATCGATATGCCCCTTAATCCACTGCATAAATTGATATTTGACTAGAATCCTATTTTCAAGTGCAAACACGTTTCATCAAAATCAATTGAAATGATATTTAAATCTAGTTGCAAAATAAAGGACTATTAATGAAACCGGAGGCAGAGTAACTACAAAGTGTTCTGGAAAGAAGACAGACATTATTCCTGCATACGAAGACATAAAAATTGTAAGGGAATTGAGAAGTATGTGTATTGTCCTGCATACGAAGACATAAAAATTTTCCTGCATACGAAGACATGAAATTTTTCCTGCCCAACAAAATCTATGCTTAATCAGAAAGTTCTCACCAAGATCAACAATCTACTAATAAAAACCAAATGAATCCAAATATTATCCTCCATTAAAGGAAGTAACACGAAAATTAGAGAGAGAAGAACCATACCTGGAACAGCTTGATAGCCATGAGCAAAGTAAGGAGGAGCAGACGGCGGGTAATGGGAAACCACACCAGGAGGAGGAACCGGCTGAGGGATTCCGATCACCGTCTGAGGCGGAGGATAACTAGGAACACCTTCAAATGTTCCATATTGTTGATGTTGTTGCTGATAATCACCACCCACAAATCCTCTGCTCTTTCCTTCTTCACTCATCTTCAGAGACAAAAAGGAAACGAACCCACGATTCTACAATTTAGGGTTTCCCTCGTTTATATTACCGATCAAATCGTGGTTTTCCCCTTTCTCTCCAAGATTCACAAATAATTTGCAGATCAAATCGTGATAACTGCTTACGCTATTATCTGGATTAATAATGCGGAGGCGCGTAGCTAAGCTTTACGCGCCAACACCTCCTTCCGAAATCGACCCTACACGTGGCGCACACAGAGCCTTTTGGACCCACTTTCGATATCTGGTGAAAAAACAACATGAACATCAAAATGGAATTGATGAAAGATTCCAATCTAAAGGTCTTCAATCATGGAATACATGAACGTAGTATATTCCAAGCGGGTATGAACTTAACTCCTAATTGAATTTTCTTTGAGTTTAGCTTTAGCATTAAGTAACGTTATAAATTCATTAAAAAAAAAAAAATTCAAACTCATCTTGAAAGTTGAAGTTATTATTTAACTCCAGTCTTAGGTTATAATTGACATCAATTGATCTAGGGTTTTGCTTAACTTAAAAGAAACGATTAAATTAGTCGTTCACAAACCAATTTGAACATTGATGACAACCTAGTTTAAATGTGCAATCTGATTTTTTGCCATTGATTTGAATTTTTGACTCTTCTTTGGATTATTTTTGCACATCATATTGTATTGATCTCGTAGCTCTGATACCATGATACAACTGCTCATGATCCCTCGTAAGCTAGGGGTTTTGTGTGTTGCATCCCTTTATGCCATGTGACTTTATTGCATAGAGCCATACATGTATGTAGACCTGAAGACACAGGGAAGATCATTACTGTAATACTCACCTAACAGCTCTAGCTTTAGGGATAAAACAGTTAATGCCCATTGCAATTATGGAAAGGAATTTAATCTCAGCTATTGATGATAGAAGCAAGTCATTAAAGTCAGAACTAACTTGTATCCTATATGAAGAACTAATGGAACAGGTAGCCCTGCTGGATACATTTCTTAGTCCTTTTCTTTGCTTTTGAACCTCAGCTATTAATGACATGTTCACCAAGTTCTTCCTTACCCAGATATGGTTATACTAGTTCTCAAAGCAATGTTTGATCACTTCTGGTTTTATCTTTGAGGCAGTAGCCTTCTTTTTATTAAATGTCAATCTTATTTATGAGGCTTTTAATGTCCTACCTGAATGCATTTGGTGATCATTACTTGAGAAAGCTTCCAAACAAAATTCCCAATTAAATGTCCTGGTGCACCAGAAATTCAAGCAGGATTAAAGGTCTCAGAGAAGGAAAAAGATTTGAAACAACAGGCCAGAGTCCTCAGAACATTCAACAACACCAACACATGAAAAACATGCCTATGGTAGGCTGTTGGATCATTACTCATAGATGATAAAAACAATGTGTGAAGCATCTAAGATATATTTAAAAATTAGAATTGTATCAGGTGAATCTGCTGAATTGTTCCTGAGTGGGTGATCCTTGCAGTGTTCTTAGGGTTTATGCTGAACTTGGAGATTCTGGCTGAGCCTGAAACCAATTGAGATACTGATTCCTTTCGGTGGGATATCATGGTAGGCAAATTGGAAGAAATCATTGATGGTTCTCATTTTTTTGATTGTCAACTGGTTTATTAGATTACTCTTCATATGGTTGTAGACTTGTGAATTTATAGCAACTAAAATCTTGCTTGAATGTTGATTTAGTTAGTCTGAAGCAATGACAATTTTAACAAGTTAGCTTCCTTTGGAAATACATCATATGAATTGGTCACAAGTTCTCACAATTGCACTGTTCCACCCTTGGATCATATTGTTGACTGCCTTGGCCAAAGTAAGAAATGGAAGAGTCATACACAACCAAACAAAGCCTCACCCTCCTACATTGCAGGTTGGCTATAGGAACCTAATCAACCATTCTATTCTGTTCAAATATAAAAAGTCCTGGCACTTAAGGTAAACATTTTTGCTAGGACTTGGGAGAAACTAGGTCTTAACCTGAGTTATCAATCATGGCACCTAACCAGTAGTTCTAATTCTATTAGGCTTGCAAACAAATATTGTAGCTGATGCCCCAACCATTAGAAAAGAGCATGGACTTGGAAGGATGAACTTTTCTCAACACCATTTTGAAGCTCTTACTCCTTATTGTGGTTGGGGCTGCATCAGCATTAACAACCTTGTGTGCATGCCATAGAAGATCTGCTGTGATAGCAGTGGGATACACTATCTTCTTATACCATGAAACTGAGGGTGGGAATTCTTAGAATTTGAGCTTCGTGGACAGGAATTCCTTGTTTAGTAACATTCTGATGCTGATGGTTTTCAGAAAAGTGTTAACTTTTCTTAATTATTAGGAGTTTCTTCCTTTTCTGACTCTAACCTTTCACTATTCATCTGTTGATTTGATCAAATGTAAAGCCACTCTTTTAACTGGTTTTGGACAATGCTGATGCATTATTAATTTGTATAGGAGTGCAGTGCAACCAAGGTTGCTTGAAGGTACAACTATCAATTGTAAGGTTGAAGTATTCAAAAATCTGTAATTGCTTTGTGATACTGGATTCCAATAACTGTCCATTCCCTAATTATATGAACAGGTGAATGATGTACTATATAATCCTGAAAAACCAAAGTTGGATCTCACCCTAGGATTCTCATCCATGGACTTTAAAATAAATCATAAAAGTAAGAGTAGAACTCTGAAATGTTTAACAAGGTATACTTCTCTTTCTTCTTTCTTGCTTTACAAAAGTATGACAAACTCATTAGCAATGCTAACCAGATCAAACTTGAAATTGGGGAAAATTTTGATAAAATATATATTTCAAGTGTTACTCCTACCTTTCTTCAAAGGGGAATGAACTCAGAGTCTTCTCCCCACAGATTTCTAATATCTATACAGTTCTCCAATCATCTTGCTGAACAGTCAAGAGCTAACATCCTAGGATCAACACTAGGGTGCACTTAAGAATTTATGTGGACTTCAGCATTGCATCTGAATGTTCAGGTCTTACAGTGATGAACACTGATCAGTCTCATTAACCATCACCTTCATGTTTAAAAGCTTCTAAACATCAGAACACTTCATCGGTGCAAAGCCAAGCCTAGACTTCTTTGTGTCATACAAGATATGGAAATTCTGCTGCTGGTAGTTCCCCAGTATTGAAAGAGAAGAAGGTGTACCTAGAACTGCCAAACAAACAATCTCCTCGGGGTCAAGTCGGATGAAATAATTCTCAACTGGGAAATTCCATACAGCTCCATCTTCAAACAGAATTGCAAATTCAGGCAACTCTACTTTCTCCACTCCAGACACATTGTAGCAAAGATCCAACACAGGCAAATCCTTCACTACAGGGTAGCCCTTCACTTTCTGGGTGAACGCCTCTTTGATTAACTTATATGCAGGGTCAGCAAAGTAACTAAGTGTTGTACCCGAATCGATGATGGTTCCTCCAGCACCCTCGGACGACAACTGCCATGTCTGCTCTGGGATTTTTAAGGCCTCTCCACCGACCATGATTGATTTGATCTGAATATAGTAGAATGTATCAACTGGGTTTGCTTTTCCAGCCACCAATTAGGTGAAATTCAATTCGGGATGGCTCATGAGGCTCTTGTCTTCCCCAAAAATCAATTTGCTGCTCACGCTCAAATCGCTGTCCCTATCCACAAGACAGTAGGAGAAAGTGTGTCCATAGAGTGATTTCAGCTGAGAAGAGAATGAGAGAGGACCCCTGCCAAGTCCTAGTAATCCAGCTGCTCCATGAAAGAGGCCTCTGTTCCAGTGCCCACATCCAAACATGACATTTTCAACTTTCTGGAATTCAGACTTTCCAGCAGGCGATGTGAGATTGACGGTGAAGGTTTCCACAGCAAAATCTCCGGTGGTGTTTGAGAAGTCACCATACCAATAGAAGTAAGGGCAGCTCTGGTTCTCAGATTTGCAGGGCTGTGGAGGATCAGGAGAGGATACCAGTTGACAACGAGGATCATGGCAGGTTATATTCTGAAAAGAAGATGACTCTTGTGGGTTATAAAAGGGGCCATTCTGCTCAAAACAGTCATGGCAGGGAAGACATTGTATCCAATTGAGATCACTTCCAGTATCAAGTATCAGAGAGAAATGTTTTGGAGGGGTACCCACAAACACATCCATGAAATACTCGCCTGATCCAAGGGTGACCCCGGATTCTAAAGTAGCCATAAGGCTGCCAATGGAATCCTCTGTAATAGATTCAGGTGCTCCTGATGATGGAGAAACCTGTTTAAGCACCTGCCGTGGCTGCTTCTCCGCTGTCAATCTTGCGAGCATGTTTTGATTCTTCTTCTCCTTGATCCTCTTGTGAAGTGTATGGATTCTGGTGATGTCTCTGCAGGTAAATTCAGTAACTGATTCCTTCTTCCCAATCTGGGCTCTTTGGGTTGATCTGTGCTTGAGTTGAAGCTTTAGAGATCCTTTATGGACTTCTTCGCCACTTACCAGAGAGCCATCACCGTCGTCGTCATCATCTTCTTCTTTTTTTTCTTCAGGCATGGCTGCTTCTGAGAGCTTAGCAGGAGTCCTCGTCATCTGACATCCTGTATCGGCCGAAGAAGCAACTGAATTGAAGCCTGTTAGATCAGAAAGCTGTACCCCGACAAGCCCAGATTCATTCAACTTGAATATGCTTTGGCCTGGACGTGCTGTAGCAGCACCGAAAGCACAGAAGCAGAGGGAAAGGAGAAACAATAGGAAAATTTTGTGAAAAACCATGCCTTCTTCTTCTTCTTCCGCCTCTCTCTTTACTGAACAACTCGCCCTATATGAAAATACCCAGAGAACAGAAAGTTCAAAACCACAATAATTGAAAAAACCCAATAAGAAACTTGAGACTAAAGGAGAAGATATCAATCGAAAGAGTTTTAATTGGTGATCACAAATGGAACTAAGCAAGTAGAACAGAATCCAAAAGGCCAAAAAATTAATGAAAATGGAAGCCAAAAAGGAAGCTAGAATTGTTCCTTTAACAAGTTCAATTGCAACCCAGATGCAACTAAATGGGGAAAAATGAAAAAAATGAGAGAATAAGAATGTAACAGTTGAAGAACCCAGGTATACTTAAATATATGTTAATAAAAAAGATTAAAAAGGAAAAAGAAGTAACGCAGAAAGAGGATAACAGCGTTATTAGTCTAGGTCTCTGGTGGAGACTTTGAATCGTTGGTAAAAGCAGAACAAAGCTGAAAGTCTAAAACACGGCTTTGGAGTAGAAAAAATAATGAAGGAAATGGTCTTCTCCTTTACTTTTTTTTTCTGTATTTTACCTGGTCTTCTTCTTTCTCACCCTTTCTAACTCCATTAGATTTCACATTACTCCCGAGTCCTAACTATGTCTCTCTCGCTCTTTCCTTGCGACTCCATCTTAGCTTTGGTTGGTTGAACTGAATGGGTTTAAAGCTAAACTGAAAGTTGAAACCGAATGATAGCTGCAAAGAAGTTACTGCTCAAGTGCTCAGGTCGCAACAGGTATTTAAAGAAGCAAAAATTCTTACAAAGTAGTGATTTTCACCTTTCTCATTTATGCCCATGTCTTCAATTGAAGTCCTTCGGCTAACATTGATGGAAAGCTAATAGAAGACAGTATTTTTCTTTCTGGTAGAAAAGTTAAGGGCAGACGTTGAAGAAAGCAAAAGTTGAAAACGACGGAGAACACATAGTGGATTTTGACTTGCTAGGATGGTTCGTTACATATGGGTCCTTCAGCCACACACACAACTTCAAAAAAAAAAACACTTCTTCTTTTATAATTTCAATTTGTTTACCATAGAGAGAGAGGTGGTTGGGTTGAAATTGAAATTGGAATGAAAATTGAGAATCTGCGTGCAAGATTCAAATTCTATGTATGAAAAGGGTGAAATTTGCTCAGCAGATAGATTCTTGAACAAGGGCTCTAATGATACAGAGACCCTATTACATTCTTTATTGTATTTTGGTGAGATTTCGCTTTTGGAAGTGACATTTTGCTGAGATTTGACTTTTGATTTCAGTCAATTTTTTTTTTAATAAACAGTATTTATATGAGAAGGAAACCCAAATATTATCTTTTGATTTAATTTCTAATTATAAATTTATATAGTTAGTCAACATTATTTTATAATTTTAATTACATTGTTGTTCTCAATTATAAATTTAATCAACAATTTGAAATCTTTGAATTCATGAATGCGAAATTTATACCCGTTTGGTTGGAAAATTTCTTGGATTCATGAATTATAGAGATTCATCTTTTTACATTAAAAATATTAAATATTTGTACATTCATAAAAATCTGGTCAACTAATCGGTTTCCTGGAATGAATCCACATATTTCATTCTATAGATTCAGATTAACCAAACAATTAATTTTATAAATGATGACTCCATAGATTTGAAATCTCTAGATATTTGAAATCTCCAGACTTACATAACCAAAAAGACCATAATCAATCTCATAGATTTTTAATTATGTATTTCAAATTATAGTTTAGTCAACCTTATTTTATTATTTCTATTATATCTTTTGTTTCCAATTATAATTTCACCCTAACTTTACTTTTACAAAGCCAGAACAAGAAGATAAGCTTCCTAGCTCCAAACCACTTATATACAAAACTGCAGTGTTATAATTGCAGCTTTCTTGGGGGTAAAAATTGCAGTTCTGATCTGTTCATCGCCAATTGGCACACCTAAAAGGAAGAGAATCTTGCCAATTCGGCTTCAGAAAACAAACACCAATGTCAAAACTCGTGAAGAACAGGTGAGCTAAGAAGAGGGTCCCAGTCCACCAACCCTTGAAATATAAGGTAAACCTAGTAGAAGAGGCAATCGTGTCCATACAGACAAAATTCATAAAAAGAATTTCATCGAGTTTGGGTTGGCAGAGATTTATGGGTTAATTAGTACATAGCAATCCAGATGGTGGGACTTATCCAATGGCATCTTTGAATTCTTTTTAGTTGATAAGAGAGCAATCCATTCAGTTCTTTTGCTTTTCCACCATTGGAACTTTTGGTATTGAGAAAGACAATGATCAATCAGCCACAAGATTTGCCTTTACTGTGCTGCAACTTGAAATTTCAAGAGCCAAAAGCTTGAAAGGAACAGTTTTAGGATCTGGGTTGCATGTATATTTCCAGTATTTAGAAAGTTAAAAGAGTAGCAGAAAGATCCACAAAGTTGGCCAAGGGGGAAGCAGCAGGCTATAGTGGCGACCACTACCACCATCAACACTACCTTTCAAGAGTCAAAAGAGAAAATTAATTTCCCAATACATTGCAACATTAGAGTATGAATTGACTATTGCAAATGGTTCAATGAATTGGTTACCCTCCAAAAATGGGCACTTCTAGTGATTACAGAAAGAAACCCTAGACCAATATTCCACACTCCAAAGATATTTCCAATTGAATTTTTCTTTTTCTTTTGTAAAGGGCTTCCTTGGGTTCATACAGGAACTCATAACAGGTCAGGAAGGAAGTTGTAATGGAAACAGAGTATAGGTAGACATGGTCAAAGATTAATCGATCGACCACCATATTGGACTGGTTCCATTCATGGCTGTTGTAGTAGTCTACTTTGCAGGTTAGGGTTTATTAATTCATGGTCAAATATTATTAATGAAGTAGGACATACACATTAATGACCTTAACAGGAATTTGATCTTCTTTTTTATTTCTGGGTACGAGAATTTGATCTATTTTAATTGTAGGTCCAGAGTACTTACATTAGTTTAGCAATATAAAGAGTACTCTCACAAATTTTCAAGCTTCAATCATGAATGGACAGAAATTTATAACTCAAAATCCCCTCACCTGTTCAGGAAAACACGCTCAGTTTATCAAATCATTAAATTAGCTCATGTCAAGGCATGCATGTCTCATGCCTTCTAAAGCGTTGAATGGGGCTACCTGGGTTTAACAACTCTATTAATAATAACCTAAAAACTAACAATGTTGCATGTGATCCACACAATGTCATTGTGGTTCTTAATCAATCTTTTTAGGGTTTGAATTAAAACAAGTTCAGATCGATATAGATAATCAAACACATTCTAGAATTTGATGGGCATGTATTCTTGAATTCTTCAATGAAGTTTTATGCCTTGGGTGGAGAGAGAGAGGGTGTTGTTGAGCTTGTTTCTTCAATTCAATGCAGCTCTTGTGGAAACACAAGAAATTAAGAAGATGAGGGAGACAAGGGTGACTCTTGGGGATAGCAGACATAGTTGCCATGTTGACTTCATTGTAAAAACCAACGTGAAACGCATAAAAAAGAGATCTTTAACTGATTTTAGTATTGAAGGTTGAAATGTTTCTTTGAGTTTTGACGTTTTCTGAAAGAAACACAGCCCCCCAAATCAGTATTTCCACCATGTAAGGCATTTTGTCTTCCATGTGATTTTTAGCTTCTCTAGGCCTCGTATCAATAAGTTGCACACTGTCACATCTACTACTCAAATTTGAAAGCTTTTACACTTTAACCATGTATGATGTATCATGAACAGCTCAAATTTGAAAACTGTCATCTCCAGATAGGTTAGAAAGGTGGAAAATGTATGAAAAACAAGGTAATTCATTAAATAAACTAGCTACAAAAGGCTTATATCTATTTAGATAACTAAACTAAAAGGTCAGAAAATGACATGAATCTATTTTTTTAAATCAGGAAAAGTAGTCAAGAGCATGCAAGTTAGAATAATTTCATTAGGTCAATATCACCAGAAGAACTCCACCAATCTCCCATCAATTTTAGAGAAGTAGCTAGAAATTGTAGCATGTTAACATCTCTTGAGTCACTGATTAGGGTTTACCTTGGTCTGGTTCAATTCAGACCCATTGAAAACAGTTCAATTGGAGTTGCAGAAACCAAATTTGAAGTTTGTTCAATTGGACCAGCTAATCAAAACAGTGCAAACCCTAGTTTCTAGGAAACAGTAAACAAATGATTTACAAGTCACAAAATTCAAATGAGAAAACTTTATGTAAATTTATAAAACCAGTCTTACACGGTCCACAAGAAAACCATCAAATTTTAATCAGAAACATCCAAAGCTCAAGTGGGCAATACTTCTGGGTTTTCTAATGATCTAGGAAATTTCAAAGGTAACGTTGAGAGATGAGAACCTGAAGAACACGTATCAGTGTCACCAATTTCCAAAGCCAAAAAAATGCCATAGTTCTTGCAAGCTACAATTCTTCTCTTTCACGAAACCATTTGTAAACGCACACCTTTGTCCACGTTAAATCCCGGAGATAACACGCAAAGAAAAAGAGAGGCTCTCCCTTTCTTTGAACTGGGTTTGTGATTTGTCAACCCAAGAAAAGAAAAAAAAAGAACTGGGTTTGTGATTTAGTGTTTGTTTTATTTGGAAATTATTCCCTTTTAATGAATTCCGTTAGTATGTTTTCTTGGGAAGGTGATAAATAAATGGTATTGAATACAATTTTTTCTTGGAATGTATAAATTAAAATTTCAGGACCCAACACGCAATGAAGTTAGGTTTGCTTGAAATACCATTGATTTGTCTTCTTAGCTGAAGTAGATTTGATCACAGAATGAATGTCCAGGAATACTCTTTTCAAGCTTTTAAATATTTATAAAAAATGGGTCTTCTGTTCTCTTCCTTCAAGTGGCAGCAACAGATGGCAACTCATGATCTCATGCCTAGAGCCTTGGGGACATTTAGATATTTTTGCAGATAAGCTTTTTAACCCTTCTAATGGTTTTTATAAATCAACAGTTGATGATGTAGGATTCCACAAGAAACAGAAGATAGCAATGAAAGCCTAACCGAGTTCTTTAATGGACATAAAAATCTGCAAATCTTTACAGGGGAGTAGCACTTCTGGCTCAATCAGGAGAAAGAGAAAAGCAGGTTAGATTATATGCTTTTTGCTTAAAATTGATTTGAGCATAGGGTCTATAATTCACAGATACATTGGTTACCATAACTGGATCACCATTGACTGATAGACATACATGACAAAGCAAAACTTGGATTTAATTGAGACAATTTTCAAATCCAATGGGATACGGTTGCCTAACTTTTTGAGAAAAGCACAGCTCCACTTTGGAAAATTCCAATCACAAGTAGTATTTATTTAGTTTTTCAACATTCTATCTTGGTTTAATAACTAAATTAACTGTTTCAAACAGTTCAAATAGATAAACCATCTTGGCTGTTTTGTCATAATCAAATACCAAACCAAGTAAGATTTTCGTGCTCTCTACACAATCTCATGAGATTACAGAACCTCTTTCCTGAACAAATTGTGTGGCAAACATGTATACTTGTGGCTTCATTATACTGCATACGTCAAAAAACAGAACCCCATTTCTTAACTAGGAAAATAACATTTTCTTCCTCGAGATATTTTGTTAGCAAGCATCATAGACATGTAATCAATGTTTATCGCTAATTGCAAGCTTGAACCAGAACAGTGGTGAGAACACATATACGCCAGTAAGCACAGAAAAATCCTTCGCTCTCCATAATAAATTTTCGTAGCTAGGAAATTGAAAGAACAAAATCGAGGGTAAGAGTATTCTTCACTGGATCCCTCTTGTTCCTGTTTCATCCCCTGTTTTGATCCATTTCGTTTAAGTTTTTTTTTTTTTTTTTTCTATTTCTACATCTGTTTCTTCCTTCTGTTTCTGAGGTTTCTTTCAGTTTCTTAGTGACAATAGGTGACACAGCATTCTTAAATAGAAGCAGTAAGCCTTCTGGCCTTTGTTATTTACAGTAATGGCGAGAACCCAGCTCCTAAATCTTCAGGGCTTTAGTTTACATCTTCTTTATCATGAATGAAGTGGATAATATCATCTAGAAGGAAGGCCGAACATAACCACCAAGTGTGGGTGATAATACAACATACAGCATTCACAAAACATGTATCCTTTACATAAAATAAAACCTATTTGGATTTTACAAGACGACTTAATGCGTTTGGGTCTGGCAGGATACGGCCTCAGATGGTGTACCTTCAACTGGGTCTTGCAATCCACAGACCATATTGGCAGGGACCGCCACATCTATCATGTTGGGGTATGGGAGATTCAGATCTGCAAAAGAAGCGTTTAGTCTTGTAAGTTGGCACTTGAATCAAACATTATCTGATTGCAGGCAACAAAAACATAAAACTATTTTAAGCCATCATTGCTTTTACTTACTTTCCATGATATTCTGGAATGTTTCCTGCCAGAAATAATTCCATAATTGAAATGATTAGATGATTAGTTTTAGAATTCAAGGAAAATAACTAAGAACAAGCAAGCAGAAGAAAAGATTTTTCTGTATGAAAATAACAAGAAATGGTTCCACCAGTGATTAAATCATTGAAAATCATCCTAAGAAAAACAAAGGTGGATTAAATTCATGCCATCAATTCCCCTTCTCACTAGTCCATTTGCTTTCAGGAAGGAGGACAACTTTTCCTTCAAATACAAGAGGGAAGTGGGAGACATGAGGGAGACATGATAAGGAACATCATACCTTTGAAAGGGGAAAAAAACTTATTATGATATACAACAAGAAGAAGTCGGCCTCATCCCATTTAAATGGGCTTTCTGAATGAATCCTTGCCCTCCAACCAGCTCTAACTCAACAAGTTTTCGCTGCCAGTCCGAAGCCCAGATAAAGGAGGGGTTGGTGCACATACGCAGCAAACCCTTTTCCATGGATTCCACATCCTTATATTATGAATGTTATACTGATACACTCATTAATTTAAAACAGGGGAGTAGCCTTCTCTAAGCTAGAGAGATACCTGCGCTTCACTTAAGAGGTTGTCAAGGCAACAAGGAATCACCTAGGTGACCAGGCGGCCCCCTAGGCACACCTAGGTGGACGCTTTGACAACCATGCTTAAGACACATACTGCTGTAAAAGATCATACTGAACAATACAGGTTAAGTGGAAAACATTGGATTTAATAATATTGGTTGATTTTTAAAATCAAGCTGCGAATGGGGAGGACAAAGGTCAAGCACAGAACAGAGAACACAAATTTACCTCATCCTTCGATAGACGAGGATTATAGACCATCTCCTCTTCAACAGTGGAAACCTGGAAGAGAGTAGCAACCTATAAGTGGAAAATATTTGATATTCTTGCCTAACCTATAATAAACATAAGGTTTTCCTTACTGTATATCCTTTATAGTCATGACCAGGATAAACCAATGTATCTTTCGGCAAAGTGAATATCTGAAATCATCAAAAGAAAGGGTTCAAATATAAGCAAAACTCTTTCTCCTTCTCTTTAGTTCATTCAGAAAGAGCACATCACATCTCATCCTACCTGCGAATGGACTGAATTGTAGAGCTGTTTCGAGCTTCCGCCCTGCATATAAAATACTAACATTAAACCATAACACATTTATGTATTCAGCCCTCTCTTTTTCTTTATCATAATCTCTTCGAATAAATTATTTGGTTGAGGAAAACCAATATCCATAAAAGCATGCAGTCAGAATCTCAAGACATTTATGATGATGATGATGACCAAGAAAGTATACCCTTAGGTTATATATTTCCAACTCAGGCTGCACAGAACACCAGATATTTCTAAGTTTTCTATTTACTCATAAATGAACTCCCAAATTTAGTTATTTAGTACAATTTCCACAAACACATTTAACCAAAGTGATACTCCGCACTCATGCAATAGTAGCATCAACATATACAGCCATAAGATTGTCATCCTCCTTTGCCAAATACTTGTCTCACGAGAAGCACAATTTTTCTGGCAAATTACCCCACAAATTACCTCAAAATAACCATTTTTGGGATTCTAAGTGCTTATTTTCTTGAAGAATATCCTATTTAAGAACAATTCTTTTGCTATGTACTAGAACATATTTGAAGATGGAAGACCCACCTGAAAATCTGTCCTCCCACATCCACGTATCAATAAGGCATCGCCGGTGAAAGCCATCCTAGGTTGAGGCTGATCAGGCGCATCACCAGTAACATAAGTAATGCAACCACTTGTATGACCTGGGGTAGCACGGACCTGTCAAGAATACATAATTCATTATGTTTGCACAGAATTTGTTATCAATACCTGAAAAGAAATTAAGGTAGCTTGTGTTAATGTGCTTTGATTTAATGTTACCAAGAGTGAAGTCAAGGAATAAATATGAAATACCCACTAATGGATAGCAAGGGGGGGAAAATATATAAACGAGGCTTTATAAATTCTCACAAATCATCACAGCTAAAATTCCTCTGGTTTCGTTATGTTTCAAAAGCTCTCTTCCTAGGCAAGCCAGGAGCATCCACTAGTCAGGAGCCTTATTCTGTGCAAGGTGGTCATACATGTGAACATATCATGAACTTTGCATATCGATGGGCTATGCATGTAATTGTATGCAGGTCCTTAGATCCCCAGACTACAATAAGACATGTATAAATGCATTCATAGAGTGTTGATTGGCTGGAATTCCATATCCAACAAAGCAGAGGCCTTTGATCACCTTCTTTACTTAAAGTTGACCAATAAGTAGTAGCTTGGAAGCTAGGTTAGTAACTGAGGGTGATCCTATGAAAGAGTTCAATAAGGTGCCAAACAATATAAAGTACTGAAGGAATTTTTTTTTTAATTTATCAAATAACTCAGTCTCGGTCTCCATTGACACTGTCCATTTTGTTAGTGGATATCATTGTGCAGTTGAATCTATATATAACACTGTTCTTATTTATGGAACAAGAAATCATATTTGACCATCCAAAGAAGAAAAAGAACCATAAAGCAGTTTCATTTTAAAAAGGATGTCAAGTGTGGCTAATTCTCTGTACTGAAAAAAAAATTGCAGATTAATGTAGTATTTTACATGGAATCAATACTTTATCATCTGACAACCCAAGCCATCTGTGTATATCACTGACACTCTCCATTTCATTAATGGATATCATTGTGCAGTTGAATCTATACATGGCACTTTTCTTATTTATCAAAAAAGAAATCATATTTGACCATCCAAAGAAGAAAAAGAAGCAGAAAGCAGTTTCATTTTAAAAAGGATGTTTAGTGTGGCTAATTCTTACTGAAAACAATATTGCAGATTAATGTAGTATCTTACATGGAATTAATACTTTACCATCTGACAACCCAAGCCATCTGTGTACAGTAACTTCAAACATTTCTTTAATAAATATATTTTGCATAGATTACTAGAGAAATAACCCTAACTCAAGCCACATTTAGTCAGACAAAATAAGGCGATGGATGATGAACTAATACTATCAAGAAACCCTTATTATTATGTCATGATACTAAATCATAAAAAGGGCATAGGTTACTTTGTGAAACCAAAGAAGACATAGAATTCTAGACAAGTAGGAGCTAGAATTCAAGTTCATATCATTACATTAATGAAAAAAAAACCAAAATTGTCTGCAACCTTACCTCCAGAAAAAGATTACCAAAGTATATTTTATCACCATGCTCAATCAGAAGATCAGCTTTTGATTTGCTTGCTTTTGAAATAATCGACCTCACCCCTGGATACTTACTCTGTAAGGAACAACTGAAAACATTTTCACATGACAAAAGAACGAAAAATATTACACAGATTCAGAGTTATCATCATCCAAGGTGAGCACAACAGCAGCCAGCTGCCTTGACACCTTGGCTGTGAGGCCAAGCCATCCATTCAGAAGCATGCGAACATGTTAATTCCCAAAGTTATATCTTTCAACATAAAGACATACATCATGTAAGATTCCAAAAGTCCAAAAAACCCAAGGGAGTAAAAAGAGATTGCAGCAACACATCACAGTAGAAATGAGAAAATTTGAAGAATTTTATAAAATGTAGTGGGCAAGTAAATTTGGTTCTTGGTCCAGTCAACCTTGGAACACAAGAGCCTTGGACCACAAGGGGCTGCTACTTGTGTGGCCGATGCATTGACAACTAAGAATCTGTGGTCTAATATAAATAGGACTGCCTCTAATGTGTATCCGAGGACAGACTTTGGTCCCTTAAATAAGCAAAAACAATAATAAAAAGAATTCACTAACCTTGATAAGGCCAGTTCCTGTGACATGGTCAGCATGAACATGGGTATTCATAGCATAAATGAGCTGCAATCCCAACTCCTTAACAAGATTCAGGTCTCTGTCCACCGTTCTGTATACTGGGTCAATCAACTATTGAAATTTAAATCAGTCAGCATATACTCCACATATGGTCAAATGCACTCCCTCCCGAGTTACAAAATTAAAAATAGATGGGATTCAAGAGGAAGCAAAAACAGCATCCGCAGGAATTGGCTCAATCACAAGAAAATTATAGAAGAGGAAAGACTGTCCAGTATAGAAGTCAAGAAATTAAAACCAAGGAACTTGAATATATCAAAGATACAGAATTATAAGAATCTAAACTGGATTGATGAGGGTAAACCGTAAGTAGTCTTGACTGGAGGACTCAGCCAAACTGGGTGGACCAGGGCCTATGTTAGATCCAACAGTCTAGGTAACCAATCTAAACCTATAAAAAACCTATTTTGTTCACCATGCAGAGGTACGTTATTCAATATTCTCAACTAGCAATGAGGCTCTGAGATACCTCATGTCCAGAGTCTCTTCAAGCTGTTGTCTTGCCACTGCCACTGACTTGATCGTTGGAGACGTTTCCATAACTACCACAGGTCGGGCACGTTGGTTTACAGGTTTCATCTTCCCAGGAGAGCAAGTATCAGGTTTTGGACGCAACATGGACCAACAATGACCTCTCCAGTTTTAAATTTCGTGACTCAGTAACCATAGCAAGCACTGAATCATCTAAAGATGCTAACACCTATAGAAATATATCCATCCAAATATTCAAATAAAACTGAAGCAATAAAGATAAAACACAAACCGACGAGAATTCATCCACAATAATTTCTCTAGAAAAAGGAAAGAGAAAGGTGAAATCCAAAGAATAAACAGATTTGAACTAAGTTCTTCTTTTGGGGAAATCAAATTAACGAATTACTCTGGAAGTCAAATCAAAAGAATGTAAAAATGAATCGAAAAATCCCTACAAAAATTTGTGAATACAATATCCGAAAAAGTAAAGCAACGTTGACACAAATCAAACAGTTCAAAATAAAGTCGGATCCCACAATTCCGTAGTAAAAGTAAAAGAAATAAAACAAATGCCCAAAAGATTAGAGAAATACGAGTTTTGAAGATTAAAACCCTCACCACAGCAGGTTTTTCAGGATGAGCGACGTCGGCTAGCAAGTAAGTAAACGTTGAAGATTCCTCATCGAAGAACTGACGAAACAAGAGCTTCGATGACTCAAAGCCGGAGGAGGCACTGAAACAGAGGGGAAGGAGAAACACTAGAAAAATTTTGTGAAAACCCATGCTTTCTTTTCCTTCCGCCTCTTTGGTTGCTGAACTCGCCCTATAAAAAATACCCAGAGAATGGAAGGTTCAAAAACACAATAATTCAAAAAACCCAATAAGAAGCTTGAGTATTTAAGGAGGAGATATCAGTTGAAAGAGTTTTAATTGGTGATCAGAAATGGCACTAAGCAAGTACAACAGAACCGGAAAACTCCCAAAAGAAGTCCCTTTGAAAGAACCCAAAAGACAAAAAAAATTAAAACCTAAAAAGGAAGTTCCAGGAATCCAGTTGTTCTTTACAGAGGTTCTATTGAATTGCAACCCAGATACGGCAAAATGAGGAAAAAAGAAAAAAAAATGAGAGAAGGAGAAAGTTCCAGGTATGCACGGTCACTCATCATAATGATTAGAAAATTGATTTTTTTTTTTGTTCCTTTTTTTTTCCTGTCTCATTTATGTCCATGCCTCCCATTGAGTCCCTCCCTCGACCAGAATCAATGGAAAGTTATCGAGGATGGTTTGTTTTTCTGGCAAAAAAGTTTGTAGACGTTGAAGAAAGCAAAAGTTGAAAACGACAGAGAACCAGAGAGGATTTGGATTTTTTTCTTTTTTCTTTTTCTTTTTTAGTAGCTATACTTTTTCAAATGAAAGTTGAAACATTGATCATAAGAATTTATCCTACTTCATCATACTTCATTATTTTCTGATGTTTTAATAAAATTAATTAACATAGATAATTACCTCTGCTCCTCTAATTCTTGTATTGAACAGTTGTGTGTTATTTGGCCTGAGCATGAATCATACCGGCTTATGTAGACTATACTAGACTTCTGGTGGTGCTACGCTATCGGGATTAGTGCTTGCGCCGATAGTGTATAGGACTAATGCTTTCATAGGTCACACTCGATAAAAAGTCCGAACATTGCGTAGCGGGGGTGCTAGGTCACCGCTACTGCATCCCTCTTTTTACTTTAAAAAAAATAGATAATTCACCAAGATTTAGATTTACTAGATTGATTCATTACTTATGGGTCTTTCAAATTTCTACTACAAGTGGCTCTAAAATAAAACTTTTCATTGGTCTATTTCTAATCTTTGGTTAAAGGAATTGTATAATATGATGTCAATGGAATGAATATATTTATCTCTTACCAAAAAGTAGAAAACACTTTCTTTCTTTTTTAATTTCAATTTGTTTACTAGAAACTAGAGAGAGAGAGGTGGCAGGCTTGAAATTAAAATTGAGAAAGTGAATTCATTCACAAGAATGGCGTGTAACACAAATTCTATGCTTAAAATAAATAAATAAATCTGAAGTAATAAAAATTAAAAAAAAGGGGAAATTTTGCTCTGCACATATATTATTGAACAAGAACTCTAATAAAACACAACCTATTACATTCTTTTACTGGTATAATATCATATCCGCATTCTATTATATTTGGATGGTTTCGTATAATATTTTAGAGTTAAAAAATTTATAAAATTAAAAAAAAAATTAATAAGTAATTTCATAAAATAATTTTATTGGAACAGTAGTGTTATAATTGCAGTTTTCTTGGGGGGGGGTAAAGATAGCAGTTCAGTTCTGTTCTCTTCTGTTCATCGCTATTTGCAACCCTAAAGAAAGAGAATTTGCCACTTCGGCTTCAGAAGACAAAGACCAATGTCAAAACTGGTTAAGAACAGCTGAGATAAAGAAGGTTCCCAGTCCACCAACCCATGAAGTCAAAGGTAAACCTAGTAAAAGAGGCAACCGTATCCACACAGAATTTGATAGGTACATCATCCGAGTCTGTGTTGACAGAGATTTAAGGGTTAATTATTACAGTATTTGGATTAAGATATCATCAAATCAGAAGCTAGAGATCAAGGTGGCTTCTCCAACACTGGTGGTCTCACACTGGAAACAATGATCAGCCACAGAATTTGCCTTCTTCACTGTGCTGCAACTTGAAATTTCAAGCTTCAAAAGCTTGAAATGAACAGTTTAGGGTCATGGGCTGCTTTTATCTTTCCTGTATTTAGAAAGAGATAACTAGTAGCAGAAAGATCCACAAAGTAGCCCAAGGGTGAAGCAGCAGGCTACAGTGGCGACCACCACCACCACTACCATTTAGAGTCAAAAGAGAAACTTAATTTCCTAGAACACTGTTCAGGAGGAAGGTGAAATTTAAGCCTCCTAGGGTTTATTAATCCATGCTCAAATATAATTGATGAAGCAGAACATACACATTAATGACCTTAACAAGAATTTGATATATTGTAATAGCATACCTGGATTGCTTACATTCTTTTAGTAATAAAAAGAGAAGTAATGTCCCAATCTATCAATCATGTTGGACAGAAATTTATAACTCAAAATCCCTCACCTATGTTCAGGAAAACATGCTCAGTTGATCAAATGATTAAATTAGTTAATGTTAAGGCATGCATGTCTCATGCCTTCTAAAGCGTTGAATCGGTCTATCTGAGTTTAATCAATCTGAAACATATTAAAAAAAACCCTAAATTGATTTTGGTATTGAAGCTTGAAATGCTTCTTTGGGTTTTGAGGGTTTCTAAAGGAACACATTCCCCCAAATCAGTATTTCCACCATGTAAGACAGTTTCTCTTCCATGTGGTTTTTTAGCTTCTTTAGGCCTGTAAGTTGCACACATTCACATCTACCACTCAAATTTGAAAAGTGGCATCTCCAGATAGGTTAGAAAGATGGAAAAGGTATGAAAACAAACTTAATTCATTAAATGATATTACTAGAAAAGGCTTAAATCTATTCAGTTAACTTGTAAGGTCAAAAAAATGGCACTAAGTCTATAGATTATAATCAAGAAAACAAGTCAATGTCCTAAGAGAACATTTTAGTTAGAATAATTCGAGTGTGTCTGTATCACCAGAAGAACACTCCACCAATCTCCAACCAACTGTGGAGAAGTAGGTAGGGATTAATGTAGCTCGTTAACATTTCTTGAGTCTCTGATAGGCCAGGTTGGTTTTAATTTGGTGTGGTTTCAATTCAGATTCACATTGTAGTTGCAGAAATCATATTTTTAGCTTGCTCAATTGGGTCAACTGATCAAAACAACTGAAACCATAGTTACTAGGAAACAATAAACAAATGATTTAGAAGGCACAAAATTCAAATGAGAAACTATATAAATTTATAAAACCAATCTGCGTGGTCCACAAGAAAACCATCAAATTTTAATCAAAAACATCCAAGCTCAAGTGGGCAACACTTCTTGGTTTTCTTGGGGCTGTAATCTATATTTGTATTTTGAATGGTGTCGAAAATTTCAAGGGTAACCAAACGTTGAGAGATGAGAACTTGAAGAACACGCATTAGTGTCATCAATTTCCAAAGCCAACAAAATGCCTTGGTTCTTGCAAGCTACATTTCTTCTCTTTCACAAAACCATTTGAAAACGCACACCCTTGTCCACATTGAATCCTGGAGATAACATGCAAATAAAGAAAGAGGTTACCCTTTTATGAACTGGGTTTGTGATCTAGTTTTTGTTTTATTTGGAAATTATTTCCTTTCTTGAATTGGATTGGTATGTTTTCTTAGGAGAGTGATAAACAAATGGTATTGAATACATTATTTCTTGGAATTCATAAATTGAAATTCCAGGACCCAACACGCAATGAAGTTAGGTTTGCTTGAAATACCATTGATTTGTCTTCTTAGTTGAAGTAGATTTGATCACAGAATGAATGTTCACAAATACTCTTCTCAAGCTTTTAAATATTAAACAAAAATGGGTCTTAATCGACAGATGGCAACTCATGATCTCATGTCTTGGGCCTTGGGGACTATCAGATATTTTTGCAGAGAAGCTTTTCACCCATTCTAGTGGTTTTTATAAATCAACAGTTGATGGTGTAGGATTCCACAAGAAACAGAAGATAGCAATGAAAGCCTAACTGAGTTCTTAACATCAGACTCTGCAAATCTTCACAGGGTAGTAGCACTTTTGAGTTTTGGCAGAATCAGTAGAAAGGGAAAATCATTAACGCCAATAAATTAACCAGGATAGGATAGCTGCATTTCTCAAAGCAACCTCAATGTTTTCTGCTTAAATTTGATTGAGTTAATTGGATAACTTGAGACAATTTTCAAACCCAGTAAGATAAGGTTGCCAAATTTTTTGTGAAAAATATATATTTCCACTTCGGAAAATTCCAATCACAAGCAGTATTTATTTAGTTTTCCAACAGTCTATCTTGGTTTAATAACTAACTTAACTGTTTCAAACAGTTCAAACAGATAACCAGCTTGGCCGCTCAGTCATAATCAAATATCAAACCAAATCAGAATTTCGTGCTTTCTACACGACCAGATGAGATTACAGAACCTGTTTCCTGAGCAGATTTTGTGTGGAAAATAAGTATATTTGTTGCTTCGTTTGACACTTAAAGCCTTGAATACAATTCCATAATGAACCTGTTAGATGCAAAATCTAAATAAAATGCTGAAAGGGTCTTCATACTGTGCACGTAAAAGACAGAAACCAATTCATTGACTAGGAAAATAACCTTTTCTCATAATCAGCCGTGACTTACACTCGAATGATTGATGGGCATGTTTTACTATGGTGCAATTCTAAATGCTGGCCTGCACCAGTAAGGCCCAGGAAAATCCTTTGCTCTCCATGACAAGTTTCCAGTGCTAAGAAATTGAAAGAACAAAACAAGCAGTAAGCCTTCCAGCCCTTGTTTTCTCCAGTTTAACTGCTTTCGAATCACTTAAACAGGATTAACATGAACGATGAGTTTAACAGCAATGTCAACTACCCACCAGCTCCTAAATCTTCATAGCTTTAGTTTTCATCTTCTTTATCATGAATAAAAAGGATAACTATCATCCATCCAAATAAAAAAAAACAATGGATAACATCATTTAGAAGGAAGGCCAAACATACATGAAAGCATACAGCATCAACTGTTTTTGTGAGTACAACATACATCATTCACAAGACATATACCCTTTACATAAAAAAAAAATTAAAAAAAGAAAAATCCAAATAAGTTTTTGATCAGTGAAACAGAACATACTATTTATTTATATAAGGATGAGGATCAGTCTCCGATTCTACATTTGGCCCACCTATTAGCTATCATATGACTCATACATTGTGACTCCAAATCTATAAGCAAAGATAACTGGAGACCCCTATTTACAAGCTGCAGAAACTAGAGCAATTAATTCTAATATCCAGACACTTAGTGGACAGTTGAGAAATACAAACTAGAGCAATTAGTTCTAATATCAAGACGCTAACTGGACGGCAGAGAAATACATTCTAAACCTGCAAAAAGACTAGCTGTCAACTGAAACTCCTCATCAAACCTTCCACCTTTGCTTTGAACACACGCTCCTTGGTAGACAAAACAAAAGCACCATCCAGCACACTTCATGATCCCATTCGAAATTCCTGCAACCCATAATGTTGGGGTATCAGAAAAAGGCCAACATAAATTGAGATAGTCTTACATTCTCCCTTCAATTGATCACTAGATCAGTATTCCAAAACTCCTTTTGTAGCTGCAAAAGAGGGATCCAATACTGAGACCGGTGAAGAACAGTCATGGGGTAGGAGTAGAACAAGAGGCTTTTCCAGAATTGAAGAGAATCCTGTTATGACTTTGCCAGATATAATAGCAAGTAACAGCCAAGACAGAAAAAAACCAACATTTATCTGTCAACGAAAAAGTGGAATGTTTAAAAACACAATCACAGAAATGAGTAACAGAATTAAACCGAAGAGCCTCTACATTCAAACCTAAAGGTCCACTTTTCCAAACTCTGCTGACCAAGTGCAAGAGAAAAATAACTGTCATTCCATTTCCGAATAATTCGAACAGAAGGAGCAAGCCATCGAAGGACATACGGGGTTACCTTGTAAGGAACTGGACGGCAATAATCCAGAATGCAGAAGCTTCGAAAAGAGAAAATTGTAATGGGTAAAAATCTTTAGTTTCCAGAAAAAAGAGCACCATCTTTTCTTAGGAGATCGACCAGGAGGAAGGAGATCAAGATAAGCCTTTTTAGTAGAAAAAGTTCCAGACTTTACTGTATTAAAAATCCAATTATCTTGTTTAGAAGTGATAGGGGCAGACAGAATAGCAGAACCATATCTAGATGGGAGGGAAAGGATGGTCAGGTGGGGAAATCACTGGTTTTGATGAAGAAACTCAGCAACTTTAGATTGCTGAAGAGTAGAAACATCCAAAGGCAATCGCCAATCGATGACCAGTATTGTTTTAATCCATGGATCGAAGGCCATAAAGCAGAGGTCCCATCACCAATTTTACAAAAAATCCTAGGTAAAAGGGAAGGAATTACAGATTTAATGCCTGACCAAACCTAAGAACCAGATTTTTGAGAATTGATGGGTAAAAAACCAGTGTTAGGAAAATATTTTCACCTATTTGGATTTTACAAGACGACTTAATGCATTAGGGTCTAGCTGGACACGGCCTCAGATGGTACTTTAACTGGATCTTGCAACCCACAGACCATATTGGCAGGGACCGCCTCATCCATCATCTTGGGATATGCGAGATTCAGATCTACAAAAAAAGGTGTTTATTCATGTAAGTTTTCACTTGGAACATAACATTATCTAGCTGCAGGTGACAAAAAGGGAAAACTATTTTAAGTCATCAAAGTTACTTACTCTCCATGATGTTCTTGAATGTTTCCTGCCAGAAACAAATCCATAATTGAAATGATTAGAAGATCAGTTGAAGAATTCAAGGAAAACAACTACTAAGGAGCAAGCAGAAAGAAAGATTTTTCTGCATGAAAACAACAAGAAATGGTTCCTGCAGTGAATAAATCATTGAAAATCATCCTAAGAAAACAAATGTGGATTAAATTCATACAATCAATTCCCCTTCTCACAAGTCCATTTGCATTCAAGAAGTCAGATGACTTTTCCTTGTACTACAAAAGGGGAGTGGGAGCCATGATAAGGAACATCATCTCCTTTTTTTTTTTTTTTTTTTTTTTTTTTTTTTTTTGGGGGGGGGGGGGGGGAATAAAAAATAAAAAATTTATTATGACATACAACAAGAAGTCGGCCTTATGCCATCTAAATGGGCTTGGCTAATGGATCCTTGCCCTCCAACAAGCTCTAGCTTGACTAGTGTTTGCTGCCAGTCCCAAGCTCAGATAAAGGAGGGGTTGGTGCAAGTACGCAGCAAACACTTTCCCATGGATTCTACATCCCTATATTACGAACATTATACTCATACATTAATTTAATTTTGAACAGGGGAGTAGCCTTCTCTAAGCTAAAGAGATACTTGCACTTCACTTTCAGACACCTACTTCTGTAAAAGATCACACTGACAATACAGGTTAAGTGGAAAACATTGGATTTAATAATATTAGTTGATTTTTAAAATCCAGCTGCTAATAGGGAGGACAAAGGTCAAGAGCAGAACGGGGAACACAACTTTACCTCATCCTTCGATAAACGAGGATTATAGAGCATCTCTTCTCCAACAGTGGAAACCTGGAAGAGAGTAACATACTACGTAAGTCAAAAATATTTAATATTCTTACCTAACATATCATAAACATGATAGTTTACTTACTGTGAACCCTTTATAGTCATGAGCAGGATAAACCAATGTATCTTTCGGCAAAGTAAATATCTGAAATCATCAAAAGAAAGGGTTGGAATGTAAGCGAAACTCTTCCTACTTTTCTTTAGTTCATTCATAAAGAGCAATCCACATTTTATGCCTACCTGCGAATGAACTGAATCATAGAGCTGTTCTGAGCTTCCACCCTGCATATAAAATGCTAATGTTAAACTAAAGACATTCATATATTCAGCCCTCTCTTATCATAATCCTTTCGAGCAAATTATTGGGTTAAAGAAAACCAGCATCCATAAAAGCATGTGGCTAGAATCTGAGGACATTTATGATGATGATGATGACCGAGAAAGTACACCCTCAGGTTATATATTCTGACTCAGGCTTCACAGAACACCAAATATTTCTAAGTTTTCTATTTAGTCAAAAACGAACTCCCAAATTTAATTATTTAGTACAATTTCCACAAACACATTTAACCAAAGTGATACTCCGCACTCATGCAATGGCATCAATATATACAGCCATGAGACTGTCATTCTCCTTTGCCAAATACTTGTCTCATGAGAAGCAAAAATTTTCTGGTAAATTATTCCCCACAGGATACCTCAAAATAACCATTTTTTGGAATCTCAAATGCTTATTTTCCTGAAGAATATATTATTATAAACAATTCTTTTGTTAAGTACTAGAACATATTTTGAAGATGTAAGACCCACCTGAAAATCTGTCCTCCCACATCCACGTATCAATAAGGCATCACCAGTGAAAGCCATCCTAGGTTGAGGTTGATCAGGCCCATCACCAGTAATGTAAGTAACACAACCACATGTATGGCCTGGGGTAGCACGGACCTGTCAAGCATACATGATTCATTATGTTTGTGAAAAACTTGTTATCAACACCAGAAAAGAAATTACAGTAGCTTGTGTTAATGTGCTTTGATTAATGTTACCAAGAGTGAAGTCAAGGAATAAATATGAAATACCCACTAATGAATATCAAGGGAGGCGAGAAAAACTATGTAGACATGGCTTTATAAATCTCACAAATCATCACAGCTAAAAATCCTCTGGCTTGGTTGTGTTTCAAGAGCCCTCTTCCTAGGCAAGCCAAGAGCATCCACTAGTCAGGAGCCTCATTCTATGCAAGGTGGTCATACATGTGACCACATCATGCATGTCATCATATGCAGATCCTTAGATCCCGAGACTACAGTAAGACATATGTACATGAATTTTTAAAGTGTGATTGGCTGGAATTCCATATCTGACAAAGCAGAGGCTGATCTCCTTCCTGGCTTAAAGTTGGCCAATAGGCAATTGCTTGGAAGCTAGGTTAGTAACCGAGGGGGATCCTATGAAAGAGTTCAATAGGGTGTCAGACAAAAGAACATACTAAAGGATTTTTTTTAATTTATCAAACAACTCGATCTTGGTTTCCATTGACACTGTCCATTTCGTTAGTGGATATCATTGTGCAGTTGAATCTATACATAACTCTTTTCTTATTTATGAAACAATAAATCATATTTGACCATCCAAAGAAGAAAAAGAAGCATAAAGTAGTTTAATCTTAAAAATGATGTGTGACTAACTCTTTGTACTGAAAGCAATTGCAGATAATGTAGTATCTTACACGGAATCAGAGCTTTATCAGCTAACAATCCAAACCATCTATGTATAGTAACTTTAAACATTTCTTTGATAAATAAATTTTGCATCGATTACCAGAGAAATAACGCTAACTTAAGCCACATTTAGTCGGATAAAAATAAGGTGATGGATGATGAACTAATACTATCAAGAACGCCCTTGTCATGATGTCATGATGGTAAAGTGGTAAACAGTAAAAAGGGCCTAGGTTACTTTGTGAAACCAAAGAAGACAGAATTCTACACAAGCAGTAGCTAGAATTCAAGTTCATATCATTATATTAATGAAAAGTAAACCAAAATTATCCACAATCATACCTCAAGAAAAAGATTACCGAAGTATATTTTATCACCATGTTGAATCAGAAGATCAGCTTTTGAATTGCATGCTTTTGAAATAATTGATTTCACCCCTGGAGACTTACCCTGTAAGAAACAACTGAAAACATTTTCACAAGCCAAAAGAATGAAAAATATTATGCAGATCCAGAGTCATCATCGCCCAAGGCGAGCACAACAGCAGCCAGCTGCCTTGACACCTTAGTTGCAAGGCCAAGGCATCCATCCAGAAGCATGTCATATGTTTAATCCCAAGCTATATCTTTCAACATAAAGACATCCATCATGTAAGATTCCAAAGATCCAAAAACACAAGGCGGTAAAAAGAGATTGGAGAATCACACAACAGTAGAAATGAGGAAATTTTAAGAATTTTATAAAATGCAGCGGACAAGTTCATTGGGTTCTTGGTCAAGTCAACCTTGGAACATAAAAGCCTAGGACCACAAGGGGCTGCTAATTGTGTGGCCAATGCATTGACAACTGTGATTATATATAATTAGGACTGCCTCTAATGCATATCTGAGGGCAGGCCTTGTTGCCTTAAATAAGCAAAAACAATAACAAAAAGAAATTAACTAACCTTTATAAGGCCACTTCCTGTAACATGATCGGCATGAATATGGGTATTCACAGCAAAAATGAGCTTCAATCCCAACTCCTTAACAAGATTCAGGTCTCTGTCCACCGTTCTGTCTACTGGGTCAATCAACTATAGAAATTTAATTCAGTCAGCATATACTTCACATGTGGTCAACCCCTCCCCCTCCCGATCTATGAAATTAAAAACGAATGGGATTCAAGAGGAAGCGAAGATACGCATATTCGCAGGAATTGACTCAATCACAAGAAAATTATAAAAGGAAAGAAGGACTGTCAAGTATAGAAGTCAAAATAAAACCAAGGAATTTGAATATACCAAAAGTACAGCATCTTAAGAATCTAATCGTTGACTTCCCCATTTTTAAATATCAAAGTCGACTCAATAGCCATAGCAAACACTGAATCGTCGAAATATGATGACATACCTATATAAATATACCATTCTACATATTCAAGAAAACTGAAGCAAAAAAGATGAGGACGAATTGACAAGAAATCATCCACAAGAAGATCCCCAGGATAAGGAAAAGAAAAGGTGAATCCAAAGAATAAGCAGACTTTAACTGTTGGGGATAACAGGTAAAACAATTTCTTCTGTCCCCAACCCCCACCCCAAAAAAAAATTAGGAGAAATCAAATTAAAGAACTACTCTGGAAATCAAACAAATGTCGAAAAGAATCGGAAAATCACAATAAAATTTTGTGAATAAAATATACAAATAAGTAAAGCAACATTGACACAAATCATACAGTTCAAAACAAAGTCGGATCTCACAATCCCGTAGTAAAAGTAAAAGAAATAAAGCAAATGCCCCAAAGATTAGAGGAATACGTGATTTCAAGATTGGAACACTCACCAGAGCAGGTTTTTCAGGGTGAGCGACATCTGCTAGCAAGTAAGTATACGTTGAAGATTCCTTCTCAAAGAGCTGACGAAACAAGAGCCTCGAAGACTCAAAGCCAGATGAGGCACTGAAAACCCTGACCTGCGACCTCACATTGGTATTCAATTTCTCCGATGCCAAAAGATAAGGAGATCCTGTATTTTTCGAAGATTGAAAGAAGAGATTGGAAGAATTTACAGGAAAACGGAGGAGCTTAAGCATTTTCTGTGTTTAGAATCTGAAAACCGAATTGGAGGACAATCAAATTGCCTTTACTGTTCGTTCGTAAATTGGAACTGAAACCGGTATATCAACAGTCTTCAGACCAACAGCATTGGAAGATTTGTGTGTACACAACATTCCCATACTGCACACACCCATTTTTTATCCGAAATTGGTTCAATCATGTGCGTGACGCTCAAGCGATCTACGACATTTGCATCCGAAATTTCGAAGCAATTTTTTTTTTTCGGGTACCGGTGCTTTTTTAATTCTGCTTTTTTAATTCTGAAAATATCAACCATCCTTCGCTGATGAATTACAGTTTTTTGGCAATCACACGTTTTGTTCTGAACCCAAGACTTCTCTTTGGGGCCGGCAGGAGGGATCCAATTTCTGGTCCGCTTGCCAACGCTAATCGCGCACCTATCTCCCTAACACCATGCCCATTCCCCGAACAGGATCTCGTGAGTTCCTCACTGTTTCCCCGCGGTCCAATTCCAACAAGATTTTAACCGACTGATGAATTACAATGTTGTTTCAAGATTTTGATCAGATGCACCCAATGTATCGCATAAAGCAATGTCCTTCTTTACTAGCTTGAATTGAGACGGGCCTTCCTGAGTCATCCGATCCTCCTTTTTTTTTCGCTGGTCAATGCGCACCATCCTCTACTCTGTGGGTAGAAGGTTGTACCCAAGCTTGTATTTGGGGAAAAAGAAAAGTGTGTTTGGGACGGAGGCTTTATCCCCCTCAACACTAGAAGTGCTATAGTACCAAAAGTGACCCACCTTATAAATGTGTGGTGAAAATACATCATAAAAATTAAATGATTAATTATTTTTAAGGGTTTTCTAATAAAAGTATCCATTCAATGTTTCAACTGATTTTTTTTTTTTTTAAGGTTTCAAGTGACAAAACTAGTCAAAACTAACTTGGAGTTTTTTCATCTTTACATTTTCATCACCATGTCAATATGGTCAATTTTAATGTTAAAATGTCAAAATAGATGAAAATCACTATTTTGATTGGTTTGTGTGTTTTAATTTAATTTTTATTAGTTTTATTAATTAAAACATTGAATGATTACTCTTATAAAAGGAAATCTATAAGTAAGTAATTATGTACCTTTTTCAAAAATATTAAAGGAAGACAATCCTCTACCTATGCAGATAGAAAATCAGGACTTAGACCTTTCTTCAAAGCATATTTTGCCTTTTTGATTGTTTCTGGATTTATGAATTTTAATGACTAAAAATGAATTTGGATCCTCTACCAATTAGAGTAGAGGAATGTGTTTTGTTTTTTTCACGTTTTTCCATCACACAATACGTGCAAGATCCATCTCGAATATTGACAAAATTAATTAGAAGTGGGATTCTAATGAACCTCACATAAATCACACTCTATTATGTGGCGGATAAATATAAAGAGAGCACAAACCCTACTTACTTTGACGGATAGTGAATTTGGATTCGGTTAAAACACCGTAATTATTCAACAAAGTGTTTTTTCTCCTCTCTTTTTTGTTTTGGGGTAAAAAGAGTTCTAAAGTGATATTTTTTAGGTAAAAGAGTCCTAACAATGGTACTCCAAAGATTCTCATGAGATCTATATAATTTTCTATCTTTGAAATTATGATATTCATATTATTTTTGCCATTCAAATACACTAGAACCTTGAATTGTATTCATAAACATTTTGATTCAATCGAGAATGTATTTCACCAATAATATTAGACCAATCTAGACTAATTATGATTTAGTCAGGGCTTGTTTGGTTACATGAATACATAGATTTCAAATCTCTGGATTCATGAATCTGAGAATTATACCCGTTTGGTTGTAAAAATCTCTAGATTCATGAATTCTATAGATTTACCTTTTTACACTAAAAACGTGAATTTGTAGATTTATGGGTAAGGGGTGAAATCCAGAGATTTCAAAAAAGCTATACATTTGCACATTCACAAAAATCATGTCGATCAAATAGTTTTTTAGGATGAATCTACAGATTTCATTCCACAACCAAACACTTAATTTATAAATTATGACTCCATAGATTTGAAGACTATAGATTTGAAATCTCTAGATATTTGAAATCTTCAGACTCATGTAACCAAACATGCCCTTATTAATGTATCTGTGAATTATTGACAATTTACTAAAGTAAGGGGTTTTCATTTGAATTTTCTAAAACAAAAGCACCGCAATGGACAAAGGAAGAATCAAGGCAGATGGAGTCCACCCTGATCCTTACCCCACACACTCTCTCTTCCTCTAGTTCTCTTACAATAATAGTCACTTGGACTCTTGTGAGCCCCTGTTCTTGTCGAGTGCCCTAATTTCAATTTTCATACCCGTGTTATTATGCCTCCGCATTCTTAATTTATCTTATGGAATTTTTTTTTATCAATATGTCGAACAATTTGACCTATTTCCACTCTATTGGGTGTTTTTCACAATTTTTATTATCAATTTATTTCCTATCGAAAAAGGCAAAAAAAAAGAAGAAAATCTGCCATAGCAAATCCGAGTGCCGATTCCATGATTTCCAAACATGGCACATGGGAGTATTGGATAGAAGTGGGACCACATTCAGAATTCCAAATGCTTAGAAGGACACCCTTGCATTAATATTTGACCTAAAACTAGCCACGACCACTATACGCTTTTTCAAATACGCCTTGACCAAAACAAGAAACAACGTTACCTGAAACATGCAAAATTCGCCAAACCATTAAGCCGATGCGCCAAGCCAAAAAGGAAAAAAAATCCAAATGCGTCAGAAAAACTGTGCAACCCATTCACACCACCCACCAGACCTTCACATCCCAAGCTGGCATGTCTATCTCTCTCTTTGGTGGATTTGAATCCCACTTTGGATTTAGAATAGGATGGGCAAGAAAGAGGAGTGCAGGTGATAAGCTTGTGCTCTCTGCTACAACATGGCTCATGGCAGAGTTGTATTCTCTGAGCCATGCCTTTGGTTTTGGCAGGGCGAACGCGCAGAGAGAGAGAGAGAGTCTAAAAATAGATGAAATATTCAGAATCTCAACTTCCATTTCATTTTATTTCAACTTCTTCACAAAAGAATACAAATTTATTCAAGCTAATTTCCATCAATCTTAATAAGCCAATAGTCTTTTTCTGATACCCATCTCATGAAATCACCTATAAAACCTATTAGATATATATTTTGCTTTCAAGAACTCAAGAAACCGTGCTTTATCACCTAGGTTTCAACTTTGAACAACAAAAACTTCAGATCACAGGTTTCAGCTTGTTCTTGTGGTGTTTGAAGAGAGCAAACTTGTTCCAAACCCTCCCCCTCACTCTGAGTCTCTGACCTTCTCTAAGATCTTGCCCAGGAACCACACAGCTGGCAAATGAGCAGCGCATCGAGGTAGAAGGCTATCAGGTCTTGATGAAGAGACAAAGTTGGCTAGCTTCAGATCACCCAATCTTCGAGCAGAGATAGACCAATACCCCGATGCGGTGTTATATGAATCAACTGCGTGGTCTTGAGCAAGATCTTTCTGTCAGCATAGGCTTAAGCTGCATCTTCCTTCCTCCTAGTATTTTATGAGCCCTGCAAAAGCAAAAAACCACAAACATTATATGAAGAAGAAGAAGGAGAAGAAGAGCTTAGCACATGTATCTTAAGAACAGAACCCAAAAAGAAAATGCAATATTGAATAAGCTTTTTAGTAGTGAAGATGAACTCTTCAGTTGCATTTATAGAAGAAGCTCCTGAGCACTGATAAATGATCTATGTTTGGCTCCTGTCAAAGCGGTAACCTACCCACTTTTTTTACTATGTTTACACACTTTGTTCTCCAACCTAAATTAACCCCCCCCCCCCCCAAACAACAAGCACCTTCATGGTGATTAAATTTCTATTCTGCTGCTGTAGATATTGTAGAGCATTAATTTGATATCAACTAGCAGTGAAAGTAAAGGTTTTTTTTAATCAAAGCAGTCAAAGTAAAGGTTAGATGATAGTAATTTATTCTTTCCAGTGACAATACAAGGTAAAAATCAAATTTGGTTATTGGATTTCTGGTTTGTTACCTGCCATTTCTGGTTGTTTGAACTTTGAAGTTTGAGAGATGAGGGGAAGGGAAAGGTCAGTTACCTAAAAATGGGGTACTAACTGGGTATGGAGTGATGGTCTTGGAATTTCTATTAAAAGATAACTGATGCATACCTAATGGTGTGTCTACTATCAATCTTCACTTTAATAGCCAGACATGACTAAAGAAGAAGGGTAGGTATCATTCTCTTCAAGGAAAGCTTACTTTAGCATTCAAATTTCTCATAATAATGACAAAAGCTTCTTACTTTGGTAAAAAGGAATACAGAAAATGGGTTTTCAAGGTAGGCCAGAATCATTTACATATTTTCTACCATAGTTTAAAAGATAAATTTCACATAAACTGAAAAAATGCACATCGGGCTTTCCCCCTGCCAGAACCGATGGATGTTCACAGATGAAAGGAAACTAAAATTCTGGAACTAAAACTGAAATCCGCCCACCCTTGATCATATCTATACATCTATCTATCTTGTTATTCTCCTCTGTTGATCTTATGGTTCATCTTCTGTTCATCAGAAACTTAAATAAATTTTATTAAATCACCCCTGGGATTCACTAAACCTGCCTCTATTATTGAACTTAGTAGCAATTTCTTTTTATATACAGCAGAGAAATAGTTTTAATTCTATTGGAGATTACAGTGGTTACAAGGTAGATTGTGTTTAGAGTTGGAATAGATAAGTGTTACAAAATAGATTGGATGAAGTATAATTGATCAAGAGAGGTTTGAGTCGGATGAAACTCAATGGTTGAGATAAGGTAAAATTCAAGAAGACTGGGTAATGTTGGACTTAGAGATCCAGTGCTTCACGTTTCATTGAGTTGGTTAATATTGGGCGTTTCAAAAAGCAAAATTTGGATGTTGTTTTTCGCCTTTGGGATTTATTTAATTCATATTTTTCTTCGATTAGTCATATCTCTCCCCCTTTAATGTTTTGGTATGCAATTTTGTGGTTCTTGATTTCTAAATATATTTGCTATCGTTCTTGTGGTTTTTGTGACTTTTTTTATTGACTGAATTTTTAATCTCTGAACTCAATCTTTTTCTTACGGAGAGGACGGTGACTTCGTCCACGGTGGCAAGTGTGTCTAATAATATCATTTATTGTGTAAAGGCATTTATAATTTGTATTTTAAATTTAATTGAATTAAAAAAATACTTATATTATTTTATCCATCATTTAATCCATAAAATTTACCTATAGATAACTTATATGATACTAGTACAGTAGTACCATATATTTAAGATATAATATTAAATAATCAATAATTTTATATTAAAAAAAAAAAAAAGGAAAGACCAACTGAACCAACCTTTCGCCTTATTTAACCAACAAGAGAGAGAAAATATTCTAAAAAACAAAATAAAAAAAGAGGGGAAAAAAAAGAAGTTTCGTATAAAGAATGATTTATCTTGACCACATGAAATCTAAAGAGCAAAGAAAAACAAAAGAAGGCTTCTGACCATTCCCTTGGACACGTAGATTATGCGTCAAACCGACACGCAAATTATGCGTCAAACCGACACGCCGATCAATCCGTTGGTCAAATGAATCGTAGAGACTTGAGACAGTCACTCTTTTAATGCTTACGAGTTGCATTTCCTTTCGTATCGGCAAATCCTCTGTGATCTGCATCTCACTCGGTTTTTCTTCTTCACGCCTCCGACAGCGGGGATACTACAGAATCTTCGATAGAAAGCCGTCGCATACTTTCTCATTTATTCAGCTGCTGGTGATTTTTTTTTTCTCTCTTCCGTATTGATTGAATTTCTCTTTTTTGTTTCTTGATTGATTGACATTATAGTTCAATACAACTCAGTAATATACTTATATAAACATACAATTCGAATTTGCAGATACGTGGAACCTCTGGTTTGATGCGTTGCCTGCATTATTTCAGTTTTTGAGTTAATAGGAACCGCTGGTTTTGGTAAATTAGGTTTTATTACGTTTCAATTGATTATCGAGAAGGCGTCGACGTTCAATTTCTGCTTCATTGGAAATAGAAAATAAGAATAAGATTTTGAAATCGATGAATGTGACCAAGTGAAGGCGAAACATAAGGAAGATTCTATAGGTATCTGCATGATTCCGTTGAGAACCATAAAGATTTGAATGATAGCAATAGACAGGGATTTTGTGATCCAATTTGATTAAATTTGTTCAATTATGTTAAGTTTTTGGATTGTAACTTGTCTTTCTTCATTGACCAATTCTATATTACTGGCTTCTGCGCTTCGACAGAAGGGATGGGTATAACGGAGGTCTCTCTCATACATCATATTGCCATCGTGTTCGTGTTCCTCTGGAGCTTGTCTTCGTTCGGCTGGTGTCATCCTGTCTTTTATTTCATATGTTTGATATATCTCTATCAGGTATAGCTATTGGCTCTTTATGATTTTTTTTTTTGGGGGTGGGGTTGGGGGGGGGGGGGGGTTTGCCGGCTAGGAATTTTCATATCAACTTTGGTCAACGGAAATTCTTTAACTAAGCAGGAAACTGAATAAGAATATTACAACTCTACGCTCCTGAATCTTGTATTGGAGTTGAGATGGTCAAATCATGTTTCCTCAGTATGCTTTTCGGTGTCTCCTACATCCCAATCTGAGCTGCTGCTTCTTTTTCTTTTTTACTCCTGAAAGGTCAACGACTTTTATACTCAGAGGCTACGGAGGAGATTACAATTCGAGGAAAGAAAGCAAGCAAACCAGAGAAAGGTATTTTCCTTTTGCTATATGGTTGTGATTGTTCTAGATTTCTACAGTGTTTTTGGGTGTTTTCCTCTTACTAAATGGTGAACGTGGCATTTGTGCTTCCATTTCCAGTGTGAATTTATGTACTATTAAGGGCTTCTAGTGATGTGGCAGCATAGTGCATGATTAAGATTTTCTGGTTCTTTCAGGTACTTTCCGACTCAGAGACCGCGCGGTGGTTGAACCATGCAGTGGAAAAAATTTGGCCAATATGCATGGAGCAGATTGCATCACAGAAACTCCTCCTTCCTATCATTCCCTGGTTCTTGGAGAAATACAAACCTTGGACTGCTGTATGAGTTCACTTCCTGAGTATTTGTATTCCAGAGAGTACCCAAAGATGTACTTTTATTCCTGCATTGATCTGCTTCTGATCCCATTACCAGTAATATTTATTATGCAGAACCTAACCATTATATGAGATCTTTTCTGTTGTGGCCCCAAGTTGTGGTCTTTCTGGTTAAGTTGTAACTAACCATGTAGCAGTCTGCTCAACACAGATTATGTGTTTGTTTGTGTCTGGGGGTGTCTGTGTTTGTGTGCTTGAGAATATGTATTAAGATGTTGGGTAAAACTTTGATTAATGTTTCTTTGTGGTGCATTGATAAGTTAATTCTCTTTACATTCTACTTTATGTGCAGAAAAAAGCAGTGGTTCAGCACCTGTACTTGGGAAGGACCCCTCCAATGTTCACAGATGTTAGGGTTCTTCGCCAATGTGCTGATGATGATCACTTGGTATAAGCCACTGTTCTACCCTCTCAAGCAGATCTATGTTGCTTACTTGCTTTGTGTTCTTATTCTTTTTTGTGGGGGAGAAAAGGAGATTGTAATATTTTCCATTTTCTGTAATAGAAAGCTTACAATTAAGTGAATGCAGGTTCTGGAGTTGGGAATGAATTTTCTCTCTGGGGATGATATGAGTGCGGTGCTTGCTGTGAAGCTGAGGAAAAGGCTTGGATTTGGCATTTGGACCAAGTTGCATGTGACAGGCATGCATGTAGAAGGAAAGGTAAAAAACTGAATCTGAAGTAGCTTTGATTGGATGTCAAGCTTTCATTTGAAAGGGAGTTTTTACTGGTCGTTGATAATAACTCACAGAATAATGTGATGGAAACTGCCAAATTGGTTATATCTGGTGAGAAGTGTTTCATTGAAGTCCTTCTCAATGAATATCAAAGTGGCACAGGCATCCAACTGATAGATATCAGGAGACCACATGGGTGAAAAAGACGAATAAAACAATGGAGAAAAATAGTATGGATCTCTCTAATTGGGCATTTGATGAGTCTCAAACTCACAATGAAATGTGAACGGGAGGCTTCTTAACTTTCTTTTCTTCAATTTTTTGTTGGAGCCAAGATCGGAGCCGAGGACGTGGCAACAAGAAGCCATGTTCTTTACCATCTGAAACAGCTGCAACCTCAGCTTCAAATATTCTTACCCTGTTCAAGTAAACAACTTATAAAGGATGATCATGCCTAACAGGGTTCAAGGAAATGGCACAAAATTTTAGTTAGGTTTTCTTTACAGGACGAATGAATGAAATAGGGGGTTTTTTCAGCTGCATATTATTTATACTGAACATGTGCACTTACATAAGTTTCCTTCATAGTTGTCAAGGCGTTGCCTAGGCGTCCTAGCCCTCTTTTGGGTCAACCTGGTGTTGCCTTGTCGCCTAGGTGATACCTTGACACCTTTCTTGGTGTCGCCTTGGTTTTTGTTGTCCTCTATTACCTCGCCTTGTCGCCTTGACAACTATGATTTCTTTGCTCAATGTTTTATCTCGCAATCTTAATTTCATGCTTCAAAATTATGAAGAATATTAAATTTGTTGTCATTCTAGACAAGAAATGTGACTAACAACCTTCGTTTTTCCTCTTCCTTTTTTGGTTTTTTATTTTTTTGTTTTGTGGGGTGGGGGGGGGGGGGGAGGGTGATGTTCTGATGATGTATGAAGCAACAAATGTGTTTGGGTTTAGAAGGAAAATTCTACAAGACTGTTACCCAACTAGCTATGATATATACTGTGGAGTTTTGGGCCGTTAAGAAGCATCATATAGATAATCCAATGTAAGTAAGGAATGGTTATATTAGAGCTGGTTTGGGAGTAGCTCCAATAAATGATAAGCTATGAAAAAGTTGTTTAGACATGGCACGGCCACATTCTGCTAGAGCCTCTAGATGCCCCCTTTACGTAGGGATTATCTAATCTAGATTAAAGGAACTAGAAGAGCTACGAGAAGTGGTGAGAAAGGATATTCAGTTGGCATAAGGCTTGTCATCGTTTTTGTATGAAGACCAATTGATCTCTCTCACTTTTTTTGGATCTCTAGTATCATGACAAGTTTTTTCTTCCCCACTCTTTTCTAGGTCTTGATTGGTGTGAAGTTCCTTCGTGAGTGGCCTTTTCTTGGACGTTTGCGGGTTTGCTTTGTTGAGCCACCTTATTTCCAGCTGACTGTAAAGCCCGTCTTCAGTCATGGACTTGATGTCACAGAACTTCCAGGGATTGCAGGATGGCTTGTAAGAATTTATGCCATGAACTACATGATTACAGCTTTTTTGTTTACTTTTCAAGGAATTTGACCGTGTGCATATGTTTCTTTTCATCAGGACAAGCTTCTTTCCATTGCTTTTGAACAAACACTTGTTGAGGTTGGTTCTGCATTGTCTGTTGATAAACTGACCTCTGTCAACTTCATTTTTGTTTTTCCTTCCTTGCTTTATCTGCTTGAGGATGCACTGGTAATCCAAGTTCCAAACCTTCTTTTTTAATTATTTGTTCTTACTTGAACCTTTTTGACTTTTCAGCCAAATATGCTGGTTGTTGATGTTGAAAAATTTGCTTCAGCTGCAACAGGTAACTTCAATGAAAGTTATCAACTTTTTTATTTTATTTATTTATTTTTTATTATGTTTTCCATTGATGACTTAATGGAGGTGTACTTTAGATTCAGAGGACTCTAAGATAAGCCAGTCTAAGAAAAGATAAATAATTCAATAAAAGTTTTGGGATTGAAAAGGGGGGGGGGATTCATGATCAATGATGAAGAGAGACGCCCTAAATTTTCATTTTTTTTCTGACATTTTATGGAGGGAGAAATTTCTTAGAATGTTCATTGATTTAGACTGCAGTAAATGAAGTTATAACCATGTCTTGAGTGTGATGCAGGTCCAGCACCGTATAGCCTATTTTCCTTTGAAATCAGCCTGATAGATATGGCAGTTCGACCTTTGTTTAATACATTTGTGTGGTCATGGGCCTATTCTATGGGCCAGAAAGTTTAGCATCTAGGCCAAATACAAAATAGGTTAGTTTATTAGTTTAATTAGTCATTTTATATAACTACCAAACGTAAGTTTTAAGGGTAGAATAGTCTTTTTCTTATTTTTTATTTCAGTTTTAGGAGTCTTAAGTCAGTTTTTATTATCCTAGTTTAAGTAAGTTTCAAAGTCCTGATTTCACTAGCATTTATTATGTAAGGCTATGAATAGCCCCACATCGATTAGAATAGGTGACGGTTGATTAATAGATAATGTTTCCCTTTAAGCCTTGAGTGCTTTGTGTGTGTGTGTGTGTCTTGCTGCTGCATCTATTGGTTTATGTCAACTTTGGTCAGAGAAAGTCCAAGATTTGAGTATTACATGGAGGTTCTTGGTGAAGTCAAGCCAATTCCTTGCTATGGATGAATAGACAGCCTTCAAGAAGCCATTCTATTAGATCCAAGCATTATAAGGCTCCTCATCTAGGTTTCTGGTAGCCTACACTCCATTTTCCACTTCTCATAACACCCATTTTTATTTTTCTTGATTTTCTTAATGTTTGGACTTTTCAAGAGACCTAAAATTCAAGGTCCGATCTGCACCAATTTAGCCATTAGATTTGTCCCACACTTTAGGTGCGTCATTCCCCTAACACTAGTGACCTTAGATCTCAGCTTGACCCGTTCGAACTATCTAATTGCGAGATATAAATATTTTCTTGAATTTTTATACTCAAAACCTTGAAAACAGGAACCCTTGTATCGTTTAATTTAATCAACCAAACCCAACCATACTTGGAGAATCATATCTGTATATTACCTATTGAGTCCAAGTTTCAACCCATTTTGATGCCTACAGACCCTAGCTTCCTATCTCAAGGAAGTTACCCCACATCTCTCATGGGATGGGCTACATACCGTTGATACCCTAAATATCATTTAAGATCGTAACTAACCTTTTTTCCCCTAAAACCAAACCTATCCACCCTATATGAGTTGGTTTTATTAAAGATCTTGGCAGAACTGTACCTCATTCAATTGAAGCTACATCAAAGTGTCATCTGGTTGATGATATGACATTAAATTAGGGTATAGGTGTTCAATGCCAATAAAGCAGCCACTGCCTAGATCATTCAAATTCTGCCTTGATGCCTAGGCGGTACCTACATGACAGCTTGACTACTCTAAGAGGAAGAAATCTACTTGATGAATGGCCTAGCTTTGCCACATAAGGGTGATGTGGTAATGCCACGTGATGGGTATTCTAGGGAATGACCTGGAATGTTAACATGTCAAAATTTCAAATTCAATCATTTATGCTCACATGAATTTGTATTTTCAACTGTCTATTTATTTTAGTCGCTTTTTAGGATTTTCAATTTTCAACTGGATTTTTTCTTTTTTGTTATTCAATCAACACCATTTCAGTTGAAGACATGTGGTTGGGGGTTCTTGCTTCTTATTTTTCACAGTTTGTAGGACCGTCAAACCTGCCATTTGGAAGATTATTAGCTGTTCAAGAATCTTTCCTTGTTGGGCAAATGTAGCATCACAAGGCAAACTTTGCTTTGATATAAATAAGATGAGTATAGCAGAAGAGATGAGATTGTCGAGGAAGATGTGTCGTAAGACCAAGAGAGATAAAAGTAACAAATGATTGAATTAGAATCAATTTGTGAGTTGCACCATGTCTAGGACAATTTTTTTTAAGAGTTGCTTAAGATGTTATGGTTTCATTCAGTGGAGACCCATACGGGCACCAGCAAGGAAGAGTGACCTAATTCAATCTGAAAGAGTAAAATGGGGAAGTACAGGCTTAAAATGACCATTGAAAATGTTGTAAGGATGTGCATGTGGTTTATTAAGATTATGGTTGTTATTGTTGTTGTAGAAGTCTTAGATGGTATCAGAAAACCATAATGCTATTTTTCTTCCATTTCCCATTTCTACTTGTCTTGGTTTAGTGTGATTGATTTATATCTAAACGCAAGGACCTTTTTCTTTTTCTTCCCCCCCCCCTCCCTTTGGGGGGCTTTTTTTGGTATAGTTTTTGACTTTCTTAATTCACTTGGTTTGACCCGTTGTCATATAGTTATCGATGCACTTGGAAGGTGACATTTTTCAAAACCACAAGATAGATCTAAGCCATAGATTTTTATGATTTTTCAAATCTTTATTGTCTATTTCTCCACAAAGTTGGTAGAATGCACCATTGTCTCTCAAAGTTATGGTACACATGCATGGATATTCACAGAATGCATGTCAATACAGTAGGGGTTATTTGATTGAATAGACTTATTTGACGCATGGCTAAGGTCCATGTCCTCTTTATCCAAAGGTTGGAATGGCAAATCATTGTCTAAATACCAGATGCTTTTGACATTCAGAAAAGTAATGGCTCATGGGGATGGCAAGGATTCACCATTCTTTTGTACAATTATTTTGTGAAAACTAATATATAATTATGCTTGTATTTGATCAAATGCTATCAATATGTCATCCATTTTGTAAGACCCAGTTACTTTCATAATCATATTGAATACCTGAGATGAGGTATTTTGTTTGTGAAAATTCCCAGAAAACTTTGGAAGAACAATAAGATGACCTAGATATCTACGACCACCTCATGTTTTTGAAGCTATGACTTCCATCGATTATACATTTCTTTGTATGGCAAAGTGCCTGTGAGGGTGTGTTTTCTGTAATCTCTTGTAGCTTGCTTCTTGTACAGATTAAAATTTTCAATTATTCATGTCTGTTCTTGCCTTTAAATTTTGTCAGATAGTTGGTTCAACGTGGATGAGAAAGATCCCATTGCATATGCTAGAGTTGAAATTGTGGAAGCAGCAGACATGAAACCATCAGATCCGAATGGTTAGTTACATACACTATCCTATGGATACGCAATTTCCATTAAGTTAGTGCTTAGTCTGTTGGATCCTTTTTGTAGGATTGGCTGATCCTTATGTAAAGGGACAGCTTGGCCCTTATAGATTTCAAACAAAGATTCAAAGGAAGACTCTGACTCCAATATGGCAAGAAGAATTCAAGATCCCCATATGTACTTGGGAGTCACCGAATGTATTAAATCTTGAAGTTCGTGACAAGGACCCTTTCCTTGATGACACCCTTGGGTTTGCTTCTCAACTATGACTTCTATTCTTTAAATAATAAATTTACTGGTCTTAGGGGAAAGGTTATGTGCAATTCACTTGCATCATTCTCTGAGCACCCCCTCCTTTTTCCCCCTTTCTTTCCTCTTCTCTCCCACTTTCCAAAGGGGGTGGGGGCAAAGGAGTCCACTATAGTCATTTTGGTCTCACAATATTATCTTAGATTGATAAATTCATGTGGACTTAAAGGTTCTTATTATCAACAGAGACTGTTCTGTAAGCCTCGGCGACCTAAGGGACGGGCAAAGGCATGACATGTGGTTGCCTCTTAAGAACATTAAAATGGGGAGACTGCATCTGGTTGTTACTGTGGTTGATGTCGACAGGAAGGTACACATTTTGTCTTTTACCTAAAGTAAAATTTTAGTTTGGACTTTCCCCTGAATTCAAGGCAAACTTTCTACAGGGAGACGACCAGTTGGGCCCTGAGGAACTGTCAAACGAGAAAGAAAATAAAAGCTTTGAACCATTAAACAAGGAAGAGAATAAAAGCTCTGTTGTAGCTGAAACTACTCCAAGAAGTTCTGAATCATCTGAACAATCCCCAAATTTTGCAGATAAATTTGAACCCATCAACTTTGAAGGGCAACAACGGACTGGAGTATGGATCCATCATCCAGGAAATGATGTCCCACAAACATGGGAGCCTAGAAAAGGGAAAAGCAGGCACTTTGAAACCCAAGTACAAAGTGAGAATAATCATGCCACAGGAAGTGCCAATTCAGCAGCAGCAGTGTCCAACAAAGATGACAGTAGCAGCAGTGATGGAAATCCAGCAGAAGGCAGGCCAAAACCACTGAAAGCAGTTCAAAAGGGCCTACATAAACTTGGTTTGTTTTTTCATAGGAGCCCTAGAAAGGATGAGCTTATCAACACAGATGAGGTGGTTCATTCACCACATGTCAATCTTCTGGCAGTCAATGAGAAGATGACTGGTGTGAACCTTGTTGTGGATGACAATCTTACTGCTCCAGCTGCTGTCGGAGAACCAATAGCAGAAAATGGTAGCTCTAGTCCTGATGGAAGTGTACCTGAAAGCCCAGGGAAGGGCAACATGAAAGGGATGGCTAAAAGCATTTTCAAGCATGCTGGAAAGTCTGCTCATGGCCTAAAGCAATCCCTGTCAAGGAAACTATCAAGAAGATCCAAAGGGGATCCAGGATCAATATCGGCCGAGACTGCTAGCCAAGGATCCCCAATGTTGCCTCAGAGGGAGAGTATTCGAGAATCAGACTCCTCTGATGAGGTATCGACGACCTCTACAAGGGATTACGGTCATACCCCTAAATTTGATGGGACCACCTTTGATTCAAGTTTCGTATCCGAACATGGCAGGGAGTCGTTGGATTTGAAGGATCAAAATGTCCAGGGGGGCCATTCTGAATCCCCAACAAAATCTGTTCCTGTTGTGGAGGTTTCTCTCAATGATGTAGGACGGAAATACCTTGATGAAACAAGACGCTCTGATATGCATGATGGAAGAGTAGTTGAGGAATCCTTGAACGCCAAAACATCACAAGCTAACTAGGTAGCAAAACAGAGATTATTCTTGGTGATCCACAGTACTCTCCATTGGTCTTCCACTATGGATGGATGCTAATCTACCATTTCAGTTTGCACCATCAGCTTGCCCGACCAAGTAATTGTGATATACATGGCTCGGTACATCAGGTCTTGTAAGAATGTTGTATGTAATTGCCTTTCAATATAAATCACCTGTAAATTGGAGTCTTTGTTTTACTTTTGCTGGCAAATTGTGAACCATTGATGTAAGAGTTTTTTCTTTTTCCTTACCATCATAGGGGCACTCGGTAACGACCAACACTTATTAGTATTAGCGAAAAGGTCACGGGTTAGATTCTTCCTAATGGTGTGTGTAATATTCTTCCCCCTACCCACAAGAAGTTCCCTTGTACCAAAAAAAAAGTTGTTTCTTATTATAAAAAAAAAATGAAATAGCTCCTATATGATTGCAAGTGTTTTCCAACTTAATTTATATGTTTTCTGTAGCAATCTCTGAAGTTCCTGTGAGGCTTTATGGCAGCTTACGTCCTCATTCCCATTTGTGTACAAAACCTCCCAGAGACTCATGCTGTTAAAGTGCTTTCCCATCCCAGGAAACAATCCAGTTGTTACACCGAAGAAGAGAGAGAGCTTCAAATTCATGGCAGACAAACCACATCAGGGAAGCAACTTTCCAGAACGTCCATGTTCTTCCCAGAAAACATAGTCTCAATGATCTTCCTCCACAAACCCATCTTTGGAACAAATCCCTGACGTGTCATCTGCCTCAGAACCCAGTCAACATCGTCCAGTAAGCTTTCTTCACAGAGGCCCTGAATCACCAACTTGTAAGAAAGAAAACTTGGGAGCAGCCCCTCATTAATCATCATTTCCATGAAACACCCTAGCCTCGACAAATTTTCCAGAATCAAGTAAACCATACAAGACAGTTTGATAAGATCCAGAATTTGGGTAACAACCCTTTAACTTCATTTTCTCCAGAAGCTCCATTCCTTCGCTCAATCTCCCTTGCTTGCACAACCCTGAGATAATTACATTGAAAGCAATAGTATCAGGATAGCAACCCTCTTTCTCCATTCTCTCAAAAAGCCCAAACCCTTCATCAACTCTACCATGCTCACAAAGGCTATGCATCAAAGTTGAGTAGGTCCTCACATTAGGCCTGCAACCCTGTTTGGGAAATTCATCGAGCAAGGCGAAGGCAGAATCTAACTTATCACAATCACACAAACCTTTGATCAGAATATTGAGGCAGCAAGCATCGATTGTCACACCCAATCTAGGGGCACCCAGGTAGACTTCATGAATCACATCGAACTGTTTGGTTGAAACAAGCATGTTAAGAACGAAATTGAAAGTCCTGACTTCTGGCCAGCAATTATACTCTGGCATACTGAAAAGAGTCTCAATCGCTTTATCAATGTAACCAGCCATGTTTCCGTATATTTTGATCACTCCAAAGAAGAATTCATCGGAAAGCTTACAACCCCTTTCTCTTTTAATCCTCTTAATTACGTCTTCGATTGCATCAAATTTCTTGGCATGGGCGAGTTTCTCAATCACAAGAGTGAAAAGTGCTTCATTAGGTTTGTAATCCTTGCGTATGGACACTCTCCCCAAAGCATTAAGAACTAATTCAGAATCTCTAAGTGGCTTGAAAATTTTTATGACTTCATTGGGTGCTAACCAGTCCTTATGATTCAAGCGATCCAACACTCTAACCTTATCGACAGATGTTGTAGAAGAAGAAAATAGTCTGAGATCCACCATGAAAGCTGAACTGAAAACTGATTTGGGTATCTTATGACGACTGTAGGAAACCAACCGATAGACCATTTTTGGATCCATGCGTGTAGCCATTCGATCAACCATCAACAGAGTCACCTAAAACTCTCATGATATTATTACTTATTTAGTGGTAACCAAAATACAAATATTATGAACAAAAGCGAATGCATTTATCGTGAGTAAAATTTTACACATTATTAGGCATGAAATTTGTTTATTTCAGTCTTTCTTTTTTCAAGAACTATCATGATGAAACTTAGAGGATAAAATAAGACACTGGAGTAAATCAAAGATGAATCTTTTATTGGAATTTTATTTTTAGAAGTTCAAAATCTGAATCCACACTTCCATGGAGTCCTCATTTTTTATCACCTATTATCATTTTTCTTGTTTCATCTGTTCATCTTCTACCCTACTATTCACTTTCTCACAATGTATTAGAAGCCCTTAAATCTCTATCTCTAAGATTTCCCATGTGTCTTAAATAATAGGAAATTTTACTTTCTGTGAAATACTTTATGTACGCCAGCCCCTACCACTATTCAACCCAAATGGCCCCCCCTACGATCCCACATCCCATCTCTTCTTCCTCTGTTTATTCTCTTTCTAAAAATCATTTCACCTGCATTCTTCAAGCTAAAATCATTTCACCTGCATTCTTCAAGCTAGGAATTCTTTACCCATGGAGATAGAACGACATCATCAATTAGGATAGTGGGAGACGGGATAAGTTTCTAGAAATTGGACAAAACAACATTTATTTATAATTCTAATGGACGTAAATTGGCTTTCAAGATTTGGGTTTACCACATTGGATTACCAAAGAGATAAAAAAGAATAAAGTGGACTCTGTTTGAATATAGATAAAAAATGAAAGATGTGGAAACCCTTTATAATAAGGCAAAAGAAGAGAACGAATATGCAGTTGGTTACAGGAACTTGGATGTATAGGATTTGAGTTATTGGTGCTATCTTCATCAAAATCTATGTGCTCGTGATGTTCTGATAAAGGGATCAATTGGGTAAAGCCTTTGGCAGTTACAACTGTCATTATTCTTTTGATTATCTGGGTATCAATTTGGGTCATCATGTCATGGATATTTTGAAAGAATTTATTCTTTTATTATTGAGAATCAAACACGGGTTTTTTTGAGATAATTTTTTCTTCACTTTGTTGAAAGTTAAATAGTGAAGTTTTGAAAGATCTTCTACTTCACTTGTTTAATAGTGAAGGTATTAAGAGAATTTATTCATTACATGTCAAGAGTTAAACCGTGGAAGTTTTGAGATAAACTTGATATTTTTTTCTTCCCTTCAAAATTAAACAATGGAGGTTTTGTTAATTTCTTAAAAAAAAAACTGTTAATTTCTTAAAAACACTATCTTGCTGGGATTCTCAACTATCTATGTTAACTTAATTAACCCATAAATAATATAAAGAAAAATAAGAATTTTATTGAACGATTCATAATTAGTTAATAAATCTTACGGTAGATATTTAGAACTATTTAGCTACTATATTCACATGTCCATTCAGCTACCACTTTCCTAAAAAAAAAAAGTTTTTTCATTAAATTCCAAAATATATTATTTTTCAATAAAATTCGCAAATGAGCAAACATGGCATCCCGTATTTTGTGTTGAAAGCAAGAGAAAAATGATAAAAAAAAAAATTTGAGTTTCTTATTTTAAACAAACCAACTATTGAATTATTAAGTTCAATCAAACCAAAATAATTTTTTTTTAAATTGAATTTTGACTTTTAGATCTAAAGAGATGTTTATGGAAAAATTTATCATTGTTTTTCATGGTAAGAAGTAGATTTCAGAGAAAAAGAAAGAAAAAAGTTGATGGATCCAAGATTTTTCGGCTGGTTGTGTCGACATTTATTTGGTCCTTTCAATTCAAATCTTCTCATAAAAATGGTAAAATAATACATTTTTTTTTAATAAACATTCAAAATAGTACGTTGAACGGCTTAAAATTTTGAAATCTATAAATTCCATTGGTTATCATATGTTTCATTATGATTTCGTTAAAGGGGTGTGAAAGAATAACGAAATATGTTATCAATGTAAAAAATATTTATCGTTGAGATACTTCTTAGCTTTCTTATAATTGCATGTATTCTAATGGAGGGAGAAACACAAATACAATACACACGTTAAAAATTATCATTAAGAAAAACTTCGAGGGGTGGCTCAGTTGATAAAAGACCAACGCTTCCACGTAGGAGGTCAGCCCTCTGGTGAATTTGGAGAAAATTGGCGAGATTTCGCCGATATTTGAGCGAGAACAAAAAAAGGTGATATCAATCTTGGGGGCCGCCACCTAAATGAAAGATAAGAACTTACCACGGTACCACTAGACCTCCGATAAACATATTCTACTACATCTCACTGGTATTTCACTGGTTCCCCGAAACTCCGTTTTATTCTGGGGGTTGCCCAAGCCTCCAACAACTCCGCGGCTGGTTCCCCATAAACTCGTTGATTTTTGATCTGTTTTTTATTTCGGTAACCACCGATTTGGCGGATAAGTTGTACCGGGTTCTACTAGCTTGAGAGTAGAGGACAATATTACCCTCACCCCCTCACCACTATACATGTTTTGCGGGCACTGTCCACCTTGTTAGTTCAAAGGTGGGTCATGTAAGAATAGTGGTGAAGGCAGAGAATTGGAGAGTGTGGATCATCTCCCCAAATGAAAAATACTCCCGCATTATAATCACAAATTAAGTGGGGCACAAGTAAAAAATAATAAAATATTTAAAGTTTTAAACATAGTAAACCACATCACTATAATATTGTGGAATCCGGATCTTCTCCCCGTCGGGGGAGCACAAAGTGCTTCCCCATGGCTTTCCTGACCACAAAAATTAGTGGGTCCCACTGATGTTGAAAAAGTTTTTTTTTAATTTTTTTTTTAAAGTGTTTTTCACAGTGGGCCCCACTGATATATGTGATAAGGAAGCGTCTGGAGCGCGGATCAAAGGTGATCCGGACTCAATATTGTGCGCCTCTCTGTAATTTGTGTCTAACAGCCGTTGTAAAGATGATCGAGCCTAGAAACGGATCCCGATTCATTGTCATTGGCAAAGCCTCCTCTGAGCAATCTACCATATAGAATATTAGCAGGTGATCGAACTGTTATCGTAGGTAGTGTAAATGGATGGTGATGAGGGTTATCTTTACACTCAAGGTAGAGGAACCAGACTCGTTCAATCCTATACACCATGTTTTTCTTTTTTTTTTTGGTAGAAGACTAAGGCAGTAACCAATCTACACATCGTCCACGATCAAAGTGCCAATGATCAGAGTCCCAAATGAAAGAATTACGACTAAGATGCTCATAATTTATAAAAATTGCAGATTGCATGGTGATCATTTTTGGATCAAATGAAAGAACGGTCCTTAACCAGAAACCTGAAGAGGGGAACCCTAAACCCCAGTTAACAAATGGTTTTCTTCTTCGCAAACTCCACTTGTCAGCTTTGGTTGATGGGTTTGCCGTCGAAATGAAGGAGTTAAGAGTCCGTGCTCTTGTTGTTGTTTAATGAGACGACGTTGTGACGCATTCAAAGGATTTTCAGATACAAATACTTCTAGGGTTTTAGCCAACCTGTATATCCATCGCTGTCCAGTAGAACATTTCTGAGTCTTCAGTTTCTGTTGAAGCAGAACAGCAGCGAGATTCGCCATGGAGAGGCAAGAGATTCTGGCGGCAAAGAGGAGATAAATGGTTGGATTCAAAAGGTCATAACCAGAGAGAGAGAGAGATTTAAAATTAAGGGTAAAAAGGTAAATAAAATATGTTACAGCACCAGTGCACCACCAGTGCACCGCATTGTTTTTCTTACTAGGTCGGTATCGAACAGTTCACAGTATTTCGGGATTTCCCTCCTATTACATTTTCGAGCATAGTGTGCCCACCATGTGTTTGTCAAAACGGTTCGCCAATTTTGAATGAAGAAATTGTGGCATTTCCTAAGAAGCATCCGAAGCAGCTTCATCACTTCTCAGAGCCGAACTTACTCTAAGTCTAAGGTTCTTTTGGGTCTTTACCCTGTTTCGTTTTTTCTCAAATTTGTTCTCTGTTGATACTTTTACTAAGTTCTGTGCAGATGGATCATCTGGAGCGTTGCAGCTACAACCCAACCCTGCGTTGGGATCCAGAGGTTGAAAAGTACTTCGTCACAGCATATGGAGCTGACCAGTTTTCTAAAATCTCCAAAGCCCTTACGTATGAGAGTCTCTTACTTATCATGGCTACTGTTCCTTTAATTTAGTTTTTGATTCTGTAATTTCTGCAACCTATGGCTCCAAATGCTCCTTGTGTTTCCTAAGTTCATAGCTTTGTGAATTTCTTTGCAAGTTTTTCCATAAAAGACGATTTTTTATTGGCGGAAGTATTAAATACGCTATTGGCATTTAACACCACCCCGGCCTAGCCTCCAATCCCACCAAAAAAAGGGGGAGAACGGGCAATGGGACACCGGGGAAGGAAATATCGATAGAGAAATGATTCAGTATGCATGTGCTCTCCCACTTGAAGCTGTCAGACTCATCGGTACCTATTTGGTGGACCCTGATTTTGTACTGGCTTGAATACTTTTATACTTATGCTACCATGTAGTCAATCCGTACAGAGTTATGTTTGGATTTACCTATCTGGACGTTTGAATTTTGTACTTATATTTTCCCCAGTAAAGGGCATTTAGTTATGGTTAATGTACCTTTTGGTTTAGTTGTTCAAAAAAGAATTGAATTTTTCTTGCATGAGTAATTGTCTTCAAAAGCTGACATGGGAATGGTGCAGGAGGCCTCAATTGGTGGGGAAAAAATGGACTACAGTTTTGGGTTATGTTGCATTTGGAAAAGTCGAAAAGGGAATAAACATAGTGATAGTTTGATTCTTTGTGGCTAAATGGGAGACATAATAGAATATATTTCTTTGTCTTAGAAAAGGGGGAAAAAAAAAAACAATAGAGCAATAGGAGATAGTTCTAAACGGATCTAAAATCAACTTCTTTTGTGAATGCATTAGCATTTCAAACTATACTTGAATTGCTAACTAAATGTTGAAACAACTAATGTGGAGGAACAACATGACCTGGGTAACATCCACGACAGTGAAAATGAAGAGGAGTGACACCTTGTTATGTTCGTCCTCTTACTAAAACTACTGCTAGGTCACTGAGGATGAAGGTTGGTGCCACAACCGTGTCTTTTACCTATGTGAAGCATAATGGTCCTAATAACCATTTATGGATCATAATAACCAATAGAGGTAGTTGCACTAATGTTTTCTTTGAAGACATTGTTTGCAGTTAGAGCCACATCTATACCTCTATAAAGTTGCATGGCTGAATTACACTAATCTCAAGAGCATTGATAGGTACTTTCTCACCAGCTCTATTGGTGGCTTTGTGGATATGGTAGAATGTGAAGCCCTTCCTTTGAAAGTCTGTCATACTCTTCCTGATTGACTGTGACTGTTTGATAAGAAGGCACATCATTGTGGGTATGCAACTACCTACTCTCTTAAGCATGGCAATGAAGAGAGGAAGTTCTTCCTGCTAAATATCCAATAGATACCATCTCAAGAATTTAGTGGGATGATCGTTCCTTCTTCAGCCTGCTGACCTAGCTGGCTTCCTTGGTGCTACTCAATGGAACAGTTCTTTTCAAAGAATGAGAATTGATGTAGCAGTACTCAACTGGTTGGTCAACATGACTGGCTTTGGGAACGAAACTCAGATGGAACCAGCCATTCCTTTGGTAGTTTGTTTAATCTTCAGGTCTCTTTATTACTTTTATTTTGAGTTTGATATGTGAGGACAGGAGATAGTGTTTGATATCAAGTTAGTTTCAGCTGTACAGTCTAGTTTGGAGTCTTTGTATGTCTTTTCATATATTAGCGTGTATTCAATGAATAGTAGGGATTTGAAATGTGAAGTACTATATTGCTAACATGAGTGCATGATTATGTGATTTTCTGTTCCTCCTGCAACTTTAAAATCCATCCAAGATTTCTCTCTTTTGTCTAACTGGCCCTTCACCACTACGTCAATGGTTCCTCCATATTAGTAATTATCTGGTTCTAGGTGATAAGGATTAGTTCTTTTTATTGTATATGGTTCTTTGCGTTACAATTTTTTTTTTTTTTTGTGTGGATTTCAAGGCTTAACTAGTTAAGTATTATAACTTTAATATATGGTATATACTTTGGATAAACATTTATCTGCTCTAAATTAAGGAAAAAGGAAGTCCTAATTTTCCTCATTTTCTTTGTATTTATTTATTTACTATAATTTGATAGGCATCCATCTTGCTACTCTTGTATTCGTGTGAATACCCTCAAGTCTTCAAGTGATGCCATTATTCTGAAGCTATTGGAAACCCTGAAAGAAGCAGGGCTTAACTGTGCTACTGATGGCAATAGCACAACTAATGCCTCTGCTGATGTTGAGATGAGTCAGAAGCAAGGAAGCTTTTCAAAGGAAATCCATCATTTTCCAGACCACCATTTTGAAACAAAGACTGGAGAATTTGGAGATGGGGATGCTTTGCACAAGTTTTCAATATCTAAGTCTCAGATCCCTGGATTAGACAATGTTGTGTTTGTTAAAGGTTCAGGACCCCACTCCATTGAATATGGTGATGCATCTAACAAACTTCTGAAGGAGGTCCTTGTGAGCCGCAAATGTGCTGAGGCAGTTCTCCGAGGTGCTCAGGTACAGTGGTTACTGTATGGTTCTAGAAGATTTTTTCTCTCCATTCTGCCGTACCATGTAATTTCTGTATTTCATCTGGCATGGGCATTGAAGAACACGTGTCTATCCTAGTTGAAAAGCTCATTACGGGATATTCCATTTGTTATAATGTATTTATACAAATTTAGGGAAATCAAATCCTCTCTTGTGCTTTGGTTTGTAATTATACGACTGTACATCTGCTGTACATGTGAACTTTTCCCTTTGTCTAATGCTATTGCCCTTTCTTTCAAGAAGTATTGCTTATGTTTGGTTCCTTCACGGTCTTGAGTTGTCTCATGCATGGAAGCTGTATGGTCTGTGGATCATTAAATATTACTTCTAATAAAAGTCATGACATCATGTACTTCCATGCTAATGCAAAATGTCAATTGTATTTTCTTTGGGTTGGGGAGGAGGTTGTGGGGGAATAGAGGAAGGGTGCTTTCTACTCTTATGTTATTTCCCCCCTCTATTAGTGAGTGTGAGGTTTATCAGCAGCAAATGAATGCCAAGACAAAGGTGCCTTCAGGGGTAACAACATGAGTACCTAGGTGGGTGCTGATGGTGAAAAGAAACATGATACTCTTCATTAAGAGGGCTTCCAAAGAAATAAGAAACAGTGCTTGGCAGAGAATCATGAACTGGCAAGGCTTGGGAGATGCCTTAAAAGTTAGAGCTTACCTAGCCAAACCATGAACTAGCAATTGAATGCTCTAATAAAGATTATCAAACCCCTAGGACACATTGATACTTACATCAAAATTGCTAGTTCATGGTGCTCTTCATTGATACTTGTCGAAATCAGACAGGTTTTGATGGGATCGCGTGGTTCAAGCAGTTCTGGTTGAACCACGTCTAAACCTGGTAGTATATCAAATATGGTTGGAACCTGGTACGAGAATTGACTAAGGTCTCGTATTTTAAAATGTTGAAACTGAGTATCTCAGTCATAATGGCAAGTTCAAATGGAGATTTAGAGCCTTGCTATGAACTATGAAGAGGTTTCCAAGATTATAACTTATCTAAAACAATTTAAATTAGATAAGATATCTTAAAGTACTGCTGGAACTTAAACACGACTAAACGGATGACTAATTAAAAGAAATAAACTCTTAATTGTGGGTTTTTTTTTTTTTGGTGGACAAGAGTATAGATCTGAGTCATGCCAGAACTGCATCTGCAAGGCTGAGTTAAACTGAGTCTAGTACCTGTCTTGATGCTCTTGAAGATGTGCATCAATGAGTCATAAAATATAACCATTCTCTTTATTCTTTATTTTATTTTTTTGAAGTTTCTTGCTAACTGAACTTCCTGTCTGTTGCTGATTTCGTCTCCAGTTTCCTCATTTGATGGTCTATATTACTGTGAATTTCAGTATTCTATGATACTTGTCTTTTGAAATATTCTTGGTAGACAAATGGAATAGTGCTAACAAGGCATTCTTTTCCTCAATTTACCATGGATACTTCAACTTCAGGTATTTGTTCCGGGTGTTTTAGCTTGTAGTGCTCATGTTGAGAAAGGAGATACTGTTGCAGTTTCAGTCGCAGTAGAGCAGCCTAACCTTGATGGTAGATGGAGTGCTGGTATGACACGAGGGACTGTTCTACAGGGGCTCGAGACAGGCAAGTAGTACAGTATTTGTCTGCCATTCCTCTACAAGGAGCCTCTTTAGTTGCATATGGTTGATGTAATTATTTTTGGGTCAATGTTCAACCTGTTGCTTTGCCCTGACTAAAGGTTACAAGTATAACTGTCATGATGAGTCCATTATCTGTTCAAAGGAACTTAGCTACTCATGCATCAACCTTTTTATAAATTCAACATGCTTCGCTGGAAGAAGGCAGTTTATGCTTCAGAAAATTTGGTTCCTTGTGAACTAATGACCATGTTAGACTTCAAACTCAACATTCATCTTATGTGAATAATGTTCATTACTATCTGATTGGGTAGATGCTTTTGAGGTTTGCTTCATTCTACATGAAATAGGAGTATGGATGAGCATTGTACACCATAACAAATGCTGCTTGGGCTCAACAGAAAGCAGTTCACAACAGTAACAACAACCATAACCTTTTCCCAAGTCAATGGGGGTAGGCTAGATGGATCCATATGAGCTAAATAGAAGAGATGAGAGAAATAACAGTAGTAAATGCAAGCATAAACGAAGACAAGTAGGAGCCATGGTAGCATTCCAGGAACATCCTTTACTTGGGATCAGCCGCACGGTTCCTCTGTCAGCACTCATATGGGCCTCTAGTCCTAGTAGCTGTCTGCAATGGCTACTATAATTATCTGATAACATTGAGAAATCCCTTCTGAAAGTCATGAAGTACAGAGAGTCATAAGTGCATATCACTCCTATAAGCATAATTGACACCCTTGGAGACACCCACAACTGACAACCCCTTGTTACACTTCCAAAATGTTGCCTCATTAGGGAATCTAAGTTTCTGTTAGAATTGTAGTTTTCAAGGTGTTGCCTTGTGCACCTTGGTGAGGTTTTGACCTAGGTTTAGGCTGTTTAGCACCATATTCATCAACTAATGTATTTTTAAATTTTAAGGGCTTATTACCTATTGGGCTGGACTTGGCTTTTTGGTCCAAGATGGTTCATCAACTGAAGAAGTGAATGGGCTATGTTTCTGTTAGCTCCTCTGTCATACTTTTTGCCAAACATCTTGGCATCTACATCAGTATCAGTCTGTATTGGTACTGTAACAGCTGTATATATACCATGTAGGTTCTGTATATAAATGTTCAGTTATCTATTCTGGGGTTGCATTGACATGGTCAATCTTGATATGTACTGGCTGTATCATATCACTAACCGATTCCATGATATCTATATGACAAACACTTTGTAGGATGAAATTGAAATGGAAGTTGGTATTATGGTTGAAGGTTCTCTTTTGTGGAGGATTTGTGTACAATGATCATCCTTGCATTTTAAGCCCGCCACCTCCACCCTGGAGAAGAAGGGAAAATAAAGATTAGAGGAAAATAGATGGGAGTTATTCTTGCATGGATGTATACCTATTGATCAATAGGCAACATGTTAAAAAGCATCAAATTATCTCTAATTTATAGAGTTCTCTCTTGATTCAGAAGTCTGTAATGTGGCAGCATGCTCTTGGACTATGAAATGACTGGTTAGCACCCCCATCCCCTATTGGAGTTGGGAGCTGGTTGATGCTATATCAGGAAGGGTACTTTGTGTTTTGAGTTGAGTTGAGTTGAGCTCAGTTAACTTGCTATGTGACTAGATGCACTTGAACTATTGAAGGGGTTTACCTCTGTATCCTTCCATAATCTGTAGTTCTGGATTGTTTGACTTTTTTTCCGGATCCCTTCCTTTCTTGTGTAAGTTATAATTATCAAGGATGCAGGCAGTACATAGAAAGAGACATCATGTTCAGATGGCTTTTATAGGAATCAGAAGAATCTAATCTTTGACTACTTCTGTTGATTGCCTGAATGTATTAGCTTAAGACTGCTTAGATCCTCTGTTCTGATGTATGTTAAATGGCAGATCCTTTTTATCATGAAAGAAATGGTCTTTATATTGGTCAAGGAACTACAATGATGTCAAGGGCTGGGATCTTCCGTGCTTCAGAAGGAATAGCGGTGGAAATGACAAATAGAGTATATAGTCTTCCCTCCTTCAATGGTATATTTCCTTTGTTTCCTGCACTCAAGGTTGCCAAATGCTTTTACCCCTTAATTTCCCCATTGTTGTTTGCTTTGATGTGTAAGCAGTCATTTTAGTTCTCTCATAATCACAATTGCTTTAGATGTGGTCCTGTCAATTTTAATCTTGAAAAGTTTTGGTACTTTAGTGGGATGATTTGATTGACAGAAAATTATTGAACTTGGGTTAATATTTATAGATAAAAAAATTCACTAAATCTTAAGGAATGTTAAGCATGAACCACTAAAGACCTAAAAAGGTAACAGAAGTATGTCAATATAACTAGAGGAGATTTCTTCCTTCTCATGAACAAGTTTCAGGATTCTTTGTACTAAATGACCCCATTACTCAAAGAGACACTAATGAGATCCTTTATATTGTAATCAAGATCCTTTCAATCATGGTTTGCGGACGACTGCAGAATGCCATGGACTTAAAGAAATTGATGTTTGTGGATTCAAATTCAGCTCAAATCCTAAAACTTCTCTATTTTTATAAGAGGTACGGATTATAAACAAGTAATTAGATAGATAGCAAGCCCAATCAGCATTTAGTTTATGCTTCAACTCTGAGGTGACTATGCTTCATGTACGACAATCTATTTGTCCTAAGTTGAAATCTTTGATCCTTCATGTCTTTATACTTCTCTTGGCTTTATGTTATATGTTAACTTTGTTTCCATGAGTTTCTATAAGACAAGTTGTTTGGTCTAAAATGTGAGTGCTATCTTTTGTCTTGGTTCATTTCAGATGTGCTTGAGGGGGAAATCTTTCTTCAAAACTTGCCCAGCATTGTCACTGCAAATGCTCTAGGTACATTAGTACATATTGTTGCATGATATTTGTTCTTCATCTGGTGTCCCATTTTGTTCCTTATGTGTTGCCCTTATCCAGAATTTCTTTTTATAGTTTCTGGAGAAAATTCTTGGTTTTGCTATTCACCTTTATGCAGATTGTTTTGGACAAATAAATAAATTCATTAGCCAAAGGAAAGGGGGAGGGATAGAATACAATAGCAAACCAAAGAGCAAAGCCCGTCCAAAAGCAAAGAAGAAGCAGTCTCAACAAACGGCACCAAGCTTTCCAACATAGCTAAAAAGGGAGAGCAGCTAAAGAGAAGAGAGCTCAGAAACACTAGGCAACATAGTGAACCATAGAACAATGCCAATAGGCCAAGCTAGACTGGGCAAAACCTAGTTTCTTTCTTGAAGACTTGAAATCAACAAGTCTCCATCAACTTGGTAATGCCCCTTGGTAATACGGTTGCTTCTCCTTAGAGCCCACAACCCTAAACCCCCTGGCCCCCCTTGGTTTGGTTCAAAGGCTTCATTCCTCGTTATTCCCTTACCCTTTGGAGGGCCCTTAACCATGCCTTACCTACCCAATCCTTCCATATTAGCCGCCACATCCCTACAAACCCCAATTGCATCCTCTGTTGGAATGGTTTGGAGGACCTTGAACACCTATTCTTTTCTTGCCCTTTCTCCAGATCTATTTGGAAAAAAGCCCTAGCTTCCATTTGATCCCGTTCGAGGCATTCTTTTGGATTTACCCGTGATTGGTCTTGGATTTTGAGAATCTTTTCAGGTACTTCCATTTTCGATTGGATCGGTAAGCTAGTATATTGTGCATCCATTCATCACCTTTGGTGGGAGCGCCAACCTTCGGAGATGGATTTCCAAATCCCGTTCTATAAATTGGATTTGGAATGCCATCTATTTTGATGTTTCATCTAGATTGTTAGCTATTCCCCATCCCCCGGTTGATGATACCCCAAGGAGCAGGCTTATTGTTGTCTCCTGGGGTCTTAGTTCTTCGTTTCGGCCTCCTGCTTGAAGGTCTTGTTCTCTTGTTTCTTTTAATATAATTATTTATTCATCCAAAAAAAAAGGGGTTGAGTTTCGGTCTTGGGAATTCCCTCAAAGACGTCTTTATTGCACAATGAAGAAAGGTCTGGATTACTAGAGACAGGCTGCCTGCAATAGGAGTTGATCGTGTCGCTAACCAATCAAAAATAAAATCCTATACTAATCTGCGGGGGGACTATGGGAACTAAAGGCTGTTGATTGATTAACACTAATTTAAACTAAATCTATTAATTTGAAACTTAAACTATGATATGTGAGATCTTTGGGTTTCGTCCCCAATTCTTTTCCCTAACCGTTACTCTCACTTCAAAGCAAATTGGGTGGTGTTCCTGTTGCCCTATCTTCGCGCTATTGTCCTTCGCGGGCTTGGCCGCTAGTTCCGAGCTATGCATCTTTGGCCAAACTCAAACACAATCAACTAGAGATATGCAATCTTATGAAATGCTGGTTCATCTACATCCCTGAGGCTAGCTACTCATTATCATAGTTCATAGATGATGAAACATGGGGGGGGGGGGGAGTGTGGTCTTCTTCTTCGCATGGAGAGTCGGCCGCTTTGCCGTCTTCCTTCTCGTGGTTGGCTTCTCTTTTTGTCTCCCGCACACTGAATCCCCTCTCTTTACCCGTCGATTTGACCTTTATTCTTTCGGAATTTGGAACTCCGGGTTGTGATATTTTCAATATCATTCCATAGCATCTTGAATCACCGAAATCCAGCTCATCGGAGGTTGCCCTACTGGGTGGCTTTTCCCGTTTTCAGTTTATTACCATTTGTTCCTTAACCTCCACCTATTTCCAATTTGGCTGTCTACTTTTCATGTTTCTTGGCGCGATTGTGCCATGTTTAAATCCACCAATATCTATTATTTGCCACTTTACTCCATATTATCTCTAATTCCAAATCTCCTTATTCCTGATCACTACTCAATTGCTCTCTTTAATTATGTTGGGTTTCTTTGGTTGCTGCTATCGGAGTTGGGGGAACAAATGAAGGAGAAGGGGCTAGCCATGCTTTTAAGAAAATTGGATATCCCTAGAAGGGGGGTTGCACTGGAATGACAGGTGGAGAGGAAGAAGATATCAGTTGAGAATGGGGGGAGAGGGGAGGAGGAGAGGGCCACAGGTGGAGGGTTGGGGGAATATGAGTTGGAGGGGATGGGTTGAGAGTTCAATGGGCTAGGAGAGGTTGGATTGAGTGGAGGGTGAGGGTAGGCCAAGTACCCTAGGGAGGGGGAGGGAGGGAGAAATGGTGGAAGAGGAGGAGAGAAAAGGGTTGGGAAAGATGAGTTGGGCTGAGTGGTGTGAGTGGGTGGGTCACAATTTGAGAGGGGAGGGGAAAACGTGGGCTAGAGATTTGGGATGTGAGAAGGGAGGGGGAAGGGGTGGCTTGGGCCAAAACAGGGGGAAGGATGGGCTGAAATCGAGAAGGGTTCTTAACTGGAATGGCAGGGGTAGGCTTGGGTTGGGAGAGAAAAACAAGAGGGTTTTTTGTTTTTTGGGGTAAAGGTGATTGGTAGTGGATTGGTGGATTGTGCTGGGGAAGATGGTCAGAGGGGGCAGTAGTCGGTGTTGGTAAGAGAGGGGGAAGGCCTGAGTCGTCAAGGGGGTTTTGGGAGAGAGGAAAAGGGGGGGAGAGGGGGAGTGAGATAGGGATCTTGCGGGAGCCTTCATCTGGGCACAAGAATTGACCTTGCAAAGACAGTGACTATGACTCAAGGTTCTTCTTCGCTGTCACAGAGGTGGTCAGCAAGGATGCAGATTTTTTGTTCACTTTTTGGCTTTCAGATTTGGAGAAATCAATTTATTGACATGAAACTTAGAAATTAGCTAATTAAAAAAATTATATATGGTGTATCTAATATTGTATTGTCTGGTTTTTTGAATTTATTACTTTGCCTTATGCGATTGTAGATCCTCAGCCTGGGGAGCGTGTATTGGACATGTGTGCTGCTCCTGGAGGGAAAACAACTGCAATTGCTATGCTTATGAAAGATGAAGGAGAGGTCGTTGCTGTTGATCGATCTCACAATAAGGTGCATCATAACAGAACATGATTACAAAATTGTCCTCTATTTCCATACATTCCTTGACATGACAGATGAATCAAATATCTGATCATCTAAATTAGGCAACTTTATCTTTGGAATTTCAGTAGCAGGTTTTTGATAAATTAAACCATGCCTCTAAATTAATGGATTTAATTGTAAAAAACCTTTTATTGTAGGATTGCTACCTAAAAGCTCACTAACATCCTTATAATTAGTGACCAAACTTTCATCTATAACAAAATGGTACCTGAATATGCTAAAGTCCAGATCTTTGGAATCCAGTGTCAAAAATAAACTAGTCTTTTGATTGGTTAACATATAAAAGCAAGACAAACATATCCTTCCCCACCCCTTCCCCATGTATTCCTTTTTATCTTGTTGGCAAAAATGAGGTTTAACATTTATTCTTTCAAAGATAAAAGAGATCTCTGACACAATTTTTTTTGAGCCAGTGAATATCAAAGCAGCAAACTGTAGACTGGTTAATTTGGTTCAGGAAAATGACTTAATGTCCATAGAGATACATAAGTGCATGCTGTGTTCTCTATAGACATATCCACTTCCAATTCCAAGGTTATAATGTCGGTCTTATCTCGTTAGATGGATTTAGTTAGTCTGAAACTCAAACACCAAAATCCTTTTTTTTTTTTTTTTTGGTGAATACAAATATCAATACCAAAGAGAAGAAGTTTTTTCTCTTTTTGGTTGGGGCAGGCGGGAGAAGAATGTACAAGGAGAGGAGAAAAAAGGGGTGTGAGAGGGGAGTGTGAAGCAACGTCAGCCTTAAAATGGCTGGATGGGTTGTAAAATGGTAGGATTAAGGCCCAAGGTGACAACAATATGCCTGTTCTTTGGGGACTCAACGAGCAAGTAGCATTGCCTAGGCTACATGGCAACACCTGACCTGTAGGTGCCACCAAATGACTTGAACAAAATCATGCTTGGTTTCTATTTTACAAATGAGTTTGAGCTTGCACACTATATTTTTGGGAAGGCAAATGGCAGCCAACAACTGATGGGATGAAGGAATTTGGAGGTCTCTTTGCATTTCCACAAAAAGGCATAAAAAAGAGTTTCAATGGCTTTTGATAGTGGTTTTTTGGAGAAAGATGCCATGATAATAGATGTATGAGGATTTAAGGACTGATATAATGAGAACAGTCCTACCATAAAATCTTGTTTTTTCTGGTTTTTGTTGTGTTTGCTTTTTCTTATAGATTGAGATATATATATTCTCTTTTCTTCATCCTAGGTGATGGATATGGTAATTATTTGTTTTTGATGAACTAGGTGATGGATATCCTTAAGTTGGCTGCTGAGATGGGGTTGACTTGCATAACTGCATGCAAGCTTGATGCCCTTAAAGCTGTTTCACTAACAGGCCAGTCAGTTGATTTTGCCACTCAGAATTGTAATGAAGAAAATCAAAAGGCAGATTTTGGAAGGTTAAGTACCCTTGAATACCCAGTGGAAGTTGTACAATTCCCACTGGAAGGTGTCAATGGTTGTTTGACTCACGATGGAAATGGTAAGTAAAGCCTCTTCTACAATCTGTTTATTATTTATGCTTTCACTTTTTCCAGATAAGGGGGAAGGCTAGAAGCCATAAACTAAAGTCATGCTTTAGAGTTCCAAAATATAACAAAATACTTATTTTGTTTTGTGCTACCAGGATACACTAAAAAGTAATAATTATTAGCATAACATGCATACTATTGAGAAATGCTATAATTTGGTGTCTAATAATTCATAGATTAGTTGAATAGCTTAGGCAGGGATTTAGTTTTCAAGAATTGAGTCAGTGAATAGTCATTGATAGCCACTCAAGTTTGTGAGTGTTCTTACAGATTACTGTTATCGGGCAGAATTCATGGTTCTTTACTTCTCAGGGCTGGCTGGTTATGTCACCTGCTTCATAAACGGATGTAGTGCTCTTTTGAGATCTAGTTATTGCTGAACTTAGAGTGATTTTAAACAGGCCTATTATTTTTCTTATTGACTATGTCTCATTCCCAGAAGGGATTGATGATAACCAACTCAACAAATCAGCTACCAATAAAAAGGTGAATCAAGGAATTTACGACAGCAAAGCTCACATCAGGAAGAATGCTCGTAGACTGAGAAATGGACCTGGAAGAGGTCATTGCAGGGGTGCCAGGGTTGACAATTCAAAGGGTTTCCCTCCTTGTAGTTTTGATCGAGTCCTTCTTGATGCTCCCTGTTCTGCCCTTGGTTTAAGACCTCGACTATTTGCTGGATTGGTGAGACTTACTGACAATTTTTGGTTACCTTTGTTTCCTCATTATATTTATTGTGTTCTTCATGATACGGTTGAAATTAAAAGCTTCAAGATTTATGCCACTGAAACTTCAAGAGAAAAAGATAGAGGGTACACTATTCACTAAATAGAGATAATGACCCAAGATTCATTTTTTCAATAGACACTGCCCCTCAGAAAAAGGCTTATGATGGGGTACACTGATACCCAAAAAGAAAACAATGCCAGCACATAGAAAACCTGGTACAATAGTGTGAAAGAGCATTGAATCTTTTTGGACCATAAAAACAAACTAGATCACAGGTGTGCTTGTCCTGTGAATTCATGACCTTATTTTTGTCCATGATAGAGATGGTGGGATTGGTGGACCATAGATGCCACAACATCAGATGTTGGATGATTGGAAAACAGATTTTTGATGACATGATGTGGATTAAAGAGATTTTTATATGATGTTAGGTATATATTGTAGCATTTAGAGAAGAGGAGCAATAAAAGAATTACGATTCTCTTTTCATCCTGTCACCTTTTTCTTTTGGGAACTACTTGTCATCTTACTGTTACACCTAAAATAATCATGGGGAGGGGATCAGTGACGAGACATATGAATTAAAGAACTGCGAGAAGGATTTTTATCTACTTAGGTACTGACAAGGTCATGTTTGGTCATCTCCTTGATGTTTGATTCTGACATGTGCCTATTATTTGATCCAACGGTTGTCAACATTTCAGTAAAAAAGAAAAAGAAAAAAGATTTCTTATTCGCTCACTTCTCATTCTCTCTACACATGACACCAACGGGCACAAAATGTAGGGTTACAACAACATATAACAGAAACCTTTGTGCTTCCTAGATTTTGAGCACCTGATTTTTTGTCTCTGACCACGTGTTACAACTGTTTATCTGAAAAGCTCGAGCTGTTAAGAAAGGGCTACTACAATTTGCATCACATACATCAACAATGATGATGATCCCATTGATGTCCTCAGTAGGATCCTGCCATATTCAAGACTTGTGATGCCAGACTTAGAAAGCTTAAGCAAGTCTGATCTAATTCAAAAGGTAAAAGTGGGCTAGGCCATTTTGAAGTTTTTCTGCTGGTATTTTGGGAAAGTTATAGATAAAGTCTTTGTGTTGGCATTTCCACCTTCCTACTGTTGCAGCATAGAACAATGTACAAGCAAGCTAAAATTCCATGGGGCTAACGTGATTTTCAGCCATTGGGAGATTTCACTGTTCTAGATATTGAATTCAAAAGCCTCTGCTTATCATTGTTCTCTTCCTCTCTCTCTCTCTCGCGTGCTCTTACACAATGGCTATTTTCTTTATTTTTCATCACAATCTGTGGTATGGGATGGTGATGTGGAAACAGGCTTGGGCATAGTGGTGAGCTAGAGGACTATCAAAGGAGTATTATAGCACATTGGAGATGCCTGGTGCTTACCCGATATGCCAGCAGCATTGACCAAGCCTGGCTGCTGTGGCAACAAAAATGACATTAAGGTGTTGGTTGCACAATGATGGAGATGTCCTTAGAGAATTGCAAGGAGAATGTATCTTGGTGGTGACGGATATGGAGACCATTTAAATTTGCTGTTCAACATCTGTATTTTTGAAGAACAAAAACTGTTAGTTCTGAAGGCTCCTTTGCTGTTTCATTTGAGATTGGATAGATTTTGAATGATATCAAAGCCCATCACATGAATTTCACCATAACTATTCTGCTCCAGGATGCAAGATGGGCAGTGAAACCTGTCTATGTATGACTGGTGTATGGTGGGAAAATTTGTTTGTTTCCCCCCCCCCCCCCCCCAAGTTTGGTGATAGTTGACTAAAGAACATGCATAGGTTGGTATGAAATGGAGTTATATAGTAAGGTACTTTCCCTATTCAAAACCCAGTATCGTTTTTTTTTTTTTTTTTTTTTGGGGGGGGGGGGGGGGGAGGGTTGTATGTTTTGGGGGTATTAATACTTCAAGGGCAAAGTTTGAGTGGTGGAGGAAAAGGACAGCCATCAGTGCTGCTGCCCCCCCCCCCCTCTTTCTCTTCTCTAACTTGGGGCATACCTCTGACTGTGGGGAACCCCCTACAGAGGCCATCTGAATCCCTTGGTCAATGGAGAATCCAGCCATCAATGGTTGTCATTGTCCCCACACTCCCTCCCTTCCCTCTGCTTGGTCTGACTACCCCATACTGTAGGGGATCCCCGATAGGGGCCATCCAATCCCCTTCTTCAAGGGAGAGTCCAGCTACCAATGGTGGTCAATGACTGCACTCTACCCCTCCCCTGCACATAGGAGTCTAAAATACACCTGTACTTTGGGGGATCCCCATATAAGCAATCCAAACCCCTTGGTCAAGGAATTCTCCCATAACGATTGGTGTAGGAAAACTAGATACTTATTTCAATTATCAATATTTATGATTATATTCGTTCTACTCATTTGATATTAAATTTAATCCTTCCAGTCTTAGGCAACCATTTTTGTGTTCAGCTTTATGTTTCCACTGGAAGCTAATTCAACTTACTAATTATTGTGTTATGCAGGAAACAATAGAATCTTTAAGAAACCATGGGAGGTATCAGAGAAAGATGTTTGACCAAGCTGTCAAGCTAGTTCGGCCAGGCGGAGTCATTGTGTATTCCACGTAAGTGTGCATTAGAGGTTTCTTCTTTGTTATTACTTTTCAGCTCACTCCCAGCGCTTTAACAAAAGTTTATATATAATGAGTTCAATGTGACTGGGGAATATAAGTTTGTCTCACTATAATGAAGTAATGTATTGCAATCATGTTCCCAGGATCAATTTCAGAAGATGGTAAGTATTGCAGCCTGCATACCGTGATGTTTGTCATGTGGTGTTAAGAACCTTTGATTTCATTTGTTGGCAAGTGTAGTTTTCATTAGTTACAGTGGACTTCCTTGATTGCTAATTGATAAATTTGTCTAGAACCTCAGGATGTAATATCTGACTTCTGGGAAGATCGACAGATTCACCAGGAGAAAAGTGGACTGATGGGAGGTCTTCCCTTGTATATATAATGAATAAAATTGTATGCCCCCTACGCATCCAAGAAGGAGAGCACTTAGGAGGTGGATTATATCAGTAGTATACTTCTATACCATTATCATTTTAATTCTTGTTCCAGTGGTCAGGACTAGATTCAATAGCTTTGATTTGTAGAAAAACTAGCCATGGTGCTAGGGCTTGTGCTATTAACACATCAGTGGTTTACTCTATGACATTTATTCATTTATTATATGAATTTAATATTTAAATCATGCTTCTTGCATGACATCATATTCGAATTCATATATCCAAATCCTCTTTTAATTTTTTGGATCCTTAGATATCATAATCCTTGGCTGATTCAACTTTTCAATGAAGATACTTGACTGAAGTATCCATTGGATATAGAACCAAACTCAATGTGGATGAGGGTACACAATTCGTATTGTGAAATATCCAACATACACTTCAGTCACAAAATTAAATAATGTATCAGGAATTGTGAATTAGTTACTTATACATCTCTGTCTAGGAGGCATGAATTATTTTAGTGACTAAATTTTGTGTTGTACAGTTGATTTGGCAAATGGGATGATAACAGGAGGAATTGGTATATATCAACAGATCACCCAACCTTCCAACATTGGGAGTATTAAGTAACTATTTGTGTGTGTGTGTGTGTGTGTGTGCATGTGTTATTTCTTTCTTTATTTTTTAGCTTTTTTATTGGTGTCTATTTTATCTTGATCTGTAGTGTCATTTGGGAAGCAAAGTTCATATTTGTGTATTGATTTTTTAAAACATTAGAACTCAATTTTATGTTTTGGGAAAACATTGTTTTGGTAAGGGTAAAACTTCAATTATGTGAAGTGGTATTATATTCTTTCATGTATAATTGTTTAGTTGTTGTCACTAATATCTCTTTCTGATTGTGGTTGTGAGTTTTGGTGTGGATATGATTATGTAATATTTTTGCATACGTCCTACTTTAATTTTTTAGTTATGGTTCATGAAGCTCTTTTTAAACCTTAGCAAATTTAAAGTGGAGATGGTAACTTCACATTGAATGTTTTAGTTTCAGTAGTTCACTTTGTGAAAACTGCTGTTGAATTTTTTTATTGTCCTAAATCTTTTTTTCTTCACCTAGATATTGTGAAAAGAATCAGGAGGTATTTTGAACTATAAATTTCTTATGCTTCTAGATGTACAATAAACCCTGGAGAGAATGAAGCACTTGTTCGTTATGCTTTGGATAAATACAAATTCCTCTCCCTGGCTCCTCAGGTGAGTGCTTACTGCTGATTTACTTGATTTCTCATATGCTTTGACATTATTTATACCTCCAATATATCATGGTCCAATATTTCCAACTAGTGAGGATATCTCCCTTCACAATCAAATTGCCTTAAATTCTCTGACATGAGTTACTAGTACATTTAACTATCAGGCTCTGCTTGTTTTGAAAAAAATTCACTTTAAAAAAGTCAATATATACAAATCTGCTGGTTGAAAGTTCTAATCTTTTTCTAATGGAAAATTTTAGAAGACTTTTAGACAAAATATTAATAGTCAACTTTTGGGGTTAAGGAAAATGTGAGGCAATTTAATTGAAGAGAACATTCAAGGATGCATCTAGTCTTGGATTTCGAGTCATAGCTCAATTACCTAGACTGAGAATTTCCAAGAAACTCTGTTATCAAAGCGTTGCCAAAGTGGACATCAAGGTGATGGTCAGCCTTATTGATGAGCATCAAGGGACGCATTGTATGCCATATTGATGCCTTATAAGTTGAGTGTATCTTTCTTGACATTTTATGCTTAGATTTCATTTCCTTTTTTTTTTTAGGGTTGTTTTTTTGGGGGTGGGTGGGGGGGGGGGGGAGGTGAGAGATTTCTTAGAGAGATCAAAATTTATCCCACAACACCACATATTTTGATTGTACACTTTGTTGTAATGAAAATGATGGGATCCTTTTAAGATAAAAGGGTAAAAATAAAAAAGCAAAAACCTAATTGTTAAAGAGACCAAATTGTTTATTGGGACTTATTAGAAATCAAATTAGAAGAAATAAAAGAAATTTCATTCCATACAACCATCAAATTCCTTACTAGTTTGACTTCATAAAGGGTTAATACAATTACTGCTTTCATTTTCATATTTTGTATGAATCAAAATCATATGTTATTATGCTATGTTGCTATTGTTACATGATGAGATGGTCTTATATATCTTTCATTACTATGACTAATTTTTGTTTTATACGCAGAATGATATAAGTTTTAATGTGTTATTTGTGCCACATAAAATGGTGTTAATGTGCAGTTAAATGCTTTGTTTGCCCAGGTGATGCCTTTGAGGCTGCCTAATTTCCATGGCGCTTAGGAAGGCCCCCAAAGGCCTTGGTCCCCTTGCTGCCTTGATAACTATGCCAAGAAAGATATGGTTGGTGGCTGTGGGGGACAATTTCTCTCTTAGCTGAAAAAACTATGAACAGAACATGTGCATTCTGTAAATAGTAATGAAAAAAAAAAAATGGAAGAAATAGGGAAAAGAAGAAAAAGATGTATCGCTGCAACTGTGGGGAGTCATAGCCATGAGGGTTAGCTCCCAGTTCTATTCATACGATAAGGCAACATATTAGGGGCAAAAAAAATCCAAGAAAACAAAAAAGATTTTTATTTTTACTGTGAACAGTACCCAAAACACAATAACACATTCAAATACACACTTTCAGGTGCTACCCAATAAGAACTTTGTGAGATGCCAGTGCAGCTTCTTCCCCAATGAGTGAGAGATATCCCTTCTTTATGCACTACCATAATTCCATATATATAACTAGGCACAAAGGTGTACAAATTGGTCAACATCTTGGGTTTTTAAGTTTGCTCATCTTAGATTCTCCTACTTGGATCGCAAACACTAAACGGGAGAGGAGAATTAATGGTTTAAGGATCTATTGTTCCAAGCAGACTAAGCTGCAATAACTCAGCCTTGCCCCAACTAAATTGGGTTGGTTATGTGGATCATTGCTAAACGAGTAGGGAAAACTGGGTCCGCAGAAAGGGGAAGTAACAATAGGGCTCTCGTGTAGCTAAGATAAATTTGGACTCTAATCATGGACACATTAATGAAGTAAATACCTTTCCTGCACGGCTGCACCCCTTATATATCGACCCACTGGGCCAGTACAATAACAAAACCCAACAATTAAGAACCCACCTTAATCTATATCAAATTCTGTCTCAAATTTAAGCCAGATCTGCAATAATTGTGGTGGTCATACAAATCAGTTGGTGAACTAATTTCAATCTTTGTATAGGGTTTCCCGTTTTCATCAGCTATTGTGTCCATGTGCTCAGAGATAATAAATATGTGTTGATCAAGACACTCAGATATGTTGATCTAAATGTTTTGGTCTGGATATGGATGTATATTTTTACCGCGTTATTGTCATGCTTTTATTTAATGTGTATGTTACAATTAGCCCGCTTCTGGTTCTGTCTTATTACGTGTTTGATCTGGGGGTCTTCCTATTGTAACTTGTTTCTTCATTTGGCTTCCAAGAGAAGCATAATTTCTGTACGTGCGTAAGTAGGTCATCCTTAACCTCATAAAGGTTGTTGGAATACCAAGAATTAGAATTTGATATTTCTTTTTATTGATCGTAAATAATTTGCAGATACTAAGCTTTACTGTCTTTTAAAGTTCTGACCAGATATTTATGATGCATCCAGAAACCAAGAATTGGAGGACCTGGCCTTGTTGGTCACTTCACACGTTCTGATGGAACAATTGAGTAAGTTCTTGTCTCCAATCAAATCCTGGTCTTTATTTATTATGCAACTCGACGTTGAGTAAGAAACTGTTATTTGCCAATTTTTTTGTAGCATATTACTATGAACTCTTCTGCTTTTTAATTTAGTTTGCTACTGATTTCATCTTGCAAATTTGTTTCTTGTGGAATACAAAGGCATTATCCGATCATCTGTGTGGTTATTTATTTACTTTTCTTTTTCACTATTTTGGCTACGATTTATAAAATGTTTGACTGACAGATTGGTTTATGTCTAACTGCGGTATCAACTTTTTATTGCATCAACATTTTAACATGAAAGTAAGTTGATACTGAATGCATGGGAACATGATGTGCACATTTGATTTCAATCTAATTCTCATTTCTCTCCTAGATTTAGAATTGGTATGGTGATGCAAATATTCTGGCTCTACTACTGGTTGTCAATCCTTCAAGTTGGGCCAGAATTGAGAATGTCCTTGTCCATTTCTTCAACTTAGCACAGATTTCCTTAATTCTTTTCCTTGATTAGTTCAGAAGGTGGTAGCCTCCTCTATGTTCCTTTTGCAGGACTACACTCAGTTTTAATATTTAAGTATTATAATTTCCAATATTTTCTCATTAATAGTAGTATTGACTCAACTGACTTAACTTTGGTGCTTGATTTCAGAGAATGGTTAAGACCTGGAGAGGAAGAGCTGGTTCAGAGGTTTGATCCATCAGCTCCACTTGATACCATCGGTTTTTTCATCGCCAAGTTTAATGTTGGCCAGGACGATTCCTGACTTAGGGCGAGGGTATCCGTTGAGTACCGCAATTTCATTGTATGGTGGTAATCATTTGTCACTTTCAAACTGGAGTGACTATCAATTTTGAGACTGGTAAAAACCCTTTCTCTTGTGCTGTACAATCAATTTTTACGTGGTAGGATCAGAAAAGCTACTTTATTCAATTGGTTGAGCTGAGTACTGAGAAGAAACAATAATAACTTATCATCCCGTTTGTATCTTTTTGTCCCCCCAACCAAAGATTCCTCTTTTCATGTTGGATTGTTCTGGTTTCCTGTATTGTGCTCACCCGTTCTGTGAGGTTTGATGTCAGCATCGGTTTATACTTTACAGCAGTAGGTGGTGGATATGATAGGCACAGATCAGCAATCCATATGGTGCAGGTGGGAATAGATCCTTAATCTTTTATAAGATATGGTGTAGATGGTTTTGATTTGTCCTCACCTATACCTATGTTGATAAGAACTCAACATCAGATCATGAACAAGTGTGAATTTGCCCAATAAATGAAATAGATGAATGACTAATAGCATCTTCCTCACCTGTAGCTTGGACATAGCTGATATAATTTAACACATGGGTGTATGTCTTTTCAAAGTTCTTCTAGGAGGAAGAGGAATCGTATTGGTTTTTAGGGTTCATTTCTTTACCTTGCAATTTGGTTTCTTTTTATCTTTTCCTGTGCCTTGCGCATGACAATATTAAACCATCAATCTGGGTTCTTATTAGTCTTGTTTTCTTTGGTAGAACCCATTAGTCTTCCTCAGCTTTTACCTATTGATAAGATAAAGACAGTCTCTGAAGCTAGCTACATTCTCCTTTGGTATTAAGGAAAACATAGAACCAAAAAATAATAATAAATCATAAATAACTCTCAACTTGGACAAAGCAAAAAATTCCTACCCGGGATTTAAAATTTAGAAGAAAAAAAAAAAGGGAGCAAAACCAAAATGATATCACAGATCCAAAGAGTCCCAGCTCTAGTTGCAACTTGCAAACCCTAGAATCGTGCTTTTATTGCCAGAGACAACCGATTGGTTGGTCTTCCAAGGAAGCTCCATGCAACTCCATTATACAACCACTACTACCATAACCAAGCTTATCACTTGGGAAGGAAGAAGTAGAAGACCAGTGCATTTCCATATCATCAAGCCTATCAAGTTCATGGGTAGGCAAGAAACGTGTTTCCTTGACTTCAGATGGATCTTCCTCTAATCCAAAATCTGTTGTTGCACCATCCTTGCGATTGCCTTTCATATTGGGATCATCAATCTCTGCTTCTAGAGATTGGATTATGTATTGTAACCTTTCATCCTCCTTCACATCCTCCACTTGTGATGGTTCTTCTAGTAAGAACATGAGTAGAGTTGAATCAATGCCAGGAATCTGGATTCCTTCAGGCTTTTCCTCACCCATGAATTCCCAGTCCTCAAACCCAGAAGCAGCTGCCATATATGCTGTTGACACAGGGAGAAAGTAAAAAGAAGAGATGATGTAATCACTACCAGAGTGTCAAGGGATTAAATAGAGGAGATCCCTAATGGATAAGCCATGGAGCTTTACCCAAGAACTATACCTGGAAGTCACCTTACAGGCACCAAATATTTTATGGTAGATTCAAGACCTCATTTGTGGTGGAGGGAGACCACAACCAATAACTCTCTCCACCATCAAGCAAACTGAAGGGTAAGTAATAGTAGAATGGTACTTTTAAGATTATGGATTAAAGTGAAAAGAAGAATAATGGAGACAAGTGAGCGGCCATGTAGTTGTAATTGAACTAAGGAGAGAAAGAGAGAGAAAGAGAGGTAGGTAGATGGAACCACGCATTACACATTGGGCCAAGACCCACCACCCAGTCAATTCAATGCTTCCGGAATTGAGTGTGGGAACTGATAGGGGAACTTGTGGACTCCAATAAAGGTGTGTGGAAAGGTGTGAATGTACCTTGTGAAGAGACATTTTCCCTATAGAATTGACTAGAACTTAGCAAGAGTAATCAACTTTAATGGGTTTAATTTAACTGGTCTCAAGGAATCCGATCAGTATCTATGGTGGTCATCAAAAAATATGTTTGGAACCCACTCATGACTTGGATGTATTGTTCAATATATTGGTCAGGGTTACATAGGATGCTTATGCTATAACAACATCACCGAAAGCATTCCTTTATTAATTACATTTACATGTGTTTGCAACTCTCAGGAGATGATTCTGTTGCCATGGCTTTCAATGGAAAAAGAAGCAGCAGCAAAAGATAACAAGTGGTAAGACAACTCACAGTGAACAGCAACTAGAGTGGTTGTGTTCAAATAGAACAACATGGGTGTTGTCACTTGTCATAGCATCACCAGACAAATAATTGTGAATGGTGGAGCCATTAATTCCCACTAGTGCAGCACTAGATAAAACAAGAGTTGAGAAAAGCTGGGATTAAAGGGATGGGACCAGACCAGACCAGACCATGAAGAGGCAAATGAATTGGTGGAACACACTGGGTTTAGCTATTGCCGTCAACTATGGTTTTTCACAATGTCCACTGCATCTGTGATCACATCAACTTTAACTTCAATCTAATATTTTGGAGTGTTGGAAGTTGGAAACTACAGTGATGGTCAATTTATGGGGGAGCCAGTTCTGGAAAAAAAAAAAAAGAAAAGAAAGAAGAATATCATGCATGGAACTCAAGGTATTGGAGGTCAGCATCAAGTTAAGGATATTTGAAAATCTGAGTCAGTCAATAAACAAATCATTCATACTTAATGGAAACATGCGTTTCGCATTAAAGAGAGATTCTGGGTATTGGGTTAGTCAAAAATATGGAGAGGGCAACCAAAAAGAAATGAAAAACGTTAAAATATTTGAAATCTGACTGGTTTAAGAATTCTTCTTAGGGTCTCAATCATGTGTGTTGCGAATGTGAAGTTCGTGAAAGTCATGTCCCTTAATAGAAAATTATGATTATAAGCTGAGGTGGTGATAGAATTTAATATCAATGGGGACCAAGTACTCGTATTATTGATATTCCACACATAAAAAAAAGGATTAGAGATAAAATTTGAAGAAAAAAAAATTAAGAGGGGCCAAGTGCTGAGATTTAATTCATGAAAAGAGGATTAGAGGGAAATTTTCTTTTTTGGCAAGTAAAAAGGTTGACCCGACAATTTCTTTAGCACGCTCATTTTCCGCCTTCTGTTCCCCACGCATAGCATTCTAACCTCGCTAATAAGGATTACGAAGCGAGCAGGCAAGAATGAAGACTAATTGAAAGCAGATAAAAATGAATTTAGCTCTCAAACCGAGTTGGCTGGCCATAAACCATGTCCCTAGGATTGGACTGACTAATTATGTAACTCGGCTTTCTTCCATTCCAGTAGATGAAAGCTATAACAAGTAGGCTAGAACTATGACGAATAGCAGTGCAGGAAGTGTCTAAAGGAATGGTTATTCATGATAACCCTAATAGGAATAGATCATAAAAAAAAAAACTGTAATATGAATAGGTACTAAGAGAAGTTTTTGATTGTATTTTTTATCGTTGGCAAGAGGCTGGTAAGAGTTAAAAAAGATAATGACACATCCTACCGTTCTGGAAAAAGCTTGGGTCATGCATGGTTTGATGGTCCTGGGCATAAATGCGCAGGACCCAAGCAAGACCCACCGTTCTACAAGAGTGAAAAGTTTCTCGCATAGACATCTATCCATACTGAAGGAAAGGCAAAGAGAAGTAAAAATTTCATTGTTAGGTTAGTAGATTGATATTTCTAGGAATAGTATCTAATCCTCTTAGAACTAATTGGAACCATTTTTTCAATTTTTTATTTTTCAATGAAGTATGTTCCCTAAAACCCATTTTGTAAACAAATTTTCTCATCAATTTAAATTTAAAATGAAAAAAAAAAAAAAACCATTTTAACAAGAAAACCAAAACCGTTCTTCGAAAATATACCAAACGGTCATCGTGAGTGTTGTTCATCTGAGAGATCTCGGTGTGGAAAAATTAGATCGAGCTTCAATTGCGTAGGATTATTCATTTCAAAAAGTACAGTTGTTAGATCGAGATCTCAATCGAGATTTTCGATCAAATCAAATCAGTTGGTAACAGTCGTTAGATGGGGTCCAATTTTCACATGAATACTTATAATTGGGCCAAACAACCTGCCACCACTTTTCTTTTCTCTTCTTTTCCTTTTCTGTGTTTAATTTTGTTTTCTACTAAAAGATATCTGTCCGAGTTTACCTACCGATTCGACACAGTTACAAGGTAGGGTTTCCAAAGCTGTTAAAAGGTATCTTTTCCAAAGTAAACCATACCAAGGAAGAAAAACAAAATCACAATATTGTAACAAAGGATAAGGAGCTTCCTTCATTAATTAATTAACTATCTCAATCAAATTACATATCTACAGCCATCCAACGGCTACGTATACCGGTCCCACAAGGTTTCATTCAAAACGGACACGTGGCAACATTTTAATTAATAGTACATCACTGAATCATAAGTTTGCTGCCATAAGGGGCTGTATGCCTGCTCCTCCACTGGCGCTGTATAGTATAGGTGAGAATCATAATCTCTTACTTCTGCAAACTCAAGTTGATCATAAGCACACGTGTCCATGTACCAGCTGCCCATGTCATCACACAGGGGTGAAGAGGTCATTTCCATATCCAGCCAATCAAACCCATTATCATCTAGTCGAGAATCTTCGGACAGATAAGCTTCGGAAATGCATTGAACCCCACCCAACTCAGGTCCGGTCGCCGGTCCGGCCGGTGCACGAACCGTGACCTTCGGATCAATCTCCGCCTCTAGAGAGCGCATCACAAAACCCAATCTTTCTTCCTCTGCTTCTTCAACTTGTGATTCTTCTAGCAGGGAAACAAGAAAAGCTTCATCGATGTTGAGAGCTCCCATGGCTTCAAACTGATCAGATTTCCCTGCAAAGAGATTCTCTGAAGAAGACATTGTAGAAGCAGCCATCTTGGGTTTGAGAGAGCAGAAAAACAAAAGCAGGACAGACACAGAAGAGAAGAGAAGAGAAGAGATAAATAGAAGCCAGAATGAGTTAGCAGCAGAAGAGGTGTAAGGGGTTTATATAGGGAGATCAATCCACCTCGTCACAAAGGATAAGCCCCGACAATCATGTGCACCTAATATTCTTTTAAAGATTTGAAAAAATCCACAAAACCAACCGGAGTGGACCCTGCTGTGATATCAACAGATAACTTAGAAATGGAGAGAAACTTCTTGTGTTCCACTTGTCTGGTCTCCAAAAAGCATTAAAAAAGAAAGAGCTGTATTAGATCTACATGTTATACAGTATTCAAGGCAACAAAAGGCAAAAAGAGCTCAACTTGAAGTGGGGAGAGAGAGAGAGAGATTGTTAAGGAGAACCAACCACCACAAGCTTAGGTGCACATGGAAGCACCATCTCGTGTTGGGTGGCTTTAAAATCTCACAGTGGATGATCTGGGTTGGGTGGAGAATCCACAAGCATGTGATTTGTTCGTAGAAATGCGCCAACAATATCCTATTTTGACTCTATTCTCCTAATCTTCCTTCACCAAGCCTTTTCTTTGCTATAAAAAATCTCTATATTCTAGAGATACGTCTCCATCAAATACTACTCTTCAAGGTAAGATTCATGTTATCAAAACGTTACTTGAATAGTTAATTGATGTGCATAAAGTGATTATTGTACAGTAACTGCACTTAAAGCTCTCCCTAAAATATGTTTTCATGGAGTGTATTTGTGATGTTTCAAGTTGTAATAAAGACAGCTCCACCGATTTCAGTGAGAGTCTACCAATAAATTTTGAAGGGTTAATTTAATTAATCAATAATTTGTCTCCGTTAAGCAACAGGGTTTCTTTCTTTCTTTTGAAATGATGATTAAACAATACAATAGCCTAGCCTGTGCGTGTTTCTTGTTGATCATTCCATGAAATAAGGTTAGGTGTCGGGTGAATCTTTTAAAAATCTTTTATTTTAACTTTTGCTAATTGCTCTTACCATGATCTCTTTTTTCTCACTTTCCCTTCCTGACTTCCCAACATGATTTAATATTGCTTGTTTCTTACAGCATGGGTCGCGTTTGTGACCCTGTCTGGTGTCAATGGGCTGGATGGATGATGGAAGGTCTTAAGTGGTCCACTGTGTAATGAAAGCTTCATCTATTCTACCCAACATTGCCGACATGGATGTCATCTTTCTTTCTGGGTAAATACCACCTCACAACCGTAGGCTCTAGATGGGATTTCTATGGCCATTGTGACATGATATGTTCTGTCTTGTACCTCAGAGTGCTCTGTGGCTTTTCTCTCATCTGGTATGTTTTAGATAATCTAACCCTAGTAAGGAAAGTGATCTGTTTTGAATGGTCTTTCTTAAATACAGGTTTAGGCACTGGTTGATAAAGCTTCAGATGGTCATATAAAAGGGGCATTTTAGAGGTAAATTTGCTTTTGTGGTCTCAGGCTCCATTTCTAGATCGATTGACTTAAAAGCCAATACAAGAAGGTATGCTTGTATTAATTAATTATGTACCTTACTTAGCTGATGGTTGAAACTTGAAAGTAGAACCCAGCTTCCTCAAGAACCCAACTAATTAACAAGTGTTTAAAAGCCAATGAATGGAGAGGAGGAAGGGGTGGTGTGTCGTGATCACAGGGCCAACACAAGCAGCTGGAAATTGAGATGTTTCTCTACTGATCATGTTAGATGTTGTTGCCTCTATTACCATTGATTCTTAACTTCCCTTTGGTCTTCAATTATTATATGCATTCTCAGTACTCCAAGTTGCTGGGGGGGACCTTTACACCACATGATGACTCATCATCTTCATCAAACTCCCATATTCCTACCTAACAAGAGCCAGAGAGAGAGAGGCCATGTGAGAAAGAGAGCCTGTGATTGGAAAACTTCATGATCACCTGCATAAATTTGGGATCAAAGGAGGGGATTTTGAATCCCAAGAGCAGAAAGAGCCGATGGAGCTGACACATCACTATGAGAAACCAAATCCAAAGCAGGGTTCCTTCCATGGAATGAATTGTAAAGCAAAGACTATACGTACGGATCGAGGAAGGTTTGGATTATAATATCTTACCTAATAACCCATAATTAAGTAACGTGATCAACTGATCATGCTTGTTTTTTTTATCAATTACTTTCTCTCATATATCTCTCTCTCTCTCGCAGAGTCTCTCTGTCTGCTATCGACATGGTATTTAAGAAAAGAAAGAGATCCATAGAGACATTGTCGGTGGATTGATTCAATGAAATACCAAACATGGACGACATGGCCAACATCTGCACCGGTCTGTTAGTCTTTCGTGGGTGTTTGGTTACAAACACGCTGACAGGCTGGTCACGCCACTTCTTGCGGGCCTCCATTGAATTGATTTGAATTGAAATCCTCTGTAATCTGTATGAGTGAGAGAGAGAGAGAGAAAGAGAAAATATTTTCAGGTTCTGTTTCAGCATGCGGGTACGGAATGCACTTGAATATTGGTTGGTCCGACCATTACGAACCAAAATCATATTGTCTCCCCTTCCAAATTATGATTGTATAGATTCTTCTTTGTTATTTATAATTGGTGGAGGATAATATCCAAGAGATATGAAATGGGACTTTTGGGTTTTTTTTTTTAGGCCTATTTGGTTATATGAGTCTGGAGTTTTCAAATCTATGGAGTAATAATTCTTAAAATTAACTGTTTGGCTAAGTTGAATATATGGAATGAAATATGTGGATTCATCATTAAAAACTGTTTAGTCGAAGTGATTTTATAATGCATAAATGTTTAGGGTTTTTATAACAGGGGTGAAATCTTCACCCCATACCCATAAATCCACAAATTCATATTTTTAGTGTAAAAAGATGAATCTTTAGATTTTATGAATCCAAGGATTTTGACAACCAAAGGGTATAAATTTCACAATCATGAATCTAAAGATTTCAGATATTTAGGTTCACGTAACCAAACAGACACTCGGGGTTTAGTTTTAGAGTTACTGTTAAAGAGTTAGATTTGTTGATGATGACCAATGCCCTCTTAGTGAAGAGGTTATGGTTCAATTTTTTCCAGACGGGATGAAACTTAGATAAAAAACGAAAAAAAAAAATTTCAAAAAAAATCAAAGGAGGCTCCACTAGAGATATCTCTAATTCATGCCTGGCAAGTGGCAATATTTTGGCTGAGAATTCTTGGTTCTCTTTTGTGTATATTCCCAGCATCAAATTGACTACTCGTGGGCTTGCTGGACCTATTCCATATATGAAGCCCAGAGGAAGAACTCCCTCCCTTTTGGACTCTTTAACTCTATGAGGGTTCACCTACTTTGTCTGCTTGATGTATTTTGAACTTGAACCTAAGTTCAAGCCCAAGCCCAAGCCCAAGCCATTTAGAGTCTTTCTAAATTTCTGGGTCCAATGAAATTCATAAGTATAGGAACAAGACCCATCAAATAGAGATTTTTTTCTTTCGATTGTTAATACGATAAGCAATGGCTAAATTGACAGCCTCTGCCCTATTAATGGAGATCAAATGAATGTTCATGACTGGTTCTTGGTTACGTTGAGCTATTTTCTTAACCAACCAGATCACTTTCTAGATCGTTAATTTAATTTCATATAACCAAGCTTCATGGAATCATTCCAGTTGGGAGACTTATATCAGGTTGAGGAAAAGAAAGTCAATTGCTGATTTTCCTTTTCCTATGTGAGGAGGAAACTTTCAAAGTTGTTCTAAGTCTACAACTAAGTCTAGCACAAATCCTCGTATATTCAAAGTCTTGCTCCACTCCAGGTAGCTTCAATTGTGAGAACTTGAATTCAGAAACACTAGAAGCAAGGGTTTCAAGGGGTCACATTGTTATGATCTGGGTTAGAAAGTAGAGTGGCCTATGAGAGGGAGTACTTGTAAGGAAAGGTTGGGTTAGCATGGTCACTCACACAAGCAATTTTAAGGGCATGTTTGGGTTATTGTGGTCACTAATCCTACACTATAAATGTTAAAGGGCAAGACAATTACAAGGAACAAAGAATGATTTTCACAATTTTCCTAATTCTCTCTCTCTCTCTCTCTCTCTCTCTCTCTCTCATTTCTCTTCTCTGAATTTCCCCAAATTCCCATCTGATTCCTACCAAAACTTCTTGAAGCAATTTCTGTAACATGCATTGGGTTGGGTCAGTCTAAACCCAATTCTATCCTAGGGGGCAAAACCCTCAAAACCCAAACCCTACCTTGTCAAGTTCTTCTAAGCCCTGAGTTATTAATCCTATTTTACCTTAACTTTTGACCCTAAAAACTAAACAAAATGTATGGGTTCGGGTGACAAATAGGCATTATCTTAGCTCTCTTGGTGACAAAATAACTTTTCAATGTGGTAGAGGCGAGGGTGAAAGGCGAAAGAATTTAAGAATCAATCCAGATCACCCCAAAGCTAAAACTCCAAAACTAAGCTTTCCTAATTAAAACGAGTCATACGTGGTGATGGCAAATTATTAAGGACACAACCTATTAAAGTATCAATGATTTGACAATTATCTACCCAGAAGAAATATTTATTTTCTTGGTTAAACAAACTGATGAAACACACACTCAGTGTAGTTGTATTTCAGTATTTCAGTATTTGTATATGAAGTATTTGAAGAGGTAGTAGGTACTCCTGGGCCAAGTTGATTTATTAAAGAAATCCAGTCTCACTAGAGCCCATCATGTTGGAGCCTGGCCCACCTGGGGTGGGGTGGGGTGGGCCTCCTCACAAATCCAAGACGCAAGCATTTTTCACATTCTTTTAATGGCCTTGCCAGCATGACACTGGTCTAATGATATGCTCTCTTTTTTATTTAAAATTGTATATTTTGTTCTGGCCAGCATGCAAGCAAGCAAGCAAATGGGTTGTCAACCCATCCTATATTTGATGGTTCATAAAAAATAATTCAAAGGAAACTCTAAAATGTTTAGGCAACAATCATAGATCGATCAGTCACAGGTGGTGTTCATGTTCTCATAAAAAAAATGATAGTTGTTGTTGTCGTTGGTGGTTGTCAGTTGTCACTATATAATGATTTATGAGAGAGAGAGAGATTTTAGATCAAATTTCAAGTGTTCCTAGATATCCCTACTCTTGAGTCTTGACTTTCATTGTATGGTGAGAGAGTACGTTTGAGCTGCTGCTGTTGTCCATCAACATATATGGAACTTTCTGATTCATCATGTAAAGCTCTATGCTTTCTTTCTTTATGCTTTTCACCTACACATTAGACTGAATCTACATGGGCCCTATTGAACGTTTTACATAAAGCCCACTGCGGGTCCTATCTAACCGGTTAAAAATTCAAACTCTCTTCTCATGATGGGATTTAGATTTCATCCTGAGAAAAATTGATATAGAGTCAATAGAGGAAAATTGATATAGAGTCAATAGAGGGTTAATAGAATGGTTGAGAATCTGACTTCTAAGTGGAGAGGTCATGGGTTCCACTTTTGCTTTTGTGCAACAGCTGGATGGGCATCTGTGCTCTCACCTTAATCCGAACCATTTAATTCAACGGTTCAGATGTTAAATGGGTATAAGGCTGCTCATCCAGCCGCTGGCTGCACCTAAGCAAAGAGCCTTTGTTCCATCTCTAATTTCCCTATACATAAAAGAGCCTTTGTAAGAACCCATTGTGGGTCCCATCTAGCGGGTTTCAGATTTACACGTCATTACACAGCGTTAATGAAAAAAATAAACAAGAGACCGTGATAGACAGGGATGCCATTTTTCCTTTTTGAGAAAGCAAAACAAAATGGATCATTTCCAAACCAATTTAATGAAAAACAAAAACTACAACCAATTTCTATTTCCTTCTTCCCCAAACTTCCCCTGCCGCCGCTCATCATCGACGTATCACGCCCCTACGAAAAGAATCTATAGACAACACGTGGCCACTTCAATTCAAAGACACATGCAGGATTATTATATCATGCGAAGCAGAAGCGAGGGTACCGCGAGCATCTCCTGCCGAGGTAAACTAGGCAATCATCCTTGGGGCAGATGGTGGGGACATACGAGATGTCATCACAGCCGTCGGTTTGGTGCCTCTTAAAATCGATCAGCGACGTGAACATGGCAATGAATAGCACCAGATGATTGAGGGCGTATCTCTGCCCCACGCACTGGTGGGCCCCAGAACCGAATACCAAGAAATTCCTCTTGTACAATTGCTCCTCCTTCCGTTCCTCCGAGAACCGTTCCGGGTCGAACCGTTCCGGTTCGGTGAACCCTTGGAAAGATGACTCGAGCACCGAAGGAAACACGATCGTTCCTCTGGGAATCGTGTAAGTGTCCGTCAACGGAAAATCCTCCCCAGCTATGTGGGGTACAAGAGGCGCCGGAGGTCGAAATCTGACGACCTCACGCGCCACCGCTTCTGTATACTTCATCTCTCTCAGTTGCTCCACCGTGATCGGCGCGTCTGATTCAGGCGACCAAATTGCACCGACCTCTTCTCTCACCTTCTGCAAGACTTCTGGGTGTGAGTGCAAGAGCGTCACAGCCCATAACAGGGACGAAGTGGAGGCGTCTTGTGCTGCGAAGAGGAAGTCGAAGAGATAACCGCCAATCTCGATATCTTCGGATGACGGCGCTTTTTCGCCGGATTCCGCCGCTGCATTGATCTCCTTCACAGTCTCCTGCATCCAGAAATCAACCAGACACGAGGGTTCTTCTCCGTTCATCATCTTCGCTTTGCTCTGACCAGCACAGACGGCTAGAGTTTCACAAAGCCTCTTGACGGCAAACCTCGCACCTCGGAACCCAAAGCCTGGAAGATCGATTGGCAATTTCATCAAACCCACGTTGAACAGATTGTAATCTCTATTGAAAGCGTCCCGAGCTTTCCCATTCAGGTAAGGCCCAACGAAGACAGTCTGAGAGGTTTCGAGGTTCATGTCACGACATAGGAAACGAAGAGCAATGGGCTTGGAAGGATTACTTGAACTGAGAGATTCCCAGTGTTTCAAATGTTCAAGAATGATCTTCTGCTGCAAGTTTATATAAGTGGAGAGGGCCTTAAGGGTGAAATTAGGGGCAATTCGACGGCGAATGTCTTTATGATCCTGGCCCATCATGTAGATGAGATTGTGTTCACCAAAAAGCTTTTTACCAAATGGGTGGCCGATTAGGTGGAAAGCATCAGGTCGAACGTTGGCGAAAATCTGGTGAGAAAGCTCAGAGCTTCGTATGAAGACGATAAACCTGCCGATTATGTAGTTGGCAGAGACGCCCAAAGGAGTGGATTTAGCAAAGGAAGACTGGAGGTTCCAGAACTTGGTTGGGTTACTAATCAAAGAGATTGTGTTACCCAGAAAAGGAAACACTAGAAGAGGACCAGGGAGACTTCGCTTCTTCATCAGGTAATTAATTTGCTCCACTATTATAAGAAATGCAACGAAGGTGATCATGTAAGGAGTAGCAGGTGCCAATGTGCTCCATATCGATTCCATGGGAAGAAAAAAGAAAGGAAACAATCGAAGCCCAGGTGAGAAATTCTGGGGAAGTGTGAGAAGGGTGATGATGTTTTTTTAAAGAAGCACTCCAGCAGCTAGAAGGCAGAACAAGAAGCGGAAATATGAAACCTGTTTTTCTTGATCAAAAAAGAAACAGAAGTAAGTACCAGTAGATTCTGGTAGGCTCATTGAGCCCAGAAGGTATTCTGAGACAAATAACAAAAGATTCTGGTAAACTCATTAAAAGCGCAGCAAGCTTTTTTCAAGCAAGAAATAAATAAGGAAGCCAAAAGTGCAAGAGAGAAATGAATCGAGGAACCCTCCCAATCGGGAAAAGTGTAAAACAGGGAGTGTGACAAAGGGAAGGAGATTTAAAGGGAAAGAAAAAGAAAGAGAGGGAACATGAACATGAATACCCACAGTGGCGGAGGGGCCATGGCATCCGGATTTTTTTTAAATTTAAAAATTCTATTATTTTTCCTTATTTCTCTCACTTTACATGTAAAATACCACTATTTGATCCCTTTAAAATTTAAAAATAAAAGTTTAAGATAAAAAATGATGAGTACAAATGTCATTCTTAATCATTATCTACTGGTTATCATTAAATTCATAATTTTAATGAATAAAAAGTAAAATTCTAATTAAAAACTAGCTCAAGATCCATGAATTTATCCCTATATATTCACTCATATTTTCTTTCATATGTATTCTCTCATGAATTTCCTCTTTTTATTCTTATATTTTCTCTCTTTTTTTTCACACGATCTCATAAAATATTGGAGTAGTTAGCAGATATTGAAATTTTCCTAAATCTTCTCCACAGTTATCAGATATTCACTCTCTTTTTATCAAATTATTCCTCTCTCTCACACTCACGATTTTTCTAGTACTCTTTTCATAAAGCATATATTTTTTTATTTAGTTGTTCTTCATAATCATTTAATTTTATTTTTGAATCCCTAAACTTTCTCATAAGGTTTCGAATCCTACTCATAGCAATTTAAATTTTAAGTTTTATTAGTTGGTCGTTTAAATTCCTGCCTTATTATATCTAATCATAATTATTGAATTTTTTAAATTAATTTATGATAAATTAAGTGTTTATCCCATATTTAGTTAATAGACTTCAAATCTATCTTTTTTTTTCTTATAATTTCTCCTACAATTTTTTTTTTCACTTTTTTCTTTTATGATTTTTGAAAGTTCTTTCTCATAATTTTAATCCTACTTTATTTTAATATATTTTTTATAATTTACTTATAATTGTGTTATCTATATTTTAATATTCTTATTAATTTACCTAAATTTTTACTGTAAACCCACGTCAAAATATATAAGAAGATTGTGAGACAGGAACTACAGTGGGTCTTGCATTGGCCCAAGTATATTCGACCCCAATATTCAATCCAGGCTTCACCCTTGAATACCCACAGACAACTCCAGCTGGGCCAACCAATAGATGATTTGGCAAATTCACACACAGTTTGGCAAAGGATAAAGTAGAGCCCACAGAAAGAGAAAGAGAGACAAGTCGGTTGATCTTCAAGACTTCAAGTACACTCGCTAGGGAAGAAGGGACAGCGAAATTTGGGACTATTCAGGAATTTCAGTAAAAGACGAAAAGAATTGGTGCTTTTATGGTCATTGGTGTTATCGACTTGGCGGGAAAAAGCCTGGCTTGGGAAGGAGTGATGACGAGTCATCTGCTGATTCGCTGGACTTTCGTCGCTTTCTCACTTTCTGGTCGTTAATCTGTCGAAAGTTTTTTCCTTTTCCAGAAATGCCCTTAAAAGAAACCATAATTCCTAACGTTGTCTTGATGAGTGGTGACAGCGACGTTGGAATTTTCTAAAGAACATTGGAATTCACCTTTGGCAGGTAACGTTCTACTGCTGCTCCCAAGCATCTACAGGTAAGGGCCTCTCTCTTTCTCTCTTTCTCTTTCTCTTTCTCGTGTGTTCTTCATTTTTTCTCACACTTTTTTGGTGTCTTTCTCTATTCATATTGGGAATTGGGGAACCAGCTAGTTTTTCAGCCTTTTAGGTTAAGGTCTTCAGATCCCACAAATCAATAGATGAGACTTGACTTTGAGACTCAAGGACACTCATCTCTCTCTCAATGAATCAATGTATTATGAAAGAGAAAACCCATCATTCCTACATTTTATAAGGGTGCTGTAGATGAATCCGGATCATCGCCACTAACGAGGAGCACTCTAACGGGTTTACCGCCACAAATTCGGTGGGATCCACCGGTATAAAATAATAAAATAATAAAATTAAAAAAAAAAACCCTCCCATCACCCAATCCCTGGGTCCCCTGTATTTATGGTGGTAAAGCCATCGAAGAGCACAAAGTGACTACCCTGACGGATAGTTGATCCAGACTCTGCTGTAGATCCTCACATTTGTCATCTTTAAGGCCCTAAGCTGCTTCTCTAGTTTGTTCAGAGGGATCTTGCAACAACCTCTCATCCCATCCCATGCGTAAGGTTTTAGGTTTTCATTTGAGCTTGAACTATAAATAAATCTAGACAAGTTCAATGGAGATAAAATGATGTTTAAAAAAATCAGACACACAAAAGACTTTGGATTCTGTCAGGGTAGAGATATGTGTTACACTCACGTTTTCTCATCATATAATAAGGATGGAGTGCTTACCTCTGAGCATTATTAAAGTAAATCAGAAATAGAAGTAAGATCTCTCATAAATTTCTCACAAACTCTACCCCTTATAATATGATGAAAGAACATGCGAAAAACGCATATCTTTAGAAAATAACATCATAAAACCAAGTTCTAATTGAAAAATATAGTTTTTGGCAAAAATTTTAACAAGTGGTCCATGTTGCTATTTTCCTTCTCTTTGTCCTGTACCTTTAACCACCACACTAGAAATAGACAGCTACAATGTTTTAGACTTGTGTAGTTGTTTGGCTGATGTCTATAAATCATGACTTTTCCATTAAAAAGTTGATGAGGGATCCAAGATAATAGTTTATATTTATTTTCCTTAACTCTCTCTTTTGTATTTTGGGATAGATAGATTCTGCAACCTGCTAAGTGCATGTTGATGTTCTTATACTTGCACTTTCAGACTCTTTTCTTTTTTTCTTTTCTTTGTTGCCCTTTCGTATTGTCATCTTAGTGTTGGGGCTCTTGTGTTTGATACTTATCCTTTCATTTAGGTTTAATTTTTACTAAATAAAAATCTGTCAAAACTTCTGAAAAAATATTTTCAAAGTCAATTTTTTTCTTATTTAGTTGGATGACTCAAAATCATGGTTCATGGACAAGAAAATTCAATAAATTATGATCTATGTGATTTTGATACCCTAACAAACTAGTATTTAATCCCAAGAATCCCTAATCAGCCATTTTTGTAAATAAAATCAGGGGCTATCCAGAGGCAGTCTTGCTATATACTCCACCCACAAAGCTTTTTTAAATTTAATTATACTGAAGACATTTTAATAAAACAGATGAACACCCTCAACCCAACTAATCTTTGTATCTTCTTGGAATTATAACATGGATATTCTTCCAATCCGTTGTATAATTGTAATCCTTGATCAAATCTTGAGTGTAATGTAATCTATTCTATTGTATCTATTTGTATTGACCAATCACCTAATCTATGGGGTCGAATGAATGGTATATTTTATTTCTTGGCTCATTTTCCCTCTTTGGTTGCAGTCCTTTTCTAGTACTGTGTTCTCGGCTTTGCCGGCAGAATAAATTGATTATTTTTCAAAATAAAAAAATAGAAATCTTTGCTAGCATAATAAAACACACAAAGGAGAATCTCATCGACCCACTTAGCCCCAGAGAGAAAGAATTGGATGATTTAAATAATTTGTAGTCTGTCATGTACAGTCAAGAACATTCTTCACAAGAGAAAAAGGATACCTAGAAAGTGTAATCAATTAACTCATGAATCGCATGGTTACGTGTAAAGATGCGACGCCACATTATCTGATCTTAAGTTTTTGATAGATCACATTAAAGAACACTGCGTCTGTTATCTTTTATTATATAAACTATTTTTTTGATAAACATCTTTTATTATATAAACATGTTAGTATTTTTCTAGTTCTTTACCAAAAAAATATGTATTTTCCCAGGTTAGAAAAGATTGATTGCTGATTCCTAAGGTTGCCAAAGTTCAACTATAATAAGATGGGAATAGAAGTATATATTCTTTTCTGCCAGAACATTCACCTATCAAACTCATCTGGACATGAGGTGTGTTGGAAGGCGGTGGGGTTTCTCTCTCCTCTTTTCTTGAATTTTGGAAGTGGAATTTCAAGGCTTGACGTTCATTAGTCATAGCATGAGTCCCTCAACCCTTTTTGGGCAAAATTGCTTCAGTCCTGCTTCAGTCCTGGGCAGCAGGACTGAAGCAATTTTGCCCAAAAAGGGTTGAGAGCAGAGCGTAGAGGTTCCATTGTGCCAGACGCTCTCTGGCATGCCCATGACGCAGGGCTGTCGGTTTCTTTTTCCCCATGTTTCTAAAATTATAAATGGAGTTCCATACAATCTAGCTAGAGAGACCTGTCGATGAGGTGCTTGACATTTGACAATTCGGCCTTTATCTACTCCCTTAGGGGTTTTTTTTTTCTTGGTAAAAAATTTTCATTGATGGGCCCAGAAAAGGCAAGCGGACAGTGAGTACAAAGAGTCAGAATCCAGTGATCGAAAATTAGCAAGCCAGCCATCCTGCTGGGGAAGATAAGGCCCTCTTGGCTAAGGAGTGAGCTATAAAGTTCAACTCCCTAGGGATAAAAGAAAACGCACAAGATTGGAGACTCTACAAACTCCCTCTTTGGCGTTTTTGCCTCTGAATTAAAAAGAAGCAGGGTTGTAACTGGCAAAATGCTCTGATGGACGCCAAAAACAGCTAATGGAGTGGCTTAGACTGAAGATGAGTGCAGGCACTAACAAACTCTTGGATCCTTTATAATTAAAATTGCACCTCAGCGCAACAGCCAAATTACGCCATGTTTACCTCAGCGCAACCTGGGTTTCGATTGTGTCGGAGACAAAAGAGGTTAAATTGTAGAAGGTGCTCTTCTCCTACTCCTTTCCTTTCACCTCTTCGTTCAATTCTTACATAGTATGTTGGTCATTTTTTTGCCTCTTCTCCGTCTTCCAAGCTTAACATCACATCAAAGATTTGACAAAATCTGGATCAAGCGCTTTGGAGTTATGGGCTGGCCGTTTTGAGGCATGTCTCCCACTCTACCCACCCATTTGAGTTTATGGGCGAAAATGTATTCAGTTGTTGCTACTTATAGGGGGTATTAGACCCCCTCTGAAGAACCATTGCGCTAGTAATTTTCAGTGTATCCATCCCAGTGAGGACCTAGATACCCCCCACCAACAAAAGAATGGGCAAAGATAATGATATACAAAGCAATATAAAGGTTACTGGGGATTTAGGCTGACACCAGACCTACGTACCCAGCCAACATGGCTAAGGCGCAGGATACAAAATAAGCCATTGTAACAATAGATTGTTCTCTAAGTCCACATAGCTCAAGGTGGTGATGCAGAGGTGACATCCTGAACAAGCGACGCCCCACTCCATGTAAGCGTTTGGTCATCTTGTAGTGAGATACCTGATCCATACACTATTTTCAGACTAAGAAGAGGTGATCGGAAAATAAGTTGAGCATAAGAACAGCTAAAACTGAAATTTTCACAATTGATTCAACTCTATACCTCGCTGTATCCTACCAAATATAAAATGGCGCAGAAGTAATGCCAACTCTGAGCATAATGATTCAAGACCACATGGGAAAAAGTTAAGATGAAGCCAGCATAATCACATCCTAGAAAATTATATTTTGCCAAAAGTTTCTACAGCCATTTAAGAGAGAATCTCCTCAATGGCACACAGTTTAGGTACACGGGAGAGAGGCGGTAAACAGGTCTGCTAATATTTGGCTAACGGTCTGAATCACAGTTTTCAAGGCAGTGCATTGGCATCAAAGCATTTTAGTTGACCTGGAACCCTTCATCTAGCGCCTTGACCACCATGTCTGAATGAGCTGATTGCCAAAATTTTCACCCTAAACATACCAACCATATCTGTCCATGCCCCCTCCCCCTCCCTGCTGCAGATTTAACAACGATATGACCTATCTTCTTCTAAAATCAACATAGGGTTGCTAGATATGGGTGTTAGGCCTTTGCTGCATAGGCTTACGTGGTCATGGACCCATTCTATGGGCCTAAAGCTAAGTGTTTAGGCCAAATACGAAATTAGATCAATTAATTGGTTTCATTGGTCTAGTTATGTAATTCTACTCAAGTTAAGTTATGAGGGCAGAATAGTTTTTCAATTTGTTCTTTTCAGTTGGAAGGGTCCAAGTCATAAATCTGGTACGCAGACCAGATTTAAAAGGTTTTTAGTTCAATTCTTGTTTCTCTTATTCGAAGCCTATTTGTACCCCCTTGAGGAAGAACATATATAGTTCATGATTAATAAAATCCAAGCTACCCCAAAAAGGATTCAACCACAAGAATTCAACCTAATTTGGTGCGCATCTCCAAGGCATTAGAACATAGGTTCAATCCAAATGGCAACCCAAACTGAGAACCCTAATTCCCCAAAAGCCTAACTCAACAAGTTTACTTTGAAAACTTCCTGAGAGGAAAATTTTCCCCATTTACAGAAACTGAACCAAACTATCAACATTACATTCCCAGACCCATTAAAGACTACCTATCCCAAAATACCCCATAGTCCATAAGTGAAGTCTCAAGATGTCCTTGTTTGGGTTATAAAAGGTTGGTTTTGATAAGATCTTGAAAGAACTGGCCCTCATTTAATTGAAGCTACATCACTTCATTCTAGTCCCATGCAATTTCTTTCCAGTCCCAATTTTAAGTATCTTTTCTCTCGCTTGGCTCAGATTTGTTAGAAATTTCACATATTGATCAGCCCCATCTGATCCGACCATGTGCAGCTTTAGATGCCCATTAAAAATATTCTTTCCCCTGTCCTGTATTATATGTTGAAAAACAACAATTCATTACGTATGACATGCTTATGCATACTAATAACTATTCACATGTTTTATTTTGAGGTTGGAGGCTCTTTTAGTGCAGCAAGTGAATTAGAACCTCACAATAGAAGTTGCCATTCAGATTACAGTATACCATACTAGCTGACATAAAAAACTGAAATGCAAACCAAAACAACATGTTCAAGCCTGGTATTTCATGCTCATCAAAGGGTGTCAATAAAATTAGATTTTTTTTTAACCTAAAGTACACGAGGAATTGAATCTGGATATTATAAAGTTAATTCATTGCTAACTAAATATTGTATTGATGTGTTCCAAGTTGAATGCGACCAAACTCTATGCAGTAGAGGATACTTACATCTAAGATATTTAAAAAGAAATAGAAATTTCAGTGAAAACTTAGTACTAATCCAAATGCTATAACAGCAGAGATGAAACGGCAGTGACAACTACAAAAAGAAGAGATTATCAAATGGCAGACCTGCAATATTACTGAAACAGATAGGTTATCAAATGCCATACCTGCAATATAACTGATAATGCTTCCAGTACAAAGACTCCAGATGCAATAAATAATGGGAAGAACATTCCTGTGCATGTTGCCATTGCTGCTAATGCTCCACCCAATGCCAAGGATCCAACATCACCCATAAATACAGATGCCTTGTACCGGTTGTGCATAAGAAAACCAACACAGGCTCCAGCCATGGATGCTCCAAATATAGCAAGATCTGCTTCAGAAAGCTCAGAAAAAGTTAACCATGGAAAAAGCTTGAATCTGATTTTATTGAACAAGTGATGAGTATTGAGTCCTTGACAAACAACAACGTATAAATGCAGCAACCAAAACTATCATGTATCAACCCCTAATATAAATAGAATAACATCAGTGTTGATGAGATCGGTACGCCCAGACTAATCAACCTTAATAAATATAAGATATAACAAGATAAATATAAATCTTACCTGTAATTAAATAACTAAACTAGAATACCGTACTGAACCCACAACTCAATAGGACTAAGTTTATCTACATCCAGATCCATGGAAGCACTCTGCATTAACACCCCCACCCCCCAACAAAGGAAGAAAGACAAAAATCAACCCTCTGAGTGCGTTAACACCTCCCCACCCACCCCCACCCCCCCAACAAAGGAAAAAAAAGACAAAAACCAACCCTCAGTAGAAAGTCTAGAGACTAAATCCAGAAAGGGTAGAAATTCCTAAATATGAAAACCATAATGTCCTTAGTCTCGTCCTTGACCTATCTGAAACTATTAATAGCTCAAAGGTAATCCATAATGACTTCAAAGATAATCCTCCCCTTCAAATCACCAATACGTATACACTACCTAATCTGAAACTATTTAATAGTTCAAAGGTAATACATAATGACTTCAAAGATAATCATCCTCCCCTCCAAAACAGCAATAAGTATACACTTCTACAAGTCACATTAAGGATGTGTATTTTGAAATTATACTCCAACCCCTCCCCAAAACAACAACCAAAAAAAAAGAAAGAGAGAGAGAGAGAGAGAGAGAGAGAGAGAAGAAAGAGAAGAATAAAATAATTCACATATGTTTTTGTCGCAAATTTATTTTATGCATGCGTGGCAGGGGTTAAATCCTCTTGTGAGTGAAAGACCAAACACCATCATCTTCCTGTGCACGTCATTCTAATATACTACTAAATCAGCACAAGCCAACCCAAACAAATTTGCATTTTCAGGGTTCAAGGTTACACTGCATGCGACTAATATATTTCAAGTTCTAGGAGAAATTTGCACTGACCAGAACAAATTGGAAGCACCGCAATCGACATGCCTATAAAGGCCAAAGCAGCTGTTCCTCCAGCAAGACCATCAAGGCCATCTGTTAAGTTAACCCCATTCCCCATTGAAACAAAACAGAATGTAGTCAAACAGGGATACAGTTTACCCAGAGGCATCAGGCCCAATGGTGCAGGAAGAGGCACCAACATTTTCCTACATAAGAGCAAAGAAAAAAGGTAAAAGTTAAGCACCACATATTTAACACTTGTTGCATCAATAATTTGTAGAAAAAGACATACATCACTTTAGATCAAAACTTATGAAATGGTCATACATCACATTTTCTCATGGTTTTGTAATTATGTTATTAGATCAAAACTTTAGGCAGGAAATGGAAACTTGTAAATATAGCCATGTTAATGTAGATGTAAGAGAAACTGTCACCACTTCAATACGTATGCTGCTCTCGATGTATCCAGGGTTAAGATTTTGTCACCTACCATATCCCCAAATTATGGATAACTGGAAAAATTATAGCAAAAGGAACAGCAGCATTATAGAACCAAGCCGTTTTTAAAACAAAGTTACCTTGGAATAAAATTACGATGATGAGAACCAGCCTTTCCATATCTAAAATTTCTCTTAATTGGAATATTAGATTATATGGCGTCTAATAATTTCCATTTGGAACATCATATTCTCTTGACGGATTGTCTTTATATTCTTAATAGGAAATAAATAAATAAATAAAGATATTTTTCTTCCTTCAAATACTTTTTGACAAGTATAGACCATGTTCACGTTACCATCACATAAATCTCGATCAGATTAGTTACAAGAAGGTATACATGCTATAAGGTGATGATACAAGCGTCGAGTCCAACCAAAACCAAAACCATATCCCAACAGCTACCTGCCAATACATCCATTAGAATATAATACAAACGTGGAGGACATTTTTCATTAGAATCTTAAAACTGAATGAAACTGAAGGAGTGGAGAACAGACAAGGAAATAACATAACAGAAATATTACCTCCAAAAAGACTTTCAGCCATGCAGGTAACCCGTAATTATGATTTTTAACAAAACTTGAAATGTCATCAACTAACCCAATAAAAGAAAATGCTACAGTAGCCACGGCTGCTCCAGAAACTTCAACAGAAGGTAAACCAGCTACAGCTCTGGCAACAGATATACCAACTGGAATAAAAAACAGTCCACCCATCGTTGGGGTTCTCCTTTTCTTAGTGGAATGCATAACAGGACCTTCTTTTCTAAAGATTTGATGAATCTTCAAACTATTGAATAATGGGACAAATAGATACCCCGAAAACGATGTTATAATTGCAGATATAAAAAATGGTCGTGTCAAGAAAAATGATCGTAATGGCAGTCTGACAATCCGCCATGAACACCAGTCGACAAATAAAAGAAGCATAACCAAGAAGGCTACCAATCCCATAGTAATAAAAATCCCAGGTTGGATCCTGCCAAATGTAAACAATAATGTTTAAATCAATCACATGAATTCCATGTCCCACCCCCAACCTCAACACACATACACACACAAAAGAAGAACAAAACAAAACAAAAGAATGACATCCTACATTTATGGTCAAATAACCAAGAATTTCCTACTTTTCAGACAACAGATATGCAATGTCAGAAAATATTACCAAAAATGATTTTGGGCATGTTCTCACTCGTCACTATAACCACTGCTGAAATGGTAAGATGAGCTAATTTTACAAACATGCTGAATTTATTCAAGCCAAGAGATATTAAAGATGTTTCCTGCACTCAATTAACTCATCCTTGCCAACTCAGAATTTCAACTACTGAAACATACAGAAAGAAATAAGCTTCTACTGAGGAATGAGGGGAGGGAAAAAGTCCCAGAAGTGTAAAAAGAATCCAGGATACCCTAAAAAATGTAGTCTAGAGTGTGTTGCAGCTGAACTTAAGAATGACTGCAATATACATGAAAACTTGGGAAAAATCCATCCAGAAAAATAGGGCAGCCATTCCAATTTTCAAATATTTATAACTCCAATGGCCTAGATTCTTGCACTAGGTTTGCAGAAACTTCTAGTGGAAGGAGATCCTCGTCAATGGGCAATTTAATATCTTGACAGACACAGAGAGTACCACACTACTTCAGAGAGGCTATATTGGGAGGCTGAAGTAGAGGTTACCAAACACTGGAATCTCCGTGCCAAAGGTTACCCAGCTGTTTCTTTTTTGTTGTAGGGAACAAATACCTTTCTATTGTACACTTATTTGTGTTTATGGGCCAATCCTTGTTGCATCCATCCCCTTTGGGTTCTTTCACAGAAGGAAAATCTTGGAGAAGACTAGAAGGTCAGCCATAAGATTACCCAAGGAATCATTTTCACAATCTTTATTCAATTTTTTATATAATGTAATATTTGAGGAGAATTGAAATGGCTAGTTAAATGAATAGTTAATTTCTATAGCATAGTGAGATTGACACCATTAAAATTGCAGGAGTAATTTTACTGTATAATATTGGGCAAATGTAGAATAAGAAAAGTTCAATCAAGAACAGTGTGACATAAGAGTGATAACAGATGATGAGAGGCTGTTCAGATGAAAGTATGATGATGGCAAGAGTAGACAAGGCAGATTCACATTAGGCCAGGTGGGTGATAATGTAAACTCATCCAAGATTGTTTGGCCAAGAGCATAATGACCAGTAACTAAAGTTGATGCTTCAAAGAAAGGAGAAAAAAATTAAAAATCTAAGGCTCTGAAAGGATACAGGAAAGGGTGAAACATACTTGGGTTAGATAGTGTGAAAAGATATATGTGATTGATGGAAAGGTACTCTAGGTTGGCCATCGAGATTAGAAAGGTACAATAGCATGCAGATAAATAACAGAAATCTGCTTAGTTTAGCAGAAATACACCTTGGTTTGAGATTCTTACATTTTCCAGTTTGATACAAAAGGTAAAAGGCTACTTTATTGAAACCTAAAATATGGGTTACAACTTACAAGAATAGTCAAATGTTAGAAGTTAGCAAAGTCAAGTTGTAGAATTGTTAGGAATTTGAGTCCAGATTTGAGATTTGATTTGGAAATCCATGTTCTGCTTGTGAAGTCCTAGTCTGAGGAGTGTCATATAATTGTCTGTTTTGACCATTCCAATTTCCAAGTCAGTTACGAAATCCAAAGTATAGCTGCAGTGGCGTATGGCCCCAGATATGAATTTTATAAAATATAGCTTTTCTATTTACCAGAACTAATGCAATTGTGGATTCAACAGTGTAATAGGTGGATTGCTAGACGGGCTTTCTCTTCTATTTTATATCTGTATCTTTCTATCAAGATCAAAACTAAAAGAATTGAGTAATCAATTGCAGTTTGGGACCATTCAACGCTGTTTGTGTTCAGTTACAGAATTACGCCATGAAAATCTTTCACGCAGGACATTCAGTCCATGTCCTAATTAAAGTTTGGATTGGGCTTAGTTTTGGATTTTATTGTGGCAGAGAAGTCCCAAAGTGGGGTTTTAAGGTGCATTCAATTATTATTCATTATTGGATCCCATGTCTAAAGTAGAAATTTAGGAAGTTATCTTAGCTTCCAAGAGTTCTAATGCTAGTTATTTCTCATAGTAACAGCTTTTTTAATTTTGGTTGCTTATTTAGGGCAAAATGGCACAAAAAGTCCTTATAGTCAATTCAGTATATTTACAACTTATAAATATGTAACAAACCACTCATATACTGGACTTTGAATGGAAATTTCAATTTGTTTCTTGACTGCTTTGCTGGCTTTTTTTTTTTTTTTTTTTTGTTCTCTCAGTTTGGGTAAAAAATCTCCTTTCTTCTTTCCTTACCCACCTCACGGTTGATGTTTTACTCTCTTGTTATTCCTTTCTTTTTCTAATCCCCCCCCCCCCCAAAAAAATTATCTGTTCCATTATTTCTCTCTCACCCTCCATTGAAGGAAGATTTCCTCCATTTTCTTGCTTAATTTCTCTTTAAGCTGCTACATTAATAGCTTCTTTCTGTTGGTCATCTGTCCGTTTGAACTTTGGAACCTATTTTTTAAGAACAGATACTTTCTTCTTTTTCTATGGGAAGAAAAGCTCATTAAGGATTCAGATCAGCTTCCCAGGCAAGCCGGAGGAAGGGGGAACAGAAAGAGAGCTCTAATTTCCCATTCATTATTTCATATATACCAATTATCTGAACAAATTTCCAACCTTTTTCTTAATCCTTCATTTATACATGTGATTTTTAAGAAATTTACTAGATCTAATGGGTGAAAATATGAGTACTTTTCTGGTTCCATGTTTTCCAAATATATCAGAAAGAAGCAATTCCATGAAAAAAATTTAATTCTCAGAATGACAGGAAGGATGTCCATACCTGTGCACTTTGCGTCTTCTCCGAAGCACACCAAGTCGGTCGGTAGTTACCATAACAGATCCATCAGATGTGTCCAAATGCTCCAGATGATCCCTGACATTATGTACCTCGACATCCTTAGAAGGATTTACTAAAAATTGTGTTATTTCTGTATCACTATCTTCACCTTCACTTGAAGATAGCGTGTAAGAATCTATCTCCGAAATCTCCTCACCTTCCCCTAATCCCCACTCCTCAAGAGAAGAAACACCAACTGAATCCTATAACAAGAAAACAAAAACCATAAGGTCTACTATGAGAAGACCAGTTCCCTAAACTAAAACAAAGTCCTTAAGTTGCAACTTAATTAGTAATACGATCATAAATAAGTCATTCAGGCAGGAGACTTGGCTAATTCTGAATTTGAAATCTTTACTCAAATTTTATTACAGATGCATTGCGTTGTTATTAGGTTATATACAATTATCAATAAAACACAAAACTGTGGAACATGTATTAATATCTAAGTTGTGAAACGGTGAAGCGCCAAATACAGAAGCGAGAGCAAACTGCTAACCACATCTTCCGATGAGCTGAGTGAGAAATACCTCATCCATGGTCCCAATGCCAAACAAATTGCGCCGAAATGTAGTTGATCCGCGCCATGGAACATTAGATTCAGATAGCTAAACATAAACCAGGGACAAGAAAAAGACTGACGTCTGAAATGGACATGACAACCGGTGGAACAAGAAAAACAAATAGAAATCTTCATAAGCACAAGGTACCTTTTCCTTTAGATTATAATGATCGAATCGGCGATTACGAAAAGGCGAAGCAGAGGAGATCAGTGTCGTTCTGCGATTGAAGTCCGAACGGTTTAGGGCTTGGAGAAGGAACGAATGAGTTTGGTGGAAAGCTGTTTTATGAGAAAGCATGATTTAACAGAAGAGGCGGAAGAGAAAGAGAAGAGGAATGAGAAGAAAAAACGAAAAAAAATACTTTTTGACATTTATATTTGTCGCATTGGTTCTTCCGTCCATTTCTTTCTTGCATATAAATAAGGGAAGAAGTTCCAGCCATTCGGAAGCGAGGGAAGGTTTTAAAATAGTTTCAGTCTCTTTAAGTCTTCTTGTCTTTACCACCAAAAAGGGCAAATAGTTTCAGTGTGTTGTGACCTTCAGCGTAGCGAAGACAGCCGTGTAGCTAAGCTCTTCGTTTTTGCCAAAATGTTAATAAGTAGACAACGACGTTTCAACGAAAGCTTCGCCGCTAAAATTGGTTCGAAATCTTTCACAAGTTGGGCCGGCTGAACCGGATATAGATACCATAGACATGACCGTTGAAGGGCCTCAATGCGCATGGTGCCCAAATCTGAATGAGCCAAGGTGAGGATTAGTAATGCACTTATGCACATCGACCCTTGATTTGAGTTGATTTTCAGTTTGTATGATTGAAGGATGATTCTAAGAAATTACTCTATAAAAGGAGAGAATACTCCAGCAAGAAGAGATAATGTTTTTGGGAACTTTAGAAAAGCATAAAGAATCTTTTTAAAGGAGCGTAGAGAACAAATTTTGGAGACGTTGTTTGGATTTGGAGATCTGAAGTTTGGGAATAAGTTTTTCTTCATCTTCTGTTCTCGAACTTTTCTATGGTGTTTTTAATTTTTAATATGAACTAATTTAATATTTATAAGGATCAGATGTAGCCTATCTTTGAATATCCACTCTTGAATTAATCAATATAATATCTTAGGGGATTTTGATCTTCGGCCACAACACGCCTTATTTGTAAAGGGTGAAGCTAGGATTTGACATCCCATAGGGGTTAAAACTTAAAAGTACTAATATTTCACAAAGAACACAATGAATTTTCATCCAGAGACTAAATATTTATATATACATGGAAAGAGGGCTAAGAAGCTTGTTTGCTTGCCAAAGGAGCTAGATACAAGGGGAGTCGATGGCTATTGACACCACCGAAACCCTAAAATGTTGGTAACATTTTGCCGACATATAAATGGGGTGAGACCGTGAGACTAGGAGAAGACAGTGCAAACTACAGAGAGCAGGAGAGATTAGAGGGTGTAGAGAGAGAGATCACAAAGTGCGACCTTGCAGGTGAAAGTCAAAGAGATAAGTTTGGAATTGATAGTAAAATCACCATGTACTTGTTGTAGTGGAGAAGAGTTGCAACTATACAAGTGTCAAGCATTTCTATTGTTGGAGTTAGAGGAGGAGAAGAGTTCTCAGCTTCGAATCATGGTTTGAAGTAGGGATGTAAATGGATAACCAAAATCGGCTCCTGAATTTGCAGCCCCATCCGTTTAGTAGTATCTGAATCCATCCAATTACTAATAGAATGTGGATATGGCATACCCCTTTCCCACCAATTATTATTTGTCCGATTAAATTATGCAATTAAGTTACTAATTTGTATTTGTTTTTCTTGTTTTTATATTTTTTATTTGAGATATGTGACTATTTTTCTAGATTTTCTACTAAATAACCATCAAAGTTGGTAAATTTTTAAATTTCAAAACTAGCCTCACAAATTAAATGGTAAAAAAATTTTCAGGTAGTCGAAAACTTGTATTCAATTTATATTTATGCTCATTTAAAAAAATCTACTTAATAAAATAATTATCCGAAAATCAATAGAATATTATCCGAATCCCTTGGAATATAATAGGATACAACTATAGTATTACCACTACCAATCCGAATCCAATCCGTTTACCCCCTAGTTTGAAATTTCATCATCTCTTCCGACATCCAACAACACCAACAAGAGCACAACTCATACTGCCATCATTAATTTTTGCCAACATTTCGTCAGTTTGGCAAAAATAACCAACTTTCCAATGATTTTCCAGTGACGTTGGGTACCTTTCGTTTCGATGTTTGGTTTCGTGTCACCATGTGGCAAAACCGCAATGTATCATCACTGACATAAAGTGCCGTGGTTTTGCCCCATTTTCCTCTTTCTATTAATAATTTGTTTTTCTTCTATTCTCTCCCTTTCTCGGCCTTTTGGCTAAGATCAAGTGACAACAAAAATATTTCTTATGTTCTGATAAAAAAACTTTAAAAATAGGATAATTACTACTTATTGACCCTTAAATTTTAATTTTATTACTAATCAAACTTCCTTCTTTATGAAATTACTATTGTCCCCTCACTTTTAACGGTGTTAAGTGACTGTTAACATCAAATATGAAATGTCTATTTTACCCTTCATTAAAATCAAGAAGTAAAAAATATAACATTATCCTCATTTATAGAAATTATATTAAATATCAATTATATTTTTAAAATCTAATATTTTAGAATTAGTTTTTGATTTGGTGGAATCACATACTTATTGTTGTTGAAACTCTCACATTCTACATAAATTTTTCATAATCACAATGATGAAAATTTCACAAACAAATCAACATATAAGATGTTAATTAATAGGAAATTAAGTAACATGCATAATATTAAGTGATATTCTATTTTTAACTTTGAATTAAATTTGATATTTCTCAATATTTTAATTTCTATTTTAAGTTTTATTTCTTTGGTTTTTTTTTTTTGACAAAACAATCACATCTTTCCTTTATTCATTGGTTTCTTTCTAAAAAAAAAGTTAATTTAAAGTTAATTTTGCCTCATAATTAATTAAAGATAAAATTATAACTTAACACAAAAGAATAAATAAGTAAAAAAATAACTGCAGAGTTATTTTTAAAATTTTGAAATAATATATAAAGGCCACATCATCAATAAACTATCGAAACTTAATGGTAAAGGGACATTAGTAATTATAATCAAAGTTAAATGTTAGATTAGTAATACAGAATAAAATAGTAAAAAATTCAAAGTACAAGAAGGTAACCGTAATTATTCCTAAATAAATAAATTTGAACGATTTTCCACTCTTTAAACGGTAAAAGATCCTCGACTTTGATGACTGTAAAGACCTGGCAACATCAATTTGTTTAGAGAAGACTATTGTATTCTGCAAACAAAACCACAGTATCCACAACGAACCGGCTATGTTTCGCAGAGTCCTTAAAAGCTTGAAGATCTCCACAAACAAAGGATGTTTATCAAAGAGGCCGACCACGACCCATTGAGAAACCCCTCGTTCCATCAGGCATTTTTGGCCCTGGAGGTGGCTTTGAACCTTCAACACCAGGACCTCGGTGCAGCGTTCCATGGCCTAGAGAAGAGAAAACAATTTCCCATTAACAAGGCTAAAAAATAGAGTATTTAACAAGAAATATACACTTTTAAGCTTCCTTATTAGTAGACAGTGGATTTGAATATCTCGAATAATCAAGAAAAAATAAAATGTTTAGGTTTGAACAAAATAACTACAACTCAAGTGGTTTGTAGACTACCTTGACCATTATGGTTGTGCTGTTTGTGGCCTTTCGGTCGACGATTTTTCCATCCAGTTCTCTCAGTTCGCGAGTGCCCCTCTTCCTGTGATTTCAAGAGTCGTGAACATTCTTTCCATTTCATTTTTCTCTTTACAGATGACTATAATTTCTACATGAGGTAAAAAGAAATATATATATATATATATATATATATATATATATATATATATATATATATATATCAGTAAGATAATATTGAACAGCTGACCGCTTGTTCAGGTGCCTCATCTTGGTGATCAGTTGATTTTGAGGGATCATCATCCCCTGCTGCATCAGATACTGGAGCATTTCTATTCTTCTCAGAGGCTTTAGAGCCTTTTTTGCTCGCCCCAACCTTAACCTAAAAAGTAAAAACAATAATTAGTAATACTAAAGCAACAAAATTTGAGTGCCAATAAGAAAGTAAACAGAAATTATTACCGCTGGTTTCTTGAGAAGCTTAACACGCATACCAGTTCTCCAATTGGTCTCATCATTTAAGGTGGCAACCTGTGGTAATAACCCAAGAGCTAGGGTAAATAGCTAGTAAATCTATGTAATCAGCCACACATCACAAAGACAAGACAAAAGTAAATAAGAGGCAAGAGTTTGACTCACAGCTTTGTCAGCAGCCTCCACCGTCTCATATTCTACAAAAGCATGTGCCTACAAAGACACACAGCCAGACGGATGAGATTGCTAAAGGAGCGACAAAGATAAAAAGGATAATTGTAACAAAGAATTATAAGATCACAAGAAAATCACCTCATGCAGAAAGAAAGTAATGTTATCAATAGTTTTAAGCCACTATATAAGCAAAAATTTCCATACCTTTCCACTGATCAACATTTTGCCCTTACTGTTCTTCGTTGATTCCTCGGCTGCATGTGGGTCATGGAGAGAAATATTCCTTATTCTGAAAATTTAGAAAATATCAAGACATTTAGCATTTTCATCCAACTACATAAATATAAGAACATAAGATTACGATTAAGGCATACTTGCCGGCAGCCCCAAAGATTCTCTTAATGCTCTCCATTGAAAAGTTCTCTGGCAAATTCTCTAGCAAAACAGTCCGTAACTAGAGTTCACAAATTAGATACACAAATAATTCTTTCAACGATAAGAACATCAGAAGAACTAAAACTGAATTTCCCCGCGATAGATACCTTTGCATCCTGCACCTCAAAAACTGGCAGTGGATGTATTCTCTTCACCTTCTTCCCATCTGAACTCAAAACCTATAGTGGAGGTAAATGGAAATTATCAGTTCCAACACTCAAAAGGCATTAGAAAATACCTTTCAAAGTCTCCATATGATGGAATATAAATACCTCGAGAAAAAAGCGGGGGAGGGGGGGGGAGAGCAGAATATAAAATTCTAAATACCATTTCAAAGAAAAGGTCTAGCATACACTGGGTTCCAGAGAATTAGGTCAAACAGGAAAAAAAAGGGAAGGAGAGACCAGAGAGAGATTACCAGCTGCGTTGATTCCTGGAGTGCATCCACTATCCAAGAATTATCTCGAACAAGTTTTTTTATTTTCCTGAAGGACGCAATAAGAGCCACAGGAACTGCAAAAAGCTAAACATCATTAGTTTCAGGATTGCTTCAACAAAACAATCATAAAATATTTTCATTCTCTCCCAAATAAGTAGCAAAACAGAAATTTGAGAAAGACCTAGTTAGAATAAGAATTTTGGACTCAATGGATAATAATCTCAGAACATGAAATGAAATTGACAAAAACACATATCCCCTGCCCTTTAAAATATAACCACAGACTCACACTAGCATTCATGCTAAATTGATTAACAAATCAAAATTTCATAAATTAAGGGAGGAACACAGGAAAAATATTAAGCTAGCTCTTGTTCAATGTTCATAATCAAAACAAGTAATTAGAGTGTACTAAGTGATACTCACCAATCACTTATAAACGATGCTTGGATATTATAGATTTTCCCCCCTTAGGGTGGGGGGAGGGGTGGGTTTGGTTTTCTTGTTTGTGTAACATTTGTATTTCTGCAACCTTTCGCTGCTTTTTTTTCCTATATATCTTGTAATTAATACTCAGCAGCATTATAAGCTTATAACTATCTGTTAACAGCTAATACAACAAAAAGAACGAACTGCAAATCACCAAAACCCCAAGCCTTCTACTTCTTGTCCCTCACTTAAGTGCAGCATAATTTCAGCATCATAACAATTAAAAGTTGAGCTGTTCAGATTATGAGATTTCAAAATACCAAACATCAACATCGTACTTCTTGCTTCATTGATAAATTTTCTGCACAAACAAAGAATTACATATAAAACATTCAATAAATGATGAGGATTCCACATCAACATAGAACTGCCACTGGTATCAGGATTTATGAATAGCAACTATCAGCTGTTCCTACTACACAAAACTCATTCTCTAGAAAGTAGCAACTTCAAAGCCCCCCACCCCCAAGGGAAAAAAATAAATAAATAAGTAAAAGAAAAGAAAGAAAAATTCCTTTTCAATTCCACCAAAGTTCAAGCATCTGATGCTACAGAGAATGCTGAATCATTCTGTGGAAAGTAATCTCCCACTGCATACCCCCATCGGTCTTGGTTTGGCTTGGTGTACACTTTTAGTTGTTTGAAGCTTATAAAATCATCCCTCAACGATACCAAAACCTTTGGATGCAAAGCCCCCATGACCAATTTGGGAAGTAGGTCATTTCATTTTTCTCCAGAAGCATAAGCTCACAAGTAGTCACATAACCTCCCCCACCCCTTCCTTTGTAATGGAATGAAGCTTGAGGCAGAAAATTGATATAGAGATAAAACAACTAAACATAAAAAACCACCCACTTCTAAGTCAAGCCAATTACATTAATCCACGCCTAACACTCAGAATACAAGAAATGCAGAGAAGGCTCATCTGAACAAATCCAATTTTCTGTACTTCTTTACAGTAATCCTTGATTACTTAATTTGGGGAACAGGGCTGGGTAGCCATTGTAGGAGTCTCAAAAAACCAATCTCTTGTGGCTGAATCACTATTCAACTGTTCAAACTGCAAACGTTTCTTCATCTTCAGTGGGGAACAAAATGCCCTTCGTGTTAGATACGAACATGAAACCAAAAACTATCCACACCAAAAACACACAAGGTATGATCTTCAATAATAATAATTTAACTTGGGATGAAAATGTCAATATTAAATAATTTGGCCATTGAAAATCATACACAGTTACACAAGTTGACAAAAGCAGAACACAAAACAAAAGAATGAGGTGTAGATATCAGTCTCCTAGTGCAGAAGGTACCACTAATTGTGGAGCCTGGGAGTGTATAAGCCTACCCCTTCCTTTGCAGAAGAGGCTGTTTTAGGTTTTGGTCAAACCTAGAAGAAACCGAAAACTTCAGTTGGAGGGGAAAAAAGACTAAAAATCCCACAATACCAATCCATCAGGATCCAGCCATAACCCAAACTATACAGCAGCAGAAGTGGTCGTCCAGATCTCAATTAATCAAATTGGGTTCGATTTATTTTTGGTGTTGATGGGCTACCTTGTGCACAGTATTGCCATCCATCTTGCAAGACAGGTAAAGAAAAAGGTCTTGAGATGAAGTGAAGTTCAGAGCAAAGCCTCAGGAAAAATAGATTGAATAATTAATACATGCAACATTGTGACTTACAAGAAAGAAAAAAATACAAGCAATATAATGCATGAACCATGTGTGTAGAAAGAATCAGTCAGCAGTTGGTTGCATAGTCATTCAGACCTATCCCAGTATCTCGGCACAGCTACAGTTGGCTGCACCAAGAGATACATTGAGAGAAGGCAACCTGTCATAAGTACCTGCTATATTTCATCATCTTCTTCAACTTTTTAATTACCTATCAAATGTAAAATCCATGACAAACAGAATGTTTGGTACCAGAACTGCTCAAAACAAAATTAATTTTGTGGAAAAAAGATTTTCTCATCCAGCAACCTCAGTTTCTCCAATCCAGCACCAAGTTTTGCCATGTGAAAGGGTGAGGGAACCATTTTGATCATGTGGATCTAGGAACTGGCATATATTGGCTATATACCAAGTTACTAAGAATTCAATAATAACTTTCCCCCACACCAAAAGGTATTTTAATATACCTAATATTTTCAACCATCTATTTCTGTTTAGAATAACTTCATTTCCTATCTGAAAATTCAGAGTTTTACCACTGACAATATGCAGACTTCCTTCTGCCTGAAATTTGATCTGTGAAAAAGGGCCTTTGGGGTCCATGTCCACAAAATTTCATCTCAATTCAATCGGCCACATAGTAAATATTTGTGCCAGATAGGAAAAAAGAAAATTATTTTGTTGGACAACTAAAAGAACCTTTTTATTGGTTCAGCATCATTGACTGAGACAGATATCTCAAACCCTACAGAAGAAGACTCAGATGAGTAAGGCAAAATCATATCCTGCCACATGAGCTACCAGCAGCAATAACTGGGCAACCATCAGCATGATCTGCAATATGTACTCTTCATGGTCCTCTATCCAGACATTGCAACCAACTTCTTCTTTTTTTAAGCATGTTAACATTAAGTTATCTGACTTAGTTGAAATTCAAAAAAAAAAAAAAAAAAAGGAGCAGCCACAAAATCTGGAGATAGTCTCTGCAAAACCAGGGATGAGGCTGCACAGTTTATGATCCTCTACAGCACACACACAAACCCTCCCCCCCCCCCCAAAAAAAAAAAAAGAACCACCCTTGCACACACAAAACAAAAAATCCTTTTGAAGATAATGAGGTATAGAATTCCATCAAGAGAATCCAACAAAATGTACCAACCAACACACCACATTCAACATAATCAAATAAGCACTACTACTGCGTTACCAAAAAAAGGCACTACTACTGCACTGAAAAGCAACACTATACTGTATAATCCATACTACAACTGACGTATTCAATAGTAAAGATCCTGTAGAATAGCATAGTTTAGAATGTAAATACACTTGAAGTCTACGAACACCAGCTAGGAAAAGAAAGTGCTGTTCAGAAACCCTACAATTAGATATGAAGCAAGGATATTGTTCAAATTTTCATGTCAGTCCTTATCAATCCAGACTCCAATACCAATTTTCACAGTGATGGTAAATTGCTGAATATGAAACCGCCTAATGGAATTCAAATAGTAACACCATCTATACATGCATTCCACCAAAAATTAGATTCATACCATAACACGATGTCTGAAAATCTGTAACTTCACTAAACAATATCTTTTGATTCTTAAAAGACTTTTTAGATAAACCAAGAGTCAAGACATGAAAGATTCACATGACATACCAAAACCTTCTTTATCCTTCTTTACATGGCTCATCAGAAACTTATCTGTTGAAAGATTCTCGTCACTAAAATAGTATTCCACCTGCATAAAGATCAACAGCTTCAGAATATTGCCCTCAAGGAATGTCTTCATAATTAGAATGCTCAAATAGAGGTGCAAGAGAAACCTAGTCTACTTCACTCCTTTGCTTGAAGGAAGACCTAATATTTTGACTCTTGCTAGGCTACTTACACCAAAACAATTATGGAAAATCGAGTGAAAATGTAAGAGACAATGATCATCTGAAATAGACAATCTGTACTGCAGCAACAAGCTCATATTACTGAAAAGAAAAATGTTGCTAAGAAAGTAAGAATGAGAAGAAAAAAATTACCAAACCACAGTTCCACCAAACTAGATTTGGCTCCAGCCAACTAAACAATATTAGGTTACTCCCATCTAGTATAATTTTCTACACCATCACTGAATACAGAGATAAACTAAGTCAATCAGCAATAAGAGGAAGAAAATCCACGATCTAAATAACTAGGTCTTTTAAACCCTACTAAAATAACAGCATGTCTCTCATCTCGCTAGTTATCTTCCAAACAGACGGATCGTGTATTCAAATGCGATGTAGCATTTATGATTCGTTCAATAATATGAAGATTTCCAAAACAATTTACGAAACTTTCCGCTGCCCAACTACGGAATCGATAAGCGAAAAAAAAAAAGACTTAAGGGATTCGATCACTTGCTACTTGCAGTAATAACAATATTTATGAAGCCAGAAAAAAGAAAGATTAACTTTTTAAGAACCCATCACATTTTGGGATACCGTTAAACATCATATAGCAACAGGATTAAAGCATATAGACCAGACACTATTTCGGCGATCCATGATCAAACCAATCAATAAAATCAGATGCAAAGAGAAAAGAAAAAACTCGCCTGTTTTATGATCTTGTCTTTGAGATCATCGGTAAGAACAACAGGTTCGTTGGTCGAGGAAGGAGGAGGAGCGCCGGTCTCCAACGGCTGCTGGTCAGATTCTTGAAACCCTAAATCGTCGGGAGAACCGACACACATAAGTTCAGAATCAGGAGGAGCAAGGGCTACGGCGGATCCAACCTCTTCTTCTTCCCTTTCCATTCCGAAGTTGAAATCTAGAAGAGTAGAGAAGGGAGAAGGAAGAGGAGGTGGAGGCGGAGCTGAAGCAAGTAACCGTAAGAACGCTCCCGCGCTCTTACTCTCGTCAAACTCAGCTCTTGTCGGCCTTCGTCGAGATCCTATATAATGGCCACCAGGGCTGGCCAGCAAATTCCCACGTGTTAACTGCACGTGCTTAGATGGAAGTTTTCAAATGTTCGACATTTCCCGGGTCGCTTTGACTCTGGAAGTTTGATGTTGTTGTTAACTTCTCTTAAGGACCGAACGATTTTTGAACCGACAAACCGATACTTGTATCGGATGGATAGTGGTCTCGGATAAAATCGAAGTTTTATTGTTTAATGAGATCAATGTATGGATTCTTGCTTTCCAATTAGTTCTATTCGAGGTTATGAATCTAACCTTCCAACTAGAATTCAACATTACGAATCATTGCCTTCAAAGAAGGCTGAAAACCTGGAATGTGTAATCGAGATGGACCACACTGAACCAGTTTGTTATATGTGGGTCATGAGTTCTAATTCCTCTAATATTTAGTGTGTTGTAACTTAGGTAACAAATTCTCTAATTAGGAGAGCTTTGTCTTCGACAAGTAAGATGTGTATCGAAATTGTACTAACATCAACCCTAAGATAATCATTCATTACTTCATCCTAGCTATGGATGTATAGTTTTTTTTTTAATCCAAAAATATTTGAACTCTTGACCTTTGGTGTTTATCAACTAAATCAACCTTTTTCAAATTCAAAATTTTTTTTAAGTAATTGATAATTTTAAATTATATTATAATTATTTTACCCAAAAAAAAAAAAAAAGGGAGAGAGTCCACCATTGCGCCAAGCCCGCCATTCTTACCCAAAAAAAAAATCATTTTTACAAAATCTAAAACTAATAGGAATGAATATTTTGAATAGTTCAAGTCTCATTTAGAAGCCGCTCACTCATTCTATAATATTCCATTTGGGAAATCTTGTTGTCGTCAATCAATGGATTTTGTTAGTTTTATTTGTTGGTGGTTTTTTTTCCCTTTTTTTTTTTTTGGGTTTTCCCTTTTTTTTTCTTTTTTAATTTGTTGTACAAGTTGAACTTATATAAGTTGTTCGGTGATATATGGGGAAGATGAGAAATAGTTATCTAATATAAAAGAGGGTGAGCTGGTTGGTTCCATTAATCTAGACATTTGAAATTTATACGGTTTAATTGTGAAAATTCATGGATTCAAGAAATCTAAAAATTCATCGTTTTACAATAATCACTCGATCAAACAATTTTTCATGATACATTCACAAATTTCATTCCACAAATTCAAGCTAACCAAACAGTTAATTTTATGAATCTATCACTCCATAAATTTGAAATCTCTTGCTAGATAATCAACCATCACATTCATGAATTTATTTACATACCCAGAATGGATAAAACTGAAGAGAAGTTTGAGCTTCTGAATTTTATGCCTGGCGTAATCCAAGGAGTTGGGATGTTCATTAAGAGCGAGGAAAGAAGCTTACAATCACTTTCGAAATCAAAGATGCGCCATGATATAATCTTTTCAGACATTAAATCTGCTATCTGGTCAAGCCTTAAAAATTGAAATATCCTTTTCAGACCTTATTAATGCAGAAGCTTTGGAAACTCAGCACCAACTATACAGAACTGCTAGTTAAAATTTCATTTTATTAGGAACATCACTTGCCCATAACAAGTACAGTTATGGGCAATCTGTAGAAAAGAATATGGACAATTGCTTCAGCAGGGGCCAAAAGATAGCTCCCACATTTAAAACTCAACCCCTTTCAATTCATATGGAAGATAGCTGCCTTAAAGTCTTGCTCCATTCATTCACGTCAACTCAGAAATACAGTTACATATAGAGAGAGTTGTTACATTCACAAAGGGAAGATCACTGAGATACTACTTGGCCATGGGAATATGGTTAACCAAAACTCGCATGCCAATTTACTAAAGCATTCATGCCAAGTTACCTGACAATCCTAAACCAATACCAAAACAAACAATAGAAACCCCAAGCTCAGAACTCCACACATGTTTCTTCGGTAAGCAGAGGATGCCAACACCCTCACATCATCCACCACTGGTCCACACAAGGAACTGTGATCATCCGACCTTGTATTGTAATAGATGCTATAGAATGCAATTCGTGTTCTCTCTGCCTTGGCTGTGAAAGTAAGATTTGTAGTTTCAAAGGTTGAATTGGAATTGGGAACGTAATGGATGTTCTGAGCTTGATCCCCTGCAAAGGCCATGATGGCTAAGGGATGTTGGCATTTATCATCAGCATGTCCCAAGTTGAAGACCAAGTTATACTGTTTCTGGGATTTTGTTTCAACCATCTGTGAAATGATACCCTCCTTCCCTGATAGCAATTCAATTGCACGTTTACCTTGGGGAACACTGTAATGATACGAATCAATGTACCTGACGGCTCTGTTTGATTCGACAATCCATCCTGGCAGTGACGATGTCTCTTCATCAAGGTTTGTGGGCAATAGAATCCCTAGAGAAGCATTCCTGAACATCCATGGACCTTCTTCAAAGTCCCCGTTAAGGACTGCATTGTCTGCGACACAAGGAACATACGCATACAATGAAAAACAGTGAGGCTCATGCTACTGCATTTCATATGGAAGAAGAAACCAATATCATCATACCATAGTACTGTGTATACCTTTTGCTTTATCAGGTGTAAAAAGCTTCTTCATGGCAATGTTGTCAATGATGGGACCACATGTGGGGTCATCTTCCATGCCTGTATTCCTGAACACTACCTCTCCAGCATCTGACTCGGCCTGGAAAGCCCATGCATATGAATCCCAGCCTTGCACATTGTAAAGGGTCTGTAGATCAATGGTCTGAGAAGCTGGAGGTACGGATATATTGAGAGATTCTAACTGAGCACATGTCCTTGCAGCACTGAATGTGATGGAGTACAATGATCCCTTCTCAACCTTGATATTCTGCCTTATTTCAGCATCATTGCCAAGCCTCACTGCATGCATACCTTGAGGTACTATAAGGATCATACCTCCTTGCTTTTGACCTGATTCTACTAATTCAACTGTTCCATTCAATTTCCATTCAGGGACAGAGACTGGACCATCTGCCAAGCCCTCATTTGAGAATCCGCTTGTTGGAACCGTTTCAAAATCACCATTTGGTAGTAAACCTATTTAAAAGATTAATCAGTAACAGTATGAAGTTAAAGCTGATCACAGGTTCTATGTCTACTGATTGTGCAGTCTCAAGATGGATTCTGTATCAGCTTCTATGTCTACTGATTATGCAGTCTCAAGACGGATTCTGTGCTTAGAGAGGATTCTAAAACCTGATTTCTTTTTCATTTTCTCCCTTCAAAATGTGTCCCATGCCCAGAATCTATTCTGAGGATGGATACCAAACATAACCTAAGACCACCAATTCTACATTATTGATTAAATCTTAGGGAAAAAGAGTTTTCATTGGAGTACAGAGTGACTGCAAAATGATACCCCCTATTGATGTTATCATGTGTGTTCCCATGCCCCCCCGAGCTTCAGTGCTGCGCAATTAATGCAGTGTCAGCCATACATAGCTCAATGCTGCGCATTAAATACGCAACAATGAAGCTGACCCCCCGCCCCACCAAACACATAGAGCCAAGTTCCTCACATTAAATACTCCCCCCCAACCCCCCCCCCCCCCCCAAAAAAAAAACCGAACACATAGAGCCAAATTCCTCACATTAAATACTTCCTCTTAACTTTTAATACATAATGTCCAGTTAGATAAGTCAAGTAGTAGCTTTATATTTCATTAACAGCAAAAGCATGGATATGAAGTGACACAATGAAATCATCACAAACAAAGCATGCATGACTTTCTTTTAAAGCAAAGATAGCAATTGCAGGATCTGTAGAGCGCAATACCCAAGATGGTCCCCTGATATTATTAGCTAATGTTGATCAGGATGCTGATGGACCGGGTTTGACTCTTAATAGTTAATAAAATTTGAACCGGTCTATCAAAATGTAAACCCAAATCCACAACATCCGACCAGTCAAAAAGACCAGACCCAAACCATCATGGTTCCAGAAGCAGATTCCTGATTACTGGTGATGGTGGGAAAACACAAACCAAATTGATTGCATTTTTGGTTTCGTTTGGACCAAGGCTGCGAAGTTGGTTCGGCCGTTGGTCCGAACGCACAAGCCCCAACACAGTTTCCACTTTAGTCCAACCTATCATATCGGTAAACAGTGGGACTTCACGCGTAAATGGTGGGCCCTCTACTCCCTTTCCCGCCACTGGACAGAATCTGACAACTGGAAATGGTACGACTCTTTTGGCTTCGTGCTCGCGCATGTATGGGATCACTCTGGGATCAGGATTGCACCGAGAACGGCGTACATTGCAGATCTCAGATGGAGAAAAAGAAAAGATCTTCACCGTCCATTCCCACCAACCGTATCGATTTTAGCATCCCACGTTCTCAAGAAGCTGCTGAGTACATCAATAATAACAAGAAAGGAAAAACTGAAGTAGATTCCAACGATCCATGGCTACCAAAGATGGATTGTGTTTATCTCGAAACCCGAAGGATTTTCTGGGTAATCGAAGAGCAGAACGTCAGAGAGAGAGCTGAATCACTTGACTAAATATCAATGGAGCAATGCAATGCAGCAGTGCAAGGGAATCAAATTCCTCACGGGACAAACGGCATCAAATTAAGAATGTTAGATCACAATAAAAATCCATGTCGGTGTCAATCAAGGTTTTATAATTTATTACAAGATCACCACAGTGACCACACAGGTCTCATTCAACATTTCTTAAAAAATAGTTAAGAAAATCTGAAACTTCTGCATTTTGCACATAAAAATTAGGTACACGAATCCCATCAAGGTCCAAACACCGCCATTAAGGGAAGAGCTTTTGCTCAGTATCTTCAAAGGTTACCGGCAAAGTGAGGGGGAAAAAAAGGAGAGAAAGGAAAGAAAGATGAGAGACTGCTTTTCAGCAAAGTAATGGGCGCAAATGTCACTAGCACCGAAAACCAGACTGAGTTTTCCCACTCATTTCCGTTTGATGAATGGAAATGCGGTTGAGTTGAACATTGAAATCAAGGAGCTATTTTCCCCTCTGAAATCGAATCTTACTTCCGCTAAAAACTAGAGATACCCGACGCATCAAATCATAGAAAAAGAGGAACAAAAAAAAACCTATTCTGCTTCCTTGATTTTAGAGTTTCATTAGGCGAATCGAGAACAGAGAAGAGTAAATGAAAGGAGAAAAACTGAGGAAGACACAGAAAAGAATTCCTGAGCTTATCCTTTAGTATAGATCAGAGAAATACACTCAGTGAAGAAAGAAGAGACCTTACCGTCATCACCAGCAGAGAGACAAACAAAGAACAGAATAAGCAGGGGAACCCATTTGCAACTTCTGGTGCTTTCTCTCATCTTCGAAGCAGAGTTACGAGTTCCTTCCATTAGCTCCTCTCACTCTCTCTCTCCGAACACTGAACCAAACAAATACTGAGTTGCAGAGTACGAATGAGAGGTGATGGGAAGAGTAAAGCAATGGGAGTGGAGTGGGGTTTTAATAATAAAAATTAAAAAAAAAAACTTCAAGTTTCTGTTTAAATTTACCTTTGAGTGACCCAGCCGTAATTTTCACTTTATTTTACTTTTACTGAAAAGTATCTTATTTTTCTTTCCCATAAGAAAATGGAATAATTTAAAATTAAAGATGTAGGCTTGTAGTGTTCACAGTTCACACGATTGACCGATATTCTTCCATGTTTTACGATTTGTCTCCGCCGTTCTTGACAGCGATGGAGGGTTTATCGATGATCTCTTGTCGTCTAGTGAATCACCGTATTCTTGCAGATCGTAACAACCGTCCATAACCTCTATAAACCTAAATCAACGGATAAGATGTGGTGGGAGATTTTGAAAATCGAATCGAATTGAATCGGGTTTGACATGGATTCCGAGGAGGAGAATGGACCAGGGTGGGCCCTTCCTTAGCTGTTTTCAGAGAGAAGGTGAAAAATGGGCCCCACACGCTTCAATTTTTCTTCCTTTACATTGGACTCCTTTTCGGCTCTTTCCGACCGTTGATTTAAATTAATTTCGTACACGAAACAGGCTTTCGGGACAAAGATCTTGGGAAGCGAGTTAGCTAGCCCTCAAATTTTCTTTTGTAAAACCCTAGACCTAAAGTAACCGAGAGAGCAAGAGTGATATTTTTCTTGGTTGTTCCTAAAGCAAAAAGCTACTTATTTTTCTATTGGATTTGAAAATTTATTGACACATTTGTCATGGTATTTATGATTTGGGTCCCAAGATTTGGTATCCCTAGAAGCAATGAGATTTTTAGTTGAGTTGATGTGTTCAAACTTCAAACTTGAAGAAGACTATTTTCTTGCCTTTTTATTATGAAAGTCTTAATTATGGGGCCACAAAACAGGAATCATTCAAAGGATTAGGAACCCTAGATGATTAAAGCCTACGTTAAGAATCTTTTAGATCAATTAAATGAATATTAGCCGCCTAAAGTTTTGAAGCAAGAATCTTTAACAATTTTGAAGTAAATCTGAATGTATCTCCCACTTCTACTTATAATCATTTTCTTCTTATGAAAGGGTATTCATGACAAATTACTTACAACGAAGCTTCTCCTAGCATCAGGATACAATGTTCCAGCTGAATGTAGAGCTTGTGGCCACCCAAAATCATCAGAAAATCACCTCTTCACTACCTACCCATTTACTCTTCATTTATGGCAATACCCTCCTCCGCCTTCACCATTGGGACCCTTCACAACCATTCGCCTCACAAGTCAAGATTCTTATATCTCAGTCCACTTCACCCTCTTCTAATCGACTCCAAAACTTTCGAAACGTTATCGTCCTTTTGGGCTCTATGATGGTACTATAATAATATCACCCACTCCCCCCAACAATCACTGCATAAAGACTCCCATCAAAGCTCGTAGCAAGCTGTCGTTGAATTCAAACCTACAATCCCAACCAAACCATTACAAGAGTCACTAACTCTTATTTGTTGGTATCCTCTTTTACTAGGCATGGTCAAACTTAATGTGGCTGGCTCCTCTTATTCATATCATCATCGCCCAGGCATTGGTGTAGTTAGAGACCATAATCATCAGGTGATCTTCACCTTTGGATAGGGAATGGAGTGCCATGATTCTCTAATTACCAAAGCTCAAGCCATTCGAAGAGGACTCTCTTTAGCACTTGACTTTCATATCTCCCGTGTCCATGTTAAGAATGACAACCAAGCTCTTGTGACTTCTATCACCAACCAATCGTCTCACCATAGTTGGAAAATCTCTCATTTAGTCCATGACATCCTCATGTTGGCTATATTTTTCTCTGAATGCTCATTTTCTCATGTGTTTCGAGAAGCAAACTTCACAGTTGACAAACTGACTATCATTGTTCCCACCCTGCCCTTTCTATCCTAAATTTTGCTTTTCGATTTCCTTAGATGTAAACTACCTCGTAGTTATCTTTTGAATCAATAAATTTATTTTTCCAACGAAAGAAAAATGGAAAACAACAGATGATAGATATGGAGAAATAAGGTGTTGCTGGAGCAATACCATCAAAGAGTTAAGAAAAATGTGTAGCAAAAGTGAAGAAGCTATGATGGATGAATGGTAAAACCAGGAATAAGAAATAATCATATTAGGTTTTGTGAGGAAGTAACTCTGACCATTGATAAACTATGAGAAAATTATTCATCAAAAAAAATAATTACGAGAAAATCAATTGGAATGAAATAACACATTTCAATGTCTTTGTACGAAGAAACGCTTTTATCCAAGTCGAAATAACTATAAAAACTAGCACAGAGTAAGAGAATTGGTGAAGAAGGATGCATGGGTTAAGCTCTTGGGAAAAGACTTATTGTACTAGGGGAGAAATTTTATTTAGTTTATAGCAATAGCTGTGAGAAGCTCTTCCCTCCCTGCTCTACAATTTGAGTAGCTTCATGAGAAACCTCTACAACCGCAATTTCACCCATTAAACAGAAATGAATGAAAGAAAAAACCTGTCTGTTCTTCACTCTGCGGTACCATTGTATTTCCTTACGTTACTTTTCTCATGATCTTCGTATACCCCTTCAGGGTATCCTCCCTGATCCTGAGTGAAATCCTTTCTGTTATACCCAACTGCAGGAGTCGTTTCATTCATCTCAACAAGAATGAATTGTGGTTTCAAAGAACGATTTACACCCTCAACTTCTCCAAATCAGATACCAATGGGCCTCAGATTTCTCTACAAGACTACGGGTCACTTTTGCGGCATCTGGGAGATTTGAAACAGATAAAACATGGACAATCACTTCACTCCAACCTCATAAAAAAGGGTTTGGATCAAGATGTATTTGTACGAAACAACATCCTCAGGTTTTATGCTGATTGCCACGATTTGATTAATGCCCGTCTTGTGTTTGATGAGATGCCGGACCCAAATTTGGTCACTTGGACGAGCATGATCTCTTCGTATATACAACATGGTTATAACGACCTTGGTTTGCAGCTATTTTCTAGTATGTTTCATTCCGGATTACGACCAAATGAGTTTGGGTTTTCCGTGGCACTCAAGGCTTGCAGAATTACAGGTAATTTGATGACGGGTAAGGTCCTTCATGGTCAAATACTGAAATGTGGATTAGAATTATGCAGCTTTTGTAGTACCTCCGTTCTAGGATTATATGCTGAAAACCCAAATTCGGATGATGCACGCAGATTCTTTGATGGAATTCCAGTATGCGAAAGATCTGAGGCCTTGTGGAATACATTGCTTGACAGTTATGTCCAGGCCGCTAACTCTGAAGAAGCTGTTGAGTTTTTTCGGAAGATGCTGCGGTTCAATATATTGCCTACATGTTTCTCTTATACAATTATGATCAAATTATGTGCTGATATTCAGAACCTCAATCTTGGAAGATCTTTACACGGCTCTATAGTTAAGGCTGGCTTTGAAACCCATGGCTTTGTAGGTGGAGCACTGGTTGATGCCTACTCAAAATTAGGAGCCTTGCATGATGCCTCGAAAGTGTTCTGCAGTCTTGAACAGAAGGACAATGTGGTGTGGAGTAGTCTGCTGTCTGGTTTCCATCAGATTGGGGATGCCAAACAAGGGCTGACCTTGTATCTTGAATATGTATCAACAGGTCAAGAACTCGATCCATTTACTTATGCAAGTGCATTCAATTTGTGTTCAGATTTAGATTCCGTAAGAGTTGGTTCTCAGATACATTGCAGTTTCATCAAGAGTGGTTTCTTGCTGGATTCTTTCATTGGGAGTGCTGTCATCAGCATGTATGTCAGTGCTGGAATGATTTCTGATGCTTATAAAGCTTTGCTTGAGGTTAGAGATAAGAATGAGATATGTTTCAATGCCATGATTGCTGGTTTAATTCTAAATTCAGAAGACATAGTAGTTCTGGAATTATTCTCTGAGATGAAGGAAATGGGACTAATGTGGTGGGGTCATTCCACAATAAGCTACATCCTCAGAGCCTGTGCAAATTTGAATATGTTGGGTGACTGTAAAGCTCTCCATTCCTACATATTGAAAACTTTAGGGAATCCTGGTTCTAATGTATGCACAGGAAATGCCCTAATCGAGATGTATTCAAAGTTTGGAAGAGTTGAGGAAGCCAAAATGGCATTGGAAGAGATGGACATACCAAATGAGTTCTCGTGGACAAATGTTATATTAAGTTATACTGAACTAGAGAGGTACAGAGAAGCATTACATTTGTTTCGTGATATGTTTCTATCTCCAACCACTGAAAAACCAAGCCAGTTTACCCTTGTTGTTGTCATTCAGGCTTGTAGAAGTCTTGCAGTGCCAGATCAAGGGAGACAACTTCATGCTTACGTCGTAAAGGCAGGATATGAGGCCAATGCTTTTGTGGGAAGTGCTCTGATTGGCATGTATGCAACATGTCCAAGTGACATTAATGATGCTTCTCGAGTATTCTCTTACATGCCCGAACAAGATCTTGTCTCTTGGAGCACAATTATTTCAGCATGGGCACAACATGGAGATGGTGAAGAGGCACTAAGGCTGTTCTCAAAATTTCCCCATGGGACCATCCCGGTTGATGAGTCCATCTTATCAAGCTGCCTCTCAGCTTGTGCAAGCTTAGCCGCATTGAAGAGTGGCAGATGGCTCCACTCCCACATTATAAAATCTGCATTTGAATCTCACATACATGTTGGTTCTTCTGTGATCTATATGTATTGCAAGTGTGGAAGCATTGAAGATGCACGTAAGTTCTTTGATGGGATGGAAAAACACAATGTGGTGTCTTGGACGGCAATGATATCTGGATATGCCCATCATGGGCTAGGTGAAGAGGCGCTTACCCTGTTTCATAGGATGACAGAAGTTGGTTTGAAACCCGATGGCATCACTTTTGTCGGTGTTCTTAGCGCATGCAGTCATGTTGGGCTTTGTCAAGGAAGGTTTGCAGTATTTTGAATCCATTGAAAATGATTATGGCTTGGATGTCACAGTAAACCACTATGCGTGTGTGGTTGATCTCCTTGGCCGTGCTGGAGAGTTGGATAAAGCAGAGGAACTAATAAACAGAGCTCCATTTCCATCAAAAACCCTACTGTGGAAGACCTTATTGGGTGCCTGTAACAAACATGGCAATGTACATGTTGGCAACCGGATAGCTGAGTTACTGGTAAGGCTAGAGCCAGATGAGCCATCAACTTATGTTTCACTTTCAAATATTTATGCATCATCCTTTATGTGGGATCATTTTGTTAAGGTTAGAAACAGAATAAAAAAAGACAACATTCAGAAGCACCCTGGATGTAGTTGGGTTGAAATTGCATCTTGAATATTTTGTTTTGTGTTATTTTCTCTCGGTTTATCCTGACTCTTAAGAGTGCCTTGAAGGTTTGAATATGTTTACTATACGTTTCTCGTGCCTCTCAAGATTTGAGTGAGGCATAAATTGAAAAGGGCATACTTACCACTGTCTCCAACCAACTTGCCCACTTCAAAGGTTTGACTGACAAGTGTAAACCTCACCCCATGGGGTTCCCAGTCCCAGTTGCTCTATAAAATTGAGAAGTACGAATAATTCACTGAAGAATATGATAAAGGCGAAAATGGTGGATGGAAAGATTATCATGAACAATCGTCTCCAGGTAAACACTGTAGAATACATCCATTTGGATCCTACAGAATTAACAAACCATTTTCTTCTTTCTGGAATAAACACTACAGAATACATCCATTTGGATCCTACGGTCGAAATTTGATGACTATAAAATTATCTGTATCACAAACCATTTTCTTCTTTCTTCCAGAAACTCAAGGATTAAGAAGGCTGTTTCATAGACCCACCCACACATCAATCCAGGGATGATCTTCAAAGAATGGCTAGACAGGACATCAAAGAGTTGGTTCTCAAGTTGAATATCTAGAATATTATCCACATGGAGATTCATCCATTCAAGAAGGGGGAAAAGAATCCTGGAATCTACGGAGAATGGAGAAATAGATACAGATCATGACCTTATCAGAAATTTAGTTAATGTAAACTCGACAGACAGACAGATAGCCTGTCTGCAGGAGGCAATCAGGAATGGCTAACATTCTGGTACAAGGAGGGACAAACGTGCAAAAACCAACGCCCTAGCAGGACAAGAGCAGACAAGCTTCTAAAACCTCTGACAGTGGCACCACCACTGAACCAAAAATCTTTTTTTTTTTGGCAACCACTGAACCAATAATCTAGATGTCCAGAAAATAGATTTCGTAGGGACGTATACTAATTACATGAAATTAATCAAAGAAGAAGCTACAGGAAAATGCTGCCGATTTCACAAACTCCCTTTTTTGGGAAAAGTAGTCCACATGAACTTTCTGAAGAAGAGCGCATCACAACATTAGCTGGAGAATTCGGTATCCTACTTGATTCAACAAGAGAAAAACTCAAGATTACTGGTAAGCTGGGCCTGATGCCAAAAAGTATTCATGATATAGGTAAACTGAAAATTCAGGGGAAGCATTGTTAGTTCGCTCATATACAGATGTATTTGAACAAAACTCCGAATGGGTATGAACATACCTCAGTACTCAACCTTCACACTTTTGACAAAAAGTTGAAGAGGTGATAATTGAGTGTGTGTGTATCACTCCTGCTGTACCAATCTCATGCCAGTACCTTGTGGATGCATTCAGGCAACTATCCTACAAAGTTGTCAATGCAGAGAATGCAGAGAATGCAGAGAATGCAGAAATGGTTGATATAAGCATCGTTTGAGATTAACCACAATTGGAAAAGTACAATGCAAAACTGTCGAAATTAATTCTGTAAATTAATGAGGCTCATTACTCAAAATCATACTAGAAAAGTGAATATTACATTTGGATCCACTCAGCTCTCATATGGAAAGGGGAAAATGCCTCAATTAAAAACATCCCAGACAAGGGAGAATTTTGAAGAAAAAACATCTTCCAGTATTACATAGATGGAGAAGGAGGCCTGGAGCTATTTCTGACATCAAGTTTCCTAGTATATGATAAATCAATTGAGCACTTGAAAAAGGAGAAGTAAGAATAGAGAACCCATGAGCTTCTGCCCACTGCTTTCACAACAATGCCACTTCACATCCTCCACAACATTGCCAATGCTACTCCTTGAATGCCAGATTGTAGAAAAAGCATATTAGGATGCTTCAATATATCAAAGGAACTGTTTTAGTTTGCTCCACCAACAATCAGGACAGAACCCCCACAAGCTTTCTTTTCCATGATTACTCGAAAGGACTGTAATAAATGTATCATTCACTTTTCACTAGGCCATTTATGGGCAAAGGGTGAGCTTCTGTGTTAAAAACAAACTTGTCTAATGGAATAATATTGCTGTCTCCAAAGAGCAAGTATAAATACTTCAATGTCTCACCCAAGAAGAACGTCTCCATCTTGTCCCTTCTATGAGGGGGAAGACGGGTGACATCATCCAGAGAACTGTAACCCCCAGAATCAATCTTCGTATACTTTTCAAATGCCTCAAATATCTGCCAACCCCATTCACGGTACCTGCAGAAGTTCAACACTTGTAATATGTTATAAAAATGGCAAATGGAATGACATAGCAGATTTTACTTCTACCTATTCCTGCTGATCTATGAAGCAGAATTCAAAAAGGAATTTTTAGCTCAGGGGAGAACTATTAAGCATACTTTGGATCTTCTGTAACACGATACAAAATTAACAATGATTCCACGGTTTCTGGGCGCAAAAGGTTGTGGCGATCAGCTTGTTTAATAATTATATCATTCACATATTCAGAGCTCTTGTTTCCACCATCAAGGCCATCTTCATTATCTCCCTGATCAGAATGAAATAATATTCCAGTACTCAGTACAAATCAAGACAAGAAAATGCAGTTCATAAATTTTTTCAAGATGGAAGTGGGAAAAAATGGTTTATATTCACTCAAATCTGAAACATTCAACTGATGAAATCTCTAGGTTGGCAAATTGATTCCACTCACCTCTAAACGGAAGTAAGCAATTTCTGGAGCAAGGCCTGTAGTGGTCACCGAATACATCTCAAAGCAAGTTTTTGTCAGGTCTTCAGCAAGCTTCAAGTTTTCCAGGTCGTCGAAACTAAGCAGATTTTCTTCCATAGCCTTTCTCTTTGTAATACCTTTAGTAGCACCAAGCGCCAGAGTTCCTGGGAGGAAACAAACCTGGGCAGGCAATAAGACAGTTATGTCAAAAGATTAGCATAGTGAAGTAAGCAACAAACGCAATTTCTTTTCTGGATGAATAAATAACTATATGGGGGGGGGGGGGGGGACCAGCCTTCAAGCAAGAGACCAGAAAGGAGAGCTAAAACCCAGGAGACAACAATGAACCAATTCCTTGGGGTATCAACCAACAAACAGAATTTATCTCATGAAACAAAGCATATTTTTCTATTCTTCTTAAAACAAAGGGCGAACTTGGTGCCAGAGGCTTCCGCACAAGCAGAGTCCAGGGGGAGGGGGGCAATTTTCCCACGCAGCCTTACTCCAACAATTTTTTGTCAGGAGACTGTTTCGGTACCTTGACCTCAGGCTACAACTGTGGTTCACTGACCATTGAGCCAAGGCCGCCCCTTTATTATCACAAACTATGAAATGAAATATAGTTCTAGATTTAAAATTCTTCCAACTGTACAAGAAATACAGAATTCTGCAAATGACAAAAAAAAAAAAAATGCCCATAACAACATATCTTAAATTCATACTGATGTGACCGTAATCATGGTATGAATTTAAGACTTCAAAACATGAACTCAGGTTTAGATGTAAAAACTACTAAAAAAAATTTAAGAATGTAAGCTATCTGAAGGGATGCCCTTGTTTAATCACACCATTCATTTAAGCATGCATGTGGCATCATATACGAGATCACGCTAAGGTGCAAAATATGAGATTGTCACATATCAGCGTCTTTCTATTGGCATCAATGCAGCCTATATATTGAGTCAACTAGGGATTTTAACAATGTACATTTGTAATGTTATCCCTGAATCAAGAATCTATTGAAGAGGCATATATGCAGTTAAGCCTCTGGCAAAGTATGCTGGTGAGGCGGATACATGACAGCTCTGTAAGCAGCTGAAGAGGATTCCATACTTCCACATGTTCATCAAATTCTCCATTCATGTGACAACTTTCAGCACAGAAGTTGTTTTCTTCTGATGAAGGAAACCCAAACCTTTTCAGAGACTTCATACATTTAACAATATTTAATTAATAGGCTAGAATTACTAGGGAATAAAGAAGGTTATTGATTCAGCTTTGGTTTTATCAGTTTGTTTTGGTTTAGTTCAAGATGTTATGGATGCAAATCAAAACCAAACCAATATTAATTGGTTTCTAGTTTACTAACTGAAACTGATTATTAATTGGTTTTGGTAAGAAGGTTTGTAATTGGCTCGGGTATATAGTTTACCAGCAGTTCAGTCATAAAAAGTCTATTATCTGTCCAGTTATGTGGTTTAAATATACGGTTTATTATCGGTTTGGCTATATAGTTTACTTTCGGTCAGTAATACACCAACTCAGCCAAACCCAACTAAATCAACCCTTCCTACAATCATCACTACTCAAAGTCGCCTTCGTCTTTCATCACCATTTCTCATAGGATCATTTTAGTCTGTCTTCGGCTCTTTCAGTTCCTTCAATCTGAATAAATCAATACCCCACATTGGAACATCCAAAGGCCTTTGTTGAACATGGTCATGCCACCTTAAATAAATTTCTCACAACTTATCACGTGTCGAAGGCTCAGAGCTATCCTCAAGTCAGCTAACCTTCATCTTGGCACTCTTCCATCTCTACATCTTTATTTCCACCGCATTGAATATATATATGATGCTTTGTAACTATGCAACATCCCATACCATACATCATAGCTAGTCATATGATTATCGTATAAAATTTTCCTGTAAGTTTTAAAGGAATACACTAATCAAAACAACACTTTGGATGCACGTCTCTATTTCATACATCCTATTTCGATTCTCCATGAAGCATCATCTTTTATATCCATCTTTATCATGATTGAGCCTAGACAACAAGAATAATCAATTAGCAGAATTCCACCTTCCATCCAATATAACCAAATCTTTTTTGGGGGTGAATTATTGTAACCAAGGTTACACACTATATACTCCCACTTTGTTCTACGTATCTTAAAAACTTTTGATTCCAAGATTGATCCTTGTAACTTGTTATCCCTACTTTTCTTTCATCCACCAAAACAATATTATAAAAAAAGCATACATCAAGGAAACTCATCTAGAATTTCTTTGATTAGACCATCCATGATAAGCACAACTAATAAAGGCTAAAACCTGATCTTGGTGTAACCCAAAGTACTTGGGAATTCACTATGTTGGCCATGCAGCTGGGAGCATTCCCCTCTCTATATTTTGGATATTGCTGAGGAATTCTCTATGCATCTGCATATGTGACAAAAACCAAAGACAGAAAGAAAAAGCGGGAGCAACACAACTGCACTGCAAACCACAGAGTGAACACCAGTGACCGAAAAAGACGAAACTCCAGCCACAGGTCAGATCAGACTTGATCAGGATGCACACCACAAAAAACATATTCTCTAAGAAACAGCAACTCATGTCGCAGAGTAAAAGGGAATCTCAGATCAGAGGGGGGAAACTTCAGATGCAGGATAACAAACTAGCGCAAGCTAGAAGAAAATTCATGTCTTACAAGTAAATAGTGTGACCTCATTCTAAACCTAATCAAGTTGAGATCATATGTAGAAGAAATAAATCCCCAAAGTTACTTGGAAATCTATCATACAGAAGGGGTATACCGCAATGTAACGGCACTAGAAACTTCTAAATTCTAAGTTTAGAAAACAGCAGGACTTTCAGTCAACCAGTTACCAGAATGGAAGCAAATCTCAGTCAGATCCAACAGAAATTACGAGAGTTTCGATTAATGAATACCAAGTTTTGACCAATTAAAAAACCCAGTTTCTACTTTCTACAATAAATATTGCTGACAAAATCTCATGAACATTCACAGTACAACAAAAGCCACAATAAATATTGCTGCAAACACCACGTGGTTCTCTAGAGACTCTAAAAACAGACATAATAAGATGGTCTTGATCAAATCAGTCCTCCAATCCTCCTACCTCTATTGGTGTGGCATCTTTACCCTCCCTAAGTCCACCATCCACTCCATGGAATCTCTCTTCCATGCCTTCCGCTAGAAAGGCCAAGAAACCTCTAGATTCCTTCACCCCCTCAAATGGTCCTCTGTTTGCCGCCCCAAATCTAACAATGGGTTGGGCTTCTATCAGATTCGGGATTTCAATTGCACTTGCTTGCTGAACCTCATTTGGAAAATCTCCACCAAGCATGACTCTATATGGGTCAATTGGGTTTATTCCCACTTGCTGTGAGATGACTCCATTTAGACTGCCTTCCTCCCCCCAAATCCTTCATGGGTTTGGAGGAAACTCCTCTTTAGGCCCCTTGCGCCACCTGTTGCATTACCACCCATATAGCTAATGGGGCCTCCACCTTCTTCCTGCTTGATCCTTGGCACCCTTCGGGCATCCTCTACAACCTCTTGGGTCCTCGTCAAGTCTACTCTTCTTGTATCCCCAAGCTCACCCTCCTCCCGTATTTCATCTCTACCAACTCTTGGACCCCCTCCCTTCCCCCATGAACCTCACTCAAACTTGGTCCTCCCTCCCTCCCCTTCACCCATTAGATAGGGACCAAACCATTTGGTTCCCCTCCCCTCTGGCTCCTTCTCGTCTTCTTCTACTTGGAACCATGTCCACTCCCACTCCCCTATTGTTGCTTGGCTTCCTTTGGTGTGGTTTAAAGGCCATATCCCCCACCATGCTTTCTATACCTAGAGAACCCTCAACCTTTTCCTACCCACTTAGGCTTCCCTTGCTTGGTGACACCATCATGTCAACCCCAACTACATCCTCTATTGGAATGGCCTAGAAGATGTTGATCACCTCTTTTTCCCAGCCCCTTCTCTCATTCTTTATGGGTGAAAGCTATTATTACCATTTCGCCCCACTCCAGAAGCCCCCTTGGCTTATCCCGGGATTGGGTTCTGTTCTTGAGACACTTTGCCAATACTTCTATCTGTGATATGATAGGGAAGTTGGTGTTTATGCTTTGATCTCCCATATTTGGTGGAAGCAGAACCTAAGAAGATGGATCTCAAACTCCAAATTCATTGACTCAATTTGGAGAGCCATTTGCTTTGAGCTTTCTTGTAGATTACAGGCTGTCCCCCACCCACCAGTTTTGGACTCCCCCAGGAACAAGACTATTGTTGCTTCCTGGGGTCTTGGTTCCTCTTGTTTGAAGAGTCAATAGATTGAAATTCCCCCCCCCCTTCCAATTTCTTTTCTTCTCTTGTATATTCTTTTACCCCTCATAGGGGCTTTGGTTAACGAATTATTCATCCATTCACCCCCCCCCCAAAAAAAAAAAGAAGGATTGTAAATCCTATTCAAATTGGCTTCTAATATTAGATAATGAGGTAAAACAAAGGCAATAAGGATGAATGGTACCCCAATTGATAGCACTAGGCATACTTATAACATTAAGTTAATTTCAATTACAATACTGCCCCTTCATACACAAGTAACTACTCATAGACACATATACCCTTAAACAAAGAGAATAAATACTACAAGTAGTACCAGGAGAACCCTGATGGTTTCCCTAAACTATAACATTATCAATAAACAATAGTATCACTTTATATCACACTTTAATAAGGACATTGATGCAGCACCAGAAGGTACTTCATGTTATTGTAACCTAGGAGATAATTCTTCATATTTGGTGAACCCCAAGTCTAGCTTGTGAGAAGATAAAACAGGAGATGCTGTTTTGTGTGGGAGTTTTAGAGATAGTGTAGGACTTGATTATTTATTGGGGATAATTATATAATCAGATTTTTAATTCGGGCAGGATATCTAGGATAAGTTTTAGTAAGTTTTAAAATTCACTCATCTTGCTTTCGCGGATGATCTCATGATTTTTGCTAAAGCTAACCATTCCTCCATCTCCTCCATTCTTGATGCTCTCTCCTCTTTCCAGGCCCTCTCTGGTCTCCGGGTCAATTTGGATAAGTCTTCCCTGTTTCTTTATGGAGTTTCAGATTCTGTCCATTCCTCCCTTCTCCTCCTCATTGGATTTAGGCTGGGATCCTTCCTAGTCACCTACCTTGGCCTCCCCCTTATCCCTGGCCGCCTCACCTGTCATCATTGTTCTCCCATGCTTGACCACATAAGAAAAAACTTCAACTTTGGAAAGGCAGCCTCTCCTTCGCTGTTTGAATAGTGCTCATCCGCTCTGTTCTTCAGTCCTCCTACCTCTACTGGTGTGGAATCTTCTCCATTCCTAAAGCCACAATAAGAGCCATGGAGGCCCTTTGTTATGCCTTCTTTTGGAAAGGTCAAGAGTCCACCCAGTTCCTCCATCCCATCAACTGGATTTTTTCTATCGTCCCAAATCTAAAGGGGGCTTGGGCATTCGGCGTATCTCTGATATCAACCTTGCATGTCTCCTGAAACTCATCTAGAAAATTGCCTCCAGGCATAATTCCATTTGGGTTTCTTGGGTGACTCTCACTTGCTAAAATCTGATTCCATCTGGACTGCTTCCATCCCCTCCAACCCGTCCTGGGTCTGGAGAGAGCTTCTCCTTTTTCGCCCTTGGGCTCTTCCTGCCATTTCAATCCAAATCTCCTCCGGATCCTCCACTTCCTTATGGCTTGACCCATGACATCCGTCGGGCATTATCTTTACCCTCTTTGGGCCTTGCTTTGTCTATGATACCCGCATTCCCAAGCTCACCCCTCTCTCTACCTTTATCACTAATGGTTCATGGTCCCCTCCCCCTCACTCTAGACTCACACAAGTGTGGAACTCTCTCCCTCCCCTAAATGTTGGCATCTCCCATGACTCCACCATTTGGCTTCATATCTCCACCAAGCTCTTCACCACCTCCTATGCCTGGAACCTCCTCAGACTCCCCTTTGCCCCTGCACCTTGGGCCCCCCTTCTTGGTTTAAAGGTCACATTCCCCGTCATTCCCTTACCCTTTGGAGAGCCCTTAACCTAGCCCTTCCTACCCAAGCTTTTTTCATTAGCCGTCACATCCCAGTTAACCCTAACTGCAACCTTTGCTGGAACTGTCCTGAAGACCTTGAGCATCTTTTCTTCTTATGCCCCTTCTCCCGATCTCTTTGGGAGAAAGCCCTTGCTTCTATTTGGCCTAGGTTGAGGCGCTCTTATGGCTTTGCTCGAGATTGGGATTGGTGCTTGTGAGTTTTCTCGGGTTCCTCTCTTTGCAACTAAGTTGGTAAGCTAGTGTTTGGTGCAATTATACACCACTTATTGTGGGAGCAAAATCTTAGGTGTTGGTCTTCCAAATCTCGATCCCTTGATATGATTTGGAAGGCTATCTGATTTGAGGTCTCTTCTAGACTTCATTTTATTCCCCCTCCCCCGGTGATTGACTCTCCTAGGAATAGGCTAATTGTTAGTGCCTGGAGTCTCACCTCTTCCTTTAGGCCTCCCCCGTGAGAGGCTTGTTTTCCCTCCCCCATTATTCTCCCTTTGTATTCTTGGCGTGGTTGTCTTCAATATATTTTTTTATTCATCCAAAAAAAAAAGTTTTAAATTTCCAAGAGTCCTAGAAATTAGTTTTTTTTTGTTAGTTTTTTAAATGCCAAGAGGCCTACTATAGTTGTTTTCTTATTGAAGTAAGTCTTTTTTATTATTTAAAAACTTGTAATCAGCATATTGAAAGAAGAAGAAAATTCTTTTTCTATCTCCCTCTTCTTCTTCTTCTTCTTCTTCTTCTAAGTGTTCTTCTCCATCTTCCCCTACTTCAAGTTTGATTCTTCTCAGGTTCCCCTTCTTCCCGCTATCTTCCTTATTCATATTTCTTCTTTATTTTTTCCCTCATTATTTGGCATCAGAGCCCAAACCTGGGTAAATCTCTTCTCTCTCAAGCGAACTCTTCAACCTTCTTGTCTCTCTTCCTTCCTTTTCTTCTCCTCCCTGAGATCTTTCTATCTCTTATATTCCTTCCTTATTTTTCTTTCTCCAAATTTATTTTCTCAGTGATTGTGACCAAACAATGCTGCAACAACCCATCAAATCCTATTTCTTGTGGAGCCGAAGCGAGTGAGGCAGATTTCGTTTTTTTTTTTTTAATCAAACCCATGGACGAGCTTTTTTTAAGAGAGGGAGGAATTGATGCAGCACCAGAAGTTATTATTCGTGCTATAGTAACGTAAACAATAACCTAGGAGATAATTATTCATATTTTGTGGGCCCCAAATCCAGCTTATAAGGAGATAAAATAGGAGATGCTGTTTGGCTTGGGAGTTTTAGAGATAATGTAGGATTTTGTTTTTATTGGGACAATTATGTAATTAGATTTTTAACTCGGGTAGAATGTTTAGGATCACTCACTATCTTCTTCATTATTATTTTATTTTCTTATAGGATCCATGTAGCCCACACTGTGAAGTTGGGATAAGGCTTGGATGTCATTGTTGTTGTTCTGAAACTCTATAATTTTACATACTATATATCAACTGCATTTGAATAAAATATGAACATACAATACCACAAAGCATTAAGTTGAGTATAAAGAAAAAACCATAAAGACCCATGCAAAAATTAGGAAGAATCATGTTTGCTTGGCCAAGAAAATTACTGTTGGGATAAGTCAAGCTCCCCAATTTTAGCACAAATTATGGATTCTAACAAAATGACACAAATTCCCAATTACCATCTCGGGACCCATACAAACGCGGAGTATTCAAAAGATTGGCAAAAGCTTCGGGAAAATTGAAAAACCATGCAATCAACTGGGACACATATCATTATCAAATATGAACAATCTTAAGGAGGAACAACATACCAGGTGATCCATTTTAGGGCTAAATGCACCTTTAGGTCCATAAGGAAGTTCCCCTACAAAAACCAATCCTTTTGGGATAGATTTCCTAACCAGAAGGTTCCGAACACCTTTCATTGCTTCCTCGTACATTTCATGTAAGTACTTCAGATTACTGTGATTTGTTCCTTGCTGAAGCCAAACTTTTAGTAAGTACTCATAGTAGCTGTCACCACGAGATCCCAACCGAATATTTTCTCCACTGAACTCGCCAGAGCTAGGACTGTACTAACAAGAAAAACATCAATAAAATATTCAATTTGATTAAAATCTCTAATTCATCAGAGAACTGCTCAAAGTAAAACAGGAACATGAATAGGTGTATAGCCCATCAAAAAATATCACTTAAGGAAAAAGTAAATAGCATTGAAAGAAATAAATGTGTATATAGATTGTAAATACAATCAAAGAAATAGAAATAACTATAAGGATAACTCATTTTCATAATCTCATTCACGTAAGTATATATAAAGCACCCCATCTTCTCTTCGAATTACAATAGCAAAACAGAACTTTTAGATCATAAGGGATGAGTTCACCAAGGAAATTTTCTGGACCCTGGACACCAAATCAGTCACTAAATGTCAAATATTACTACATATGGAATTGCTATTGTAGTTACTTTCTAATTCTGTCCTTCTCAGGTACTAAATCTATTCTATGTTTCTATTTTACTTAGCTGCTATTTTTAACTACCCCATACCTTCTGATCTATAGATGTTAATTTGGCAACATGCTATTTTCTGAGTTCTAAATCGAGGGCTCAACGGTACTATTTTGGGAATTGCCAACTTCTGATTTTAATTTTGAGTCCCTAATCCCTGCTTCCCTGGATTATGGAGGTTTCCCGACCATAATGCTTGTGATTAGAATACCCCATTACAAGGAAAACACCAATGTTTGGTTCAATATTAATCAAAAGCTTGGAGCCATCCAAAAAAATCAAAATACAGGTGCAATCTATATATATACTCTTAACCAATGGAGAGGTTTTCATTCATGTTCTCAGGCACTGGAATATGAGGATCATAGCACCCTCACTTGCAGAACGTGAATTCCAGGATAAAAAGGGACGAATTCAACCACTAGGGTACTCATAGGGAATATTATCCTAGAGAATATTGAGATATTAAGCTCAGACACTGCTAATTGTTGACTGTGGAAGGAAAGCATCCGATAAATCAAAATTTTAAATGGATAAAAAATATCAATGGGTATAACATTTAAAGATAAAAACGTTACATAGGTAGTATGAAAATAAATTTTAAGAGATCATTTTCATTATTTCTCCTCACATTGAAGCAAATTTATCTCCAAACTGGATGTCTTTACTTAGGCATAAGTATAAGACTGGGGTTATATACATGTTGGGCCTCTGTCTGCTGGTTTATAATCTAATAGGTCACTTCTAAGGACCTCAAGTATGGGTAATAGATTTGCGTATAAGATTAGCTGTTTTAGTTTCATAGTTTTATTTTGGTTTTGTTCTTAAATTGAACCAGTTCAATCAATGGTTCAATTTTAGTGACTTAGGTAGCTTTTCTTCTAATCTAAGTATCCAGTTGGGACGGATTAGGACTCTGTTTTGAGTCTGTTTTCAGTTTCCTAATCAGGTGAGGTTATTCATTAGTTAAGGATTGGGCTAGGCCTTCCCTTCTAGCAATGAGTCTATTTTTTGAGCACCTTATATAATGTTGTAAGGGGGCCAAGCATTGTATTTGATAATGAAGTGTTTTTTTGCTGCCCTCTTCCGTTGAAGATTTGTCTCGTGTTTGATCAGCATTGTGGGAGTTTGATGTTTGATCAAATTGACACCATGTGAAGCCTGGGTGGATAATTTGAAGGAATAGGTGCTCAATCGAATTAATACCTTGCGGTTTGAAAGCCAGATGGTTCATTTGAAGCTTTGTTCTGGTGCACTTCATGTAATCTTCAATTTTTCTTTTCAAGTTTCTCAACCAAACAATCTGCTGCCAGGGAAACTCTGCAACAACAGTAAGTTTTATTCATCCCAACCCTAAATCTTCTTCTCCTAATACTCTGTTCAACAAACCCTCACATCCATCCATTCCAACTCACCATCTAGCCATAAAAACCAGCCCAAACTTGGGTCGAACATTCCCCAACCCAATTGGAAACCCCAATCTAGTTGTAGCCCCATCTAAGCATCCTCAAGCCTGGACTCCCTCATCTTCCCCTTTTCAAAAGTCCAAAACCCTAACCGCACACCTTCCTGCCAATTCATTACAGCTCAATTCCATGCATCAAAACTTAACGTAACTTTCGTTGGAAGACTCTCCTTTGACAAAACCCTATCATCAAACCCTAACCCTAGTTTGACCAAAAATACTTATTTTGACCTAGCCTAATTACCCTGTTCAAAGCATATCCTTGTTATGGCTTCTAGTTGGTCTCCTACCAATCTAGAACTAGATTAAACTTCCAAGACAATAGATATCTGATTTAGAAGTGGTGGAAAAACACAGACACGTGCATACATCAAATAACTAATTCACCACTTCATTGACAATCTGCCCTTGTATATTATATTACAAAAACAACTCAGCCTTGTACCAACTAATGGGGTCAGTTACATGGATCCCTATACACAAAGCACACACAAAAACAAAAGGTTTAGGGTGTAAATATAAATAATACCCCTCTTTCAATACAATCACAAATAGTAGAGCATGTTGGCGCAAGTTTCTCAAGTTAAAGCATGTTGCCATATAAGTTTACCACTTATCCAGAAAACATTGAACTTTACAGTATCTGGATATCTTACTGAAAAGTTCAACTCCCAGAAGATCAAGAGGTCCAACTTTCAAATTACGATCAATGAAAGAAATACAATTGTAAGGAACACAAACAGAGGGTAGATGAAATTCAATTTGATGCAAATGGTTCTTCATTGTGTTCCCTTTCACTGCTAAAGTGAAGCCTAGAAATGAATACATAGAGATTCTAGGTTCATAGTTTCCACAGACAAACAACAATTAGAGGATCAAACAATATTATAACACCAGGAAACCTTGAAGCAATTTGGATACCCATTTGAATCAACTGGGACTATCCTAGGACTGGTTGAAAACAGCAGGATGGGCAGACACCCAAGATATGAATGAATCCTGTTGTTTATCAAATGGATGAGATGATGGCCACTTCTCTTCACTCCATGATAACAATCAAAATGATTGTGTGAATTCCCCAGCAGTAATAAGAAGCTTAAAGCAGTGAGTTGTAATATAAGCATCTTGGTCACACAACATTCACTTACCTAAAGCATGACAGCTGTCCTCCATTACTAGAAAATTAACATTTACGACAAAAAACAAAAAAAAACAGATTGATATTGTTGGAACTGAAACAGAATGAATCCAAAGCTTCAGTCAAGGCTTGATGCTTGATTGCTTGGTCCTCAAGCAATCATGTTTAAATCCATGCTACAGAATATTAAAATAAGAAATAGATATAAAAAATTATCTGATGACAATGCGTAAAGAGAAACTTTCTAGGCCATATACTGGATTAAAGTTCATTCGCAAAGAGAAGAAATGATGTCTCCAAATCAAAACCTACCTGTAGCATTTATGAAACAGTGAAACACATAAAGCCAGTTTAGAAATGAAAAGGCAATAGTAACTGTTCAAGATATGAAACATTGAAACCACTAACCAATGAGGATATCGCATTTACCTGATGTAGATGGGTACCAGTCCTTCTACCTTAGGAAGGGTCTTTAGATGTTCCAAGACTTTCATGGCTTCCAGACCATACTTTGGATCGCCTGAAATGACACTGAGGTAGTTGAACTCAAGCTGGAGAGAAGAAACTTCAGATGTACTACTCAATCCATCAGGAGCCGGATGTGCTGAGCGATCTCGAAGAACAACATCGCTAAAAGGAACAGAAGTTGGACTTGAAGTAAAAGCAACCAACAGATGATCGGCCAAGTCCTTAGCTGCATCTAGGTAAACAGTTGGCTTAGGTCCTCTGATTGCTGTAGAGTCCATCCCATGCTCTCCCCCACTTAGATGATAAGCACTAAGAAGCCCACCCAGAACACGTATGGTAGTTTCGAATAAATTAACTTGATTTTTCTCACTAATTCTTTGTGCAAGATTTTTTTCAATCCATGTGCCTGCTTCGGAAACAATTTCATCTATACCCATTATCATGGCTGTATCTAATGAATCCACAATAGTAGCACCCAGGCCACCTAAACCATCAATTCCCCTCTTACTTACTGGCATAAGTTCATCATAGCCCATTGCATAGTTTTTATAGCCAGACCATGCATGGATAAATGCCTTCTTAACATTCTGTTGCCTGGATGTCCATTCTGACAATGAGTTTATCTTCTTCGAATTGTGAGCAGAACTATTTTTGCTGCCTACCTCATCAGGAGACAATCGTGGGGGAAGCCTAGGTGCTCTTCTCCAAATTCTCCGAAGTCTATCAGCACCATCTATGACACTCTTATGCCCCTTGCCCATTATGTCTTCCCCTGATCCACCAGAAGCAGAATGAGTAGGACTTGTATGTGTCAGTGCTAAATATGCCACACCACCAATCAACAATAAGAATAAGAACCTCCCTGTACTACATCTTAAACATTCACGTTTGATGTTTTTTGCAAGCAAGGTTTGGCTGATAACCTGGTGAAATGAACAGGACAAAGAAATAAAAACTCCAAATCAGTCCAGGATAGAAATCTGCTTCTGAATTAGAAGTAAACAAATCTCAGCATACAAGTAAAAAGACTATAAAGAAATACAACTTCTAGAAAATCTCTTAATAGAGAAACATCTAAAAAGGAGATATCTAGTAATACATTTTTTAAGGTGACCCTCACATCCCTAATAATCCAGTTAACTCCCTCCTTCCATATGCTTATAGATTCTCAATAAAGGTGGATCACTACAAGTTCCTCCCGTTTATCAAGAGGCAGAACTCCAAAGCCCAAGCTTGATGAAGGGTGAACCAGGGAGCACATTGGGTCACCAGTCCGCAGAGATTCCTTCTGATTTTGCACCTGCCAGGCTACATTACACCTTGTCTCACCCAAAATAAAAGAAAGGAAGTGCAACCACCAGACCAATGAACACTCAAACTGAACTTGGCCATCCTTTTGTACACAGGGACAGGACACTAAACTAGTGTTCTGAATCTTGCTTTAAGAGCTGAGTAATTGAATAACCAAGGTGCTCAACATCACAGTGTGATTAGCTTTTGCCATGGTTTTAGTGCATATTATCGGAACGGGTATCGTTGACTGGAAAGTGAAACAGTATTGGATTTGGTCTCCAAGGGCATAGGTGGTACCGGATAGATTCGCCCTTAATATTCCCTCTAAAAATGAATGTTTGGACTTTATTACTCCTTGCCCATACTGTGCAACCAATACGGTATCGGCACAGTATCGGTATTGCTTATGTGGAAAACCAACACATATTGTTAGATATCTGCGATACATACCAATACCTTGAACCATGGTTGTGCAATCAAGATTCATGAGCAAGCAAAAGTCTGTTAGTGGTTGTGGGAAGCATTCTTTTATCTCAACTTGACAGGAATTCTTCCACTATGGGGTGGATCTGAAGAAAAGTTAAGTGATGCAACTTATCCAGAAATGGTAAAAGTAGTCATATAACTTAAAGCTTCCTTTTCAAGTGTTGGAAGGTCCAATACCCAGAGGCACCAATTCATCAGTCAAAAGCTTTAATGGGAGTACCATAGGAATCCAGTGCAATTCAAAACTGTATATGATGCAGTATCCTTAGCCTGGTTGGACCAACATGATCCACCTTGGAGACCTTCCTAAACCAGCATTTAGTCCCGCTAAGGCTGGAAGTCAAGTACTTAGGATGCAATATTTTCTTTTTATTTTATTTTGGGTAGATTATGTATGACTACTTTGGCAGTTTTTCTTTCTTGGTTATAGCTCAGTTTATTGGATTTTATTATTGGTAACTTTCTTTGTAAGCATGTAATACAACAAAGCAACCTACATTGAGCTTTGAATGAAAATTAGAATTTGGCAGCACATGAATTTGTGAGCTTGCTGGTTGAGTTTATCATCAACTCTCCCTCAGGAACTTATCTTCCTCTCTCCCCTGCGACTCTGGTTTCTTCCTAGGTTTTCCCTTCTCCAAACCAGTCCTCCACCAGGATGGGTGTATAGAGACCACATGGTATCTCTCTTTCTGGTATTCTCTCAGGCGTTGAAGGACAAGGGAGTTCAAATGCCAATGGAGAATAGAGTAGTTACACGAAGTCTAGACTCCAGAGACATAGGATATATGACCAAGAGAACAGACTCACAATAAGATGAAGGGTAATTCAGTTTTCATTCTGAAATGCTTCCTCATAAACCGACACTCTGTTAAGTTTAACTCATTTATTAGGACTGCAAGATCCATGGCGACCAAGGAATAGATCATCTTATTCTGTTGGAGGCCATCTCAGCAGCTCACCAGCTTTAAATGGGGTGAGTAAGAGAATTTCTACATGAGGCTGAATCCAATTGTAAATAAGTGAGGAGAGAAGGGGGACACATATGGGCAGGCTGTATGTATTACACTTATTATTGTTCCTTGTAAAGTTTTCATGTCCAATGATCCCATAACATTTTGTCACTTCATCAAAAATGCAAAAGAAAAAGCTGAAACCTCCCAACTTGCCATCAAGGTATTGGAAAACAGTTGCAAGCTTTTCCAAAATTTAGGAATAAAAGGAATGGACAATCTCTGTATTCTATCTAGTTCAATCAGGATGCTGAGACATCTTTGAATCTCGATGTTGGCTATTTCAGGGAAAAAGTCTTTTCCGCAAAACTGAGCTGCTTAATGGGAAGACTAAAGAGATCTGGAGGATCTAAAGCATAATGCACCTGAAGCTTTGCTTTGACAATTGCCTAAATGACATGGTTCACCATGCCAAGATCTCGATCTCAATACATCTCCCCCCCCCCCCCTGAGAAAAAAAAAAGTTCTTGATCTCAAGGCATGTCTAGGCAACCCAACCAAGAGAGTTGGCTTGAGATCTTGTTGAGTTGGTGGTTTTTTACCCCCCCCCCCCAACTGAGGCTACAACTCAGGGGGGATCAAGGATCGTTTGGGGTTGGAACTTGCTGTCCAGCCTATTTCAGTCTTTTTTAACACAACGGCGACCGCAGATTTATGGGGGGGAAAATAGTGCAAATGTGAGTTTCACTTCAGACCTCAAGTGGAAAACGATTACATCATTACACTGAAGTGAAATCATAAATCTCCTATTGAACATATCTTATACTCTTACATTAATGCTCAAAGTTCAAAATTCAAACAAGTCTAATACATTATACATGTTCATAGTTCAAATCACATGTTCAAATGATAATCCAACCATAAGAGTCACAACAGAGTTCAGATTTGAGACTCTATATGCCAAGCATACTGTCTCGTCTAGCTAAATGGAAAAATAGAGATATCTCACGAGATCTTGGTGAGATCCGAGAGTTCTCCTACCATGCTAAATGGTACCAAGTTAACATTCATTGGGCCCTCTGAAGAGTAAATAATCATTTGCAAATTGCAATATTAATTCCTTTGCATTAAGTCCCTTGAAAGTGCAGGAATGCTCATTTCGAAATGGGCAGAGAAAAGGAGCTGAGGGAGATAAACTGGCTTACATTCAGGTTGGGGCAAATTAGCAGTTGTTGTAAGAATTGTTCCACCTCCCATGGGGGTGGTTAATTAAGAACTGAAGGTTCTGCTGTTCCACATCATATTGTCCTATGAGATTTCTATCACAGAATGTCATGCACTCAACAACCTCTCTTTAGTTGAGAGGCAGAATACCAAGTATTTTCCCAAGAAAAAAAATCTCCAAAGTTATGAAATCTACCATCAGAAAATGTCTACTATAGTGACTAACCAATCCAAAGGTGGTCTCACATCAATATCATAACAAAGGTTGGTTACTACAAAATAGAATGCCTCTTGTCATGTAAGATCAGAAGTAGGGATTTTACATAAGAATGCCTCATAAGTCAAAGCCTCCCCTTGCCTGAGTGAAAGGTGGACAAGTTAAAGATAGCTCTTCATGGGTTTAAGCAGTCACTCTATGGTGAAACACAAGTACAAGGAAAGCAAGAGAGCTCACGTACTATTCATTAACAACCGTAAAAGGGAATTTTCACTTCTAATTGTGCATGAAGATAAAATGGTCTACCCAATAGACAAGGTTTCTGCCACTACAAGGTCAAGGAAGGGCGATAATCCATGCAACCTTAACCTTGGTTCAAAGAGAAGCTATTTCCCAACTCAGACCCACCACCACTAGGTCACGATAGAACAACCTAATAATTGTGCCAAGGTCCACACTCAATTATGCATGATGGCGAAATCACAATAACAAATACCAAACAAAAGGAGAAAGAAAGAGAGAGAGCCTTAGGAGTAAATTGACATCAGAATTTAAAGTTAGGGACCTAAAAGAACTAAAGCACAAGATAGCCCATGTCTAATGGAGGAACAACTTCATATCAGAATTAATATGCTAAATCAGACAAATGAGACAAACCATAGACCAAGCCTCTTAGGTTAAGGCCTATGAGGGGACAAAATCTCTTTGGTAGGCATGCTCCTATAATAAGGAAACCAATAATACAACAACAACAACAATAAGCCTTGTCCCAACTAAACGGGGTCGACTACATGGATTCTTGCCTTCCAATCAATTCTATTTGAGGTCATGCTAGATATAAGGCCTAAGCTATGCATATCCTTTCTCACCACTTCTCTTAAGGTTATCTTAGGTCTACCCCTAGCTCTTCTAGTTCCTTCAAACTGGATTATATCACTTCTCCATACAGACCAATATGAAAATTAAATACAGACCAGGCAGGCTTCACCATACATAAAAGGCAAGCCTGGGGATGTTGAACTTTTATTGGTAAACAAAAAACAAGTAATTTGTGGTACTAGGTACAAAGAATCTCACTGGATTTAAAGATCCAGATGATATCAATATGTATTACTCTAGAATGGATCATACCAACAAAGGATCCAGCCAATATTCAAAAGCTTGTCTAAGTCCTTTTACAGTTGGTGATCAGCTACATGGGTAGGCCAATCAAGTAAGAAAAAACTCAATACCCATATTAAATTGGCCAATCCAATATACCAGATACATCAAATGGGTCCCATCCCTTGGACAATTCAACTGATTTGAGACTGGTCTCTAGCACTATGCAAATAGGATCTCTACCTCATCTGGGCTTCAAGCTGGTGAAACTCTTCCAAAAGAACTAGGTTTTCTTAGCCTCAAGCTGCTAAGGCAATTATTGTGATGGTAACACAGCTATTAATATCAAAACGTGATGTTCAGCATGACTTGCAAGGCACATTAGAGCTAATGGACAATTAATGAACTATTTTCACCAAGGGAACTTCAGCTTCATTTTGTCACTCCAGAGGCCATGAGGTTACACTGAGACAATTAACTGGTAAACATGATTTGACACTTAACCATTTGCTAAGATGAAAGGACAATTACTGATTGTTAAGATGAAATGACAATTACTGATAAAGAGAAAAAAAAATGGTGCTACCAGAGTTTAATCTTTGAGACCAACAAACCCAACAAGCCAAAAGAAACGCTAGTGATGGATAATAATGGATCCCACATCAATTGTCGATGGGATCCCCATTCTGTTGATGTACCTGTCAATATTTATTATATATTTACTAATAGAGAAACCATGAGCCACTTTACAACTGAAATTATCAAACATGAGTACCCATGACAAACTAGGACGTGGGACGCTGACATGACGATGAGGGGAGTTTGGATCCCACCCCATTCAGTTCATATACCTGCAGTAAATCCACTTAATACACTGATCTCTGGAGACGAAAATATAGCGCATACAATATTGAAGGTCACCTGGACATTAACATATATTTTCCTGGTTATGAAGGATTCTGAACTGTAGGTTGGATAATTCACTAAATAGTAAGCCATATATTAGGTAATGAGAAGTGGCATTTTTTGTTTGCTTTTCCATCTTGTTGGATTTTCTTTCTTTCCTTCTTCTCAGTAAGCTGATAATTATTCATCTAAAGAGGACTTATAAAAGAAGGGCCTCACAAGGGGTGATAAGAGGATGAAGAGGAGAAATCAAAGAACTTTCATTAGCAGGATTGATCTCGCAAAGATATCAATCTGATCAGTGCTAGTCTCAATCTTTCGAGTGGAAACTTCACTTGAAAATACAGAAACGACTGGGTAATCAAGCATATCCATGGCCAGGATGATATAAAAGTAGCTTGCATGCTACAAACCTTCATTAAAATACTGTCACACAGACTCAGGGCACAATTACACACGGACTGCTCAAAAACAGGGGGTATTGTTTCTTAGGCATTTATGCTTTGCTCCTATGAAATAAATAAGGAATTTAGGGAGATTCTCTTAAACAATCTTATCTTCATCCCATCGTTCAATCAGAACTTAGTTCAGGTTCAACAAATGGAACCCCTAACACGCACACTACAATGTAAAATTAATCAGCAGAAACTCAATTCATTACTGCAGGTCTCTAGAAATGACAGAATTAAGTTTCGGCTTACTGGACAATTTGCAGTCACAAACAAACAAATTTAAGACATGGTAGGTCTCTAAATTTTCAGTATTACTGTTACGAAATTCTTGTTAACAGATCCAAATATTCTCATTTCCGAGACCCCAAATCATCTTATTACGTCGATCAACAACTTTGTCATAACAAAAGTGCAATCCAAATTGAAAAAAAGAAAAAAAAAGAAAAAAGAAAATCAAGATCTACCTCGAAATTCAAGAGTCATAGGAATGAGTACGTACATTGAAGGGTGAGCGTGGGCGGAACTTCGCGTTGTCGTAATGAATATCTTTCATTGAGTAAGGTAAAACTTTCGAAGTGCTCATCCTAAAGAACTGTTAGGGATCTTTCTCCTTCTACTTCAAAGTTCTTTTCAAACGAACATATCAAAGAAGCAGAGAGAAACAGAAAGATCAAGATTAATTCAGATTTAACGAAATCGCGTTGCAGAATAAGCAATCTGTCAAGAACCTGCTACCAGCAGACGATATCAAGACGCTCGGGCGTGAACCGCGGGTTCGGGCAGACTTAAAACATAACCCGACGGAAGACTTGTGTCTGAAGTCAACGCACGCGCGCGTTTCCTTTTGCTGCTTCTTCTAAATAAAAATAAAAGAAGAGAATGTTCCGTCGTCTTAAAGTCCAAACCTTGTTCTTAGAATAAATAAACAACGTTAGATTGGAATCTCTGATCATAAGAAATTAATCCTCTTCGTAGACCGTGTGATTGGGATTAAACATCTGTCTCTTTTAGATACTTTTTTCTCTTGTCTCATTTGGTAATTCATCTACAAATTGAATGGATTATGACACATTTTAAATGTGGCTCTTTCTCGCGTGCAGTGGAGCATCCCAATTTTACAGCAAATGTGTACACTCTCTCGAAGGAGAAGTATGTAAAAGCGATGAAAAATAACTGAGAAAAAACCATTGGTTGAAGATAATGCTTTTGTTTTTTTTTTCGTAAATCAGACGAATTTATTAAAGCAAAGCCGAGAAAACAGAGTTACAAATATTCTGTAGCCAGGGAGTGGATAAAGGCCAAATTGGTCATGCCTAAAAGTGACTTGGCCCTTTTTGCTAGGTGATCCGATACATGATTGAATCTTCTAGAAATGAAAGAAAAATGGCATTCTTCAAAAGCACAGCTTAAGTGTCGGATGTCTTCTATGAATGCTTGGATCGAAAAAGACAGCAGCTTCTGACATTGTAGGTTGAAGATAATGCTGTCAATAAGTTTTTATTCATTTGAATAAAAAAAAAATCTAAGATAAATAGTAGAAATATTGTCCAAACTTGTCAACCTTTTAATGTGAATGAAAATTTTCTCAAGGGGATTACTGAAAAACAAATTTTTTTGGGGAAATGATGCAATAAACAAATTTGATATAAGTAATATACTTATTGTCTAAAATTTTCAACTTTTACTGTGAATGAAATATTTTTCAAGGCATTTACCCCAAAAACAAAAGGAAATTCAAGGAAAATTGTTGAATTATAAAAAAATTCAAATAAGTAGTATAACTATTGTCCAAACTTTTCAACTTTTGACTGTGAACTAAACATTTTTCAAGGGGTTTACCCAAAAAATGAAAGAAATAAATAATTTTCAAGGGAAATGGGGCAATGAGAAAAAAGAAAAAAAAAAAAAGTTAAAATAAACATAAGAACTATTATATAAACTTTTTACTATAAATGAAACATTTTCCAAAGCAAATGATGCGATTATCAAAAATATTCTCAAATACATAATAGGTCTATTATCCAAACTTTTCAACCTTTTACTGTAAATCTTTTCGTGATAAATAGTGCAATACTCCTTCAAATTCCATAGACAAATAATACACCAATGCCAACGCAGAGCTGTTTTAGTGGTGAAACCAACATCTCTTAGTGAATAGGTCGTGATTCGACTTTTGCTAAGGCATATTAATATCCCATCCTCCGACTAATAAGTCACTTTGTACAAAAAAAAGACAAAGAGTACCCCCAAATCTCATTGGAAAAAAAGAATATATCAAAAGTAAAAGAAGGTTTTCACTTTTATTACTGAAGTAAATTTTAGTATCGTACGTTAAGAAACAAAAAAATTAAAGAAGAAATAAAAGTTGGTATTTTACTTGTCTTTAAATGGGTCCAAGCTCTCACAATGTCAAGTGATTTCCATAGGAAAAAGAAATGCGTTTACACTACAAACCTGTTTTGATTGAAAAATGATATAAGTAAATCATATTAATCTCATGTAACTATAAATTTTTTCTCTTGGTGTATGAGAATCATCAATCTTTACATACTTTTAGAATTAGTTTATATGCTAAGAAAGAAAATATAAGTCATCATCATATGAGCGTTAGATTCTCTATTTATGGTTGGCTTTCCAAATAAGCAAACCAAACACCATAGTTTCCCAAATTTTCTTGCAAACCATTGAAAATAAAGGTCACATGATGGATGAAAGCATGCTAAAATTAGGAGATTGATTATAACCAGCCACCATTATTGTACTTAGCTTCACCAAACCTACCCATAAAAATGTATTTTTTTAAAAGAAAATATCATTAATTAAAAAGGAAGTATTCAAAATTTCTTAACAAACCTCACCAACCAAGAAAAGAAATTGCACTAAAAGTGTTTTTATTAACTCGAATTGGAAATTAAATTCTATATATCACGATAAAAGCGTTTAGATTGGAATATGATGGGTCTCCATCTATCATATAAAACAGTTAATGGATTGATAAGAACGTCATTTCTCAGTAGAGAGTCTGTAGATTCGAGTATTGACAGTGACATATTCATATGATAATTCCCCACCCTGTGCTCCCCATAGCCCAAAAAAGAAGAAAAAAAACCCTCTCGTGGAATTTGGTGAATCTAAACCATTGATATGGTATCCAACTATATGGATGGGTCAAGTAAAGGGAACAAGACATTAGGCGTAATCTCATGTATAGTATCTTCTTTTATTAATATTATCAGCTACTTATTCCAAAAAAACACGTCGAGTTTTCAAAGGAAACTCACCATAAGTGACGTGGCATACACGTGGACTCTACGCGTAACCTGCTGTATAATTTTTATTTTATTGTAAATTGTGAAATAGAAAAAAGGAAAAAGAGAAAAGAGAAACGGAAACGAAGTACAGTGAAGGAAAGAAAAGAAAGTTGGTGTGAGGAAAACTAGTCTGGAATGATTTGGTGAGGTAGGTTGTATTGATCGGATAGATGGAATCTTTGTTGATTGATTAATCATAACCATTCATCTTATTAACTTAATTTTTATCACCTGTAACTACTTGGAACTTCTAGTGATGTAAGATCTATCTGTAACTTCACCAAAAAAAAGATCTATCTGTATCAGACGGTAATGATCATCTAGAGCAGGGATAGACGGTTATCGTCTTTCGGCATAACCAAGGACATTTAGGGTGGCCCCACCAATGGACAACCAATATTCTTGATGCCTCGTGAGAGACTTGTGTCTCTGAGGAATATTAGTAGCATCAAAGCTTCAATGGATCGAGAAGCAATAGATAATGCTTATTTTTGGCTTCTTTCTTTATCAATTTCAAGTGGGCTGCGCTTAGCTGAGAAGGGGACTGAGAGAATGCAGCAGAGGACTGTTGGGAACTCCGTATGCATTTTGGAGAAATCAAAGATTCTTGGGGCACAGAAGCGGGAGTCTGAAGTTTTTTGGTGCTTTTTTTCTTATATGCCGGAGAATGAACTAACCCATTCTTGGTGTTTTCACAAGTTTTCTGTGCGCTCACTGTGTCTCACGCCGAAGCTGCTGGATTCAGCGTTCTTGGTGCTTAAGTCAGTTAAATCCTTTTAAAAGATTAAGCTTGAAGATTTGGGTTGTCGAATAAGCAATTTTTGCAGTATGGGTAATGTGGAAATCTGGCAACATTTTTTTCCTGTTTTACATTTGCTTTGATATCTTTGAGTCCATGAGAATGTCTGATTTCATACCTGTGTAGTTGAATATTTTGTGTTTTCCTAAGTGAGATTGCTATATGAGGCGCTTTTTGATGTGGGTTTCTTCCGAAATCTCATTATAGTTGTGGGCTCATTGACAAATGACAAGTGAAAGCTTTCATTATTTTTCATCAGTGAGTGATGGGTTGTTTTCTTGTTATTTTGCTTCTGTGAAATGCAAAAAACGAAGCTTTTATTCGGCGGGAGTCTTTCCGAATCACATTCTGTCTGAACTGGAGTTTCTTCTAAACATTGAAGTGTCGAAAGTTCTACTTACTCTTGGGGCTGAATGTGTATCTAGGAAAGGTTTTTCTGTTCCATAGTTTCTTCGTTTCCATGCAGTGAAAGGGCACTTTTTCTTGGTTAGATTTTTTCACTAGAACATCTCAAAGTGGAATTGTTGAAGCCATGTATGATCTCACTTTTGCTTGGAAGCTGGAACTTCCATTGGCTGAATGATTAAGACAAAGATGAGACATTTCCTGCATTTGGCTATCCCCGTTACATTTCTTGCAATATGAGGAAAAAGAAACAGGAGGAAGAATGACAAGAAAAAGGAGAAGAAGAAAACGCCTGATACACCCGCCCCCCGTCCTTTCCTTTTTTCTTATTTGTCTATTTTTTGTGGGTTCCACCCAACTCCTAGGATAGGAAGAGTTTGGTGACATTAGTCTATAAGTGGCCCTTTAGAATTTTATTTGAGCTGTTCTATTTTGCATCCTATAAGTTAAAGGATACACTGGTAGACAGTTTCACCTTCCCTGTGTACATTATATTCTTCTCTTTTCCTTATTCTATATACATCTGTATTGTTTTATCCATTTACCCGTCAGACTTTTTGGGGTGGGTGGGCGGGAAAGGAGCTATGGATATTTATCTTGCTTTACCCATTTTCTCTTGGCTGTTTAGTCTTGTTGGACCAGGATTTTCCTAGACTGGCTTCTGGTTGAGATATTTGGTATTTCAATGTTTCTATCAGTTTGGGGCCTTATTTTTTCTTATTCTATGGTGAAGAAGAATTTTTTTGTTTGGATGTTATATCATGATTCTTTTTGGTTAACTGATGCTGAAACCTCAAATTTTGTCCAATGCTGGTTTTCTTTTCTTTTTTGTTATTTTGGAACAATGACCAAATATTCAGTATGTCTATCATTTTTGCCTTTTCATTTGTTTTCAATCTTAATGTAGGAGAGGAAAACAAAAGAAAAATGAAGGAGAAACTTTAGCTTCTGCAGTTAACTGAGCTTCCCATGTAACGAAGTTGGACATGAATTTATTGATGGTGACATGCTTGAGCCAAGGGAAGCTGATATACCAGTCCTGTTTCTGGTCTTGGTTGTGCTTCCTATAGTTACTTACATCTTACTTGGAAAATGGAATGAAGTTGCAAACAAAAAGGAAAGGGTAAGTTTGCTTGCTCAAGTGGCAGCTGAAGAAGCTCTCCTTGCTGATGCAATTGCTACTACCAGTGTTATCCCTGTTGTAGATTCTTCAAAGCCTGGGTTTCTTGAGTGTGCAAGATGCTTTGGTCCGGCTAAGACCCGCTGCTCCCGTTGCAAGTCTGTTAGATACTGGTATGGCAACATTTCTTGCCTTTTGTGGTTCTTTATAGCACTGGATCTATAATTACGTTGTTCTTCCCTCTCTCTTTCTTTCTTGGGACGAAAATATAAATAGTGTAACTTTTAAAGATTCTATTTATGAAGAGATGTATATGTATGTCAGGGAGGAGAGTTATTTCTATATTAATAGTTGCCACTTACGCTGCTGATCTACCATTCCATTTGCTTGGCTTAGCAGAGGAGAAATTAATGCTAAACCTACTCTCTGATGTGTCCATGATATTCTTTGTGTTTGCAGAATATTAATAGTAGAGCCCTCTCATCTGATGAATTCCTTTGATTTTTTTTAGGTATTTCCAAGGAAATATTAGATGTCTTTGAGTTGGTATGCATATATATATATATATATATATATATATATATATATATATATATATATATATATATATATATATATATATATATTTACAGTAGGAATGTAAATTATGGGCAATTAAGGTGCATATATTATTAAGAAGGATGGGCATATTGTACGTTGCATAATCCTGGCATTGATTACAATTTACAGTTCTGGCAAGTGTCAAATTATCCACTGGAGGATGGGTCACAAGGAAGCATGCCAGCAATTGGAGTCTACGTGCCTAAATCTATCTCCTAAGCCTGCCTCAGGTGAAGAATCTGTCTGTGAGAGGGCTCCAAATGAATATCAGGATGGTCTCTTCCAAGGATATGAAATTAAGCGCTCTCTGCCGGACCATGATACTGTGGATAAACCAAACCATCCATCTTCCAGCAGTTTTGCTGCTTCCACGAATTCTACCATGGTTGATGCATGTCAAGCATCAATGGTGGAGAAAAAGCTTGCGGATAAGCGTGCTTCTAGTAAATCAAACAGAGAAACATTGAGAAGAGAGGATGCTGCTTTAGGGGGATCTTGTGGTGGAGAAGCCCGCAGTAGTTGGGATGACAGTTCAAATTTGTCTAATGTTATCCCATCCAAGAAGGCTTCCGTGCGACATAAGGTTACCCAAATTCAATGTTGTTCCTTTTGGTTATGTTACTGTTTCTTCCGTTCTGTTGTATCTCCTAACATCCTACTTCTGTGGTGGCTTCAGTTAGGAAGTGACGATCCTATTGCATCGTTAGAACAAATCTCAAAAAAGCATACCATCAATAGCCATGATGATCATGACTTCAGAGGCCACACTGAATGCTTATCTAAATCAGGAAATGGGCCATGTCCAACAGCCTCAATACATTCAGAGAGAACCAGGACAGGTTTGCTTGAAGTTGAGATGGACTTCACTTCAGATAGGGATAATTTCCAAAATGAAAGAGTGGCTTCTAATGGTGAAACAGTTGACTTGAACTCTCCCCCTGAAATTAATTCAGTCAAAGGAAGCATAAAATCTAAGAGCATATTGCATCCTTCTGAACCCAAAATTTCAGGGTCCCCAGGATCAACTTTGAAAACTTCAAGAGAAAGTACACGCTCAGGGATGCCGAGTAAAGGACGTATAGCAAATGAATCAAGTGGGGTTTTACACTTTGTTGTGGATACTACAACCTTGTGGTTCTTATTTCATCTATATCTTAATACAGTATATGTTTATGCAGAACTCCTTCAAGCAAGTGATTTTACTGCTGTCCCTGGTAAGGACAAAAATGTTCTGTCTGACGGCATGATGAAGAAGATGGGTATAAAGAAGTTACCTAAAGTTCCAAAACAGGATGCTAAAGGAGTTACCAGTGATGCACAAAATAGAAACAAGGTTTGCCACTTAATTGACATTTTCGATCCTTGGTTGACAAATTATTTGCTTTCTTTACTCAATTGCTGGAGATATGAATGGAATCTATTCTCTTTTTTCCCCCTTTTTTCTTAAAGGTGCTATTCCCTTACGAAGAATTTGTAAGATTGTTCCAATGTGAAGGCTTGGACTTATTTCCTAAAGGCCTTCTCAACTGTGGGAACAGGTAATTTCATATGCTGCTGATTTCTTCTTTTTTTTTTTTTTGGTGGGTGAACTATGCTGCTGATTTCTATGAAAAGGTATTTTGGATATATGGGAATAATATTTTGTACTGATAGTTGGGTTTATCATTGTTCGTATTCTGCGGTTACATGAGATTCTCTAGGTTTATCATTGTTCGTATTCTGCGGTTACATAAGATTCGCTAGGTTTATCATTGTTCGTATTCTGCGGTTATATGAGATTCGCTAGGTTTATCATTGTTCATATTCTGCGGTTACATGAGATCCGCCGTTATGTTGGTCCTGCCAATTACTGGAGTCCTCCTTTTTATTGAAAACAGAAGATTGCTTCTGAACTGTGAATTTAGGCTTCAGAAAAGCAATGTGTCTGCTAAGTAAACAAAAAATAAATAGATCTTTCTTATTGAAAACTGAAGCATGAGTTCTTGGGACAACTCTTTTATCCATACAGCTACATATAACTATATCCTTTCTTTGTCGAAGTGGATTGAAAAAGAATGGAAAGCAGCTAGCTGTGGTGCTTAGTTTTCTACTCACTACTTTGTACTTTGGTCGACAAAAAGTAAAACAAAAGTAGGATTTCCAGAGTGAGACTGAACTCCAGATGGGGTAACAATCCTCTGGACACTACATGCATACATGCATAATCAAGCGAGCTGCTAGATCCTTGTGTGGACAAGAAACATCTCATTTATCTGGAAACTGAGGTCTGCAAATGGGGCTTATCTTGTCACATGATTTGAGGTTTTCGAGAGCACCTGCTTTACTATTCTGTTGGATTATTTCCCGCTCGGCAACAAATACATGAATAATGAAGTTTTGTTACGCTGAAAAGATCACAGGTTTTCCCTTGGTTAGGAGCTTCTCTTTAGAGTTATGATTCAAGACATGATATTCTGATAATTTAAGGGTCATATCTTTGAAGCCCTAGAAAAAATGTTGATAAAAGTGGCCTAGGCATCTAATGAATGTGAGTACTGTGGAGTTATAAGAGGTGTTTGATGACTGGTTTTTTAGTTAGAAATTAGCAACTGGAGGACGTTTGAGGAACTTCTTGGTGTCAATTTTTCTGATATTTAGATAGATGCTTGACTTTCCACCTCTTATCTCCAGGACAAGGAGTTTGGGATTTGAATTGATGCAGATCCATTGGTGCAGCTCCTCCATATCTTCTTCTACATCCGACCACCCTCATGGAATGTTTCCCCAGTAATTTCTGTTATGTCAATCAGGTTGGAGATATCTATGGAGCTTTAGTCGGGGGTTGATTCCCAAAAGGTGGTTAAGAATTAGCGACTCTAGGAGGCTTAAGGAACTTTTCTTTTCTTTGCAGTCTGTCATAGGGATTGAAGGATTGGACTTATCTTTATGAGGATTTCTGGTGGTGGTTATCATTCATCCTAGGGTCAAAAAGCAGAGAAGCATTGACAGGCAGGGGGTGCTCTGGCCAGGGTGTTCTAGCAGCCACAATTAAGCAGTTGAGACTCAAGAAACTTTCAAAGCTTAAGATTTTGTCTAAAAATTGGTCACTTTGTTGGCCATAATATGAATTTGCCTTGAAACTTAAGGGCAAGCCTACCTAACCATGGCAACACATGGTCAAACCATTAGATTTTGGGGAAAAGGAAATGCAAAAAATGGTGGCTTGACTTTGGGTCCTAGGTTCTTATAGTATACCGTAGCCCATTGGATCCTTTGCCTTACCTAACATATGAATACATGGTTTAGTAGTAGAACATACCCCACATGGGTTTGGCTGATTTAGAACAATGTGCCTCTTTAATTGGTCCTAGGTTCGAATCCTCTTAAGTGTTATGTCTTCAGCGCAAATTAACTGACTAGTTGCTTGGATTGGGCTTTCAAGCTTTAGCATTAAATAAGGGTGAAAAATACGTCTATACGGAGCGTTACATATTCTTTTGATATTGGTTAATGCAGCTTCCTAAGGCTTCTTTAAGAGTTTTAAGTAGTATTACATTACACTAGGGAATCACTCTGTTGTTTCCATTTGATTGTTAGGGTAACTTTGAGCTGGGTTACCCAATTGTTGAACTGGAAGGTATTCTTGTTGACTTTTCCCATGGCTGGGAGGGTTCCTTGTATCTCATTATTTCCATATGCAATCTCTATTATATTTTCTCTATTTGTTAGGCAAGTTGAACCCCAGAATCTTGTACGTTTGATCAATGATGGCCATGATCACCATTCACCATTTCACCCCCATGCATTGACCCCATTTCTCTCCCCCCCCCCCCCCCCCCAAAACAGCCCAACAAAAAAAAAAAAAGAGGAAAAATTTAAATAAAATTAAATCAAAGACCCAAAGAGGCACCTTGCATCAGGAATCCAATATTTGCTGCACGTGGAGAGGAGGCTTCAAATGCTTCAGTTTGTAGAGGTGAATAAACAATGGATTTGTTTTTTACTATGAGGGGCTTCTAATCGGAGTAAACTCTCTCTTTTTCTTTCCCCCCAAACCCCTCTCCATTAGTATAAAATATTTTTGTTCTTCAAAGTGAGTAGTGAGAACTTCTATTTCTAAATTTAGCTTTTGATTTGACAGTCTGGATTAAGTGGTTAGGTTCAAAACATCTAAAGCTTTGAAAATATAATATGAATTTGAAGTGTCTATTCTTTCATGTTTGAGTGCTGGTAAATATTTGGGGAATCAATCATATGAAGCCATTAATGATTGATATTTTCTTCCACCTAGGCCATCAATTCAATTTTTTTTTTATTCTGATGTGATTTGAAATTTTTACTGCCTCCGCTTGAAAAGGCAGACTTTGGTTGCCTTCACATTTATTAGCATTTTCTGTGCTACTGTTTTATTAACCTTTCTGTTATGTTTCAATTTACCAGCTGCTATGCAAATGCTGTATTGCAATGTCTGACTTGCACAAAGCCACTGATTGTCTACCTGCTTCAGAGATCACATTCCAGAATCTGTACACGCTTGCACTTCTCATATTGATTTGATTAGATCCGATGCATATTGTTTAGAGACATGTAACTCCCTTATATATTCTGTTTATATTAGGCTGTATGAAGGATTGGTGCCTCATGTGTGAACTTGAGCAACATGTAATGATGTTAAGAGAAGCTGGAGGCCCGTTGTCTCCTGACAAAATCCTTCTACATATGCGCAGAATTGGTTGTCGGATGGGTTCTGGAAGCCAGGAAGATGCTCATGAATTTCTGAGGTATGTCAAAATGCACATGAAATTCTTCCACACCCTTCCGCTCTATTTTCTATCCTTCAAGTGTACACCAACAAATAGTTATTTATTTAGTTCTCTTCCCGTTTGTTTGACATTATCCTTTTGTTCTGTTTATTTCCCTTTTTAAAGAATTCCAAAAGTGTGTTTTGTATTCAGACTTCTGGTTACTTCCATGCAATCTATATGTCTCGAGGGATTAGGTGGTGAGAAGCAAGTCAATATAAGCTTGCAAGAAACTACGTTAATCCAACATACCTTCGGTGGTCGTCTTAGATCAAAGGTAAGGCGTTCTTGCTTGCTACTTGTATCAAGTGCTAGAATAATTAATTCTTTTTTGTGGTACTATTTTCTTGTAGATAGCACCTTTAGCTAGTTTGTCTCGCTGATGCAGGTCAAATGTATGAGATGCCATCATGAATCTGAACGGTATGAGAATATCATGGATCTTACATTGGAGATACATGGTTGGGTTGAGTCACTGGAGGATGCACTTACTCAATTTACTGCTCCTGAGGATTTGGATGGAGAAAACATGTATAGATGTGGAAGGTCTGACAAGTTTCTTTGATGTATTGGGAAACTCGTAGTGTCTTTAAAATTAGGTATATCCTCTATGATATTAACTGTTTTATGTTCTAATCAAAGGTGTGCCACATATGTTAAAGCACGAAAGCAGTTGAGCATACATGAAGCACCAAACATCCTTACAATAGTTTTAAAGAGATTCCAGGTATGACTGTATGTGCATGGAGCTTCTTTGTTAGAACGTTGATCTTTGTTAGTGCCATCATATGGGAAAGACATTGGTCTGTGCCTCAGAGTTGTATGGTTATGTGTGGCCATACTTAATTGGGTATTTTTGGTTCCATGGATGATGATATTATTTAATGGACTCAGGAAAAATAATACCAATGTATGCATGTTAATATGTTTTGAAATGTAGCAATGAATTTGGGAAGGTGCAGTATACTCAGCTAAGTGATTGTCAAATAACTTGTTTTTGGTTTTTGACCATGTTTCATGTTGAACCATCATTTTCCTTGTTAGCTGATTTTTGTTATCCCCCTGAAAGTGATTTCCAACTTATTTTGAAAAGTTCCTTTTACAGTTTCATTGCAAACTGATTTTGAATTATGGGCTTTGTGTTTTCAGAAGGGGAGATATGGCAAAATAAATAAATGCATCTCTTTTCCGGACATGCTAGACATGATCCCATTCATGACTGGTACAGGTGACAGCCCACCCCTATACATGCTGTATGCTGTTGTTGTGCATTTGGATACGTTGAATGCGTCGTTTTCAGGGCACTATGTGTCATATGTGAAGGATGTGCAGGGCACTTGGTTCAGGATCGATGATACTGAGGTAGTCTTTTCTTTTTGCAATTGCTTGTTTCTTGATCTGACGTGGTAAAGAAACTGTGTACCTTACATGTTGAGAGGATCCATGGAAGGTTAAGATGACTTATTTAGTCCCACCATCTAGAGATCTTAAGTTCTGGCCATTTTTACTGATCTAATTGTTTCTAAATATCCTGCCTTATAGCTATTGCCTCCCTGTTGTGGTCCATGCAATGAGAATGCTGGTAGATGCTCAAAACCTCAAACAACTGAGTAGGTACTTGGGATTTACCTGGGCTGTTCCACAGCCTTCTGTTGATCTGTAGTTCTGACCATTAAATTGTATGTTTTTTTTGTCTGACATGTTAGTAATATGATGGTTTTAACTATTTAGATCCTGAAATCTGTCAGAATGTATAATGGTACTATCCAGGTGGATCCTAAATTTTGCATTATTTACGTAGTTCTAGTATTAACATGTTATGGTATTTAATATCGAAGCTTTTTCCACAGGTCCAACTAGTGCCAACAAGCCAGGTGATGTCAGAAGGTGCATACATGCTATTCTACTCGAGGTAAATCGGATTAAAAATCTGCCCCTTGGACGTCATTTGTGTTCAATTATTCACTAGTTCGAACATTTCGTAGGTCTTGTCCACGCCCTCCAAGAGTTTCTCCACTGCAACATCAATCTGCGGGAATGCGCTGCTTAACAAAACAGAATCTCTCGAGATCAGGGCAAACTAGACATGATGGCAACCATTTTATTGGGCTTCAATCAGATCCCAGACCAGATGTATGGTTGGGCAGGGGTAATCGGACCTCCAATGACATTTTGAGGAGTGCAAATGGAAATATCCTAACCATGAGAGAAACATCAGCAGAGACGATGAGCGTGGAATTCTCAGATACCACATCAAGTGATTGGTCCATCTTCACAAGCTCAGATGAGGCATCATTTACTACTGAGAGTACTAGAGATTCATTTAGCACTGCTGATTATGCTGACACGATCAATCTTGATCCGATCTCTTCAATATTTAACTCGTTCTACCCTCCGGAATACTCCTCACACAGGACTGTTTCCATCTAGTAAGCCGCAGACAAGATTCCTTTCAGAAGACAAGGGCTTTGTTTGGGATTCATCCCTGTCAAATGAACCGCTTGACAGTGTACAGAATGGAAAGAATCCAAAACGGGTCAGTGTTTTTTGGACCTAGCCTTTACCTTCTGTTACTAACTGCAGTGTGTTTATAAAATACGGGAGCAATCCCCAAGATAGTGTTGTTCATACATCATTGTGAACTCTAATTATTAGAAGAATCCTTGTTGTCTAGGAATTCCCATAAGGTGAAATAGATCACTTGGCAAGAGACTAGCATTCCTAAACTTCTTTCCATCTTCTTAACCTTTCTGTTAGGTGAGGTATGTATGTGAAGACATTGAGTGATGGGACTGGATGTTGTTGTTCTCATTTTGAGATTTAAAGGAGTAAAGCTACCAACTTACTCTTTGGAATTTTGTAACATTTTGTCGTAATTCATTCCTGCAGTAATATAAAATTTCAAATTCAAACTCTTGATTTCCTTATCTGAATTGCCATCTGTATATGTATAAGATACAAAAAACAAGCTAAGCTTCTTCCTTTAAAGCCCAACAGTTCGCTCATTTCCGTATCAACTTTTTCATTTCTATTTTCAAAATAAAAAAGCTAAAATTCCTTTTCTGCCCGGAAGATTTTCATTTGCATCTTTTACATGAAAGCAAAAGAGATTTCTTTTCAGTCATCCATATTGACTACACATTCACGGCAATTTTGCATCCTCTGTTTTAGCACCTGTGTTTCGGCTTGACCTTTACCTGTCATAAATAGAAACAAAAGAGGATTTCTAATTCAATTTTGAAAGGATTTCTTATCAAGGTTCTCTTCTCCAAAATGATAAGTTGTACTGATCAAAATTTTAATCTGGGTTGGGTTCTCTGTGAAGAACTTTCTTTCCATTGATATCGCTGTAGAATGGGAGAAAACCAAAAGAGGACAGGAAAGCTAAAATATATGACGTGCTAAAGAGATAAGATGATGCCATTCTACCTGAGCAGTTTTGTAAATTCCTCAGCTAAATTCCAATTGACAAACTTCCATTACAGGCAAAACTAGTGGCAGATGGCAGAACAGAACCTTACGATGACGATAGGAAAGTATGTACTTGCATTTGCTGGAGCAAAAGATAATACTAAAGCATATAAATATGAACACGGAGCAGAGAATCTTGTCTACTCGGCCGTGCAAAGTTCAAACAAACCCAAGACACTAATAAAGGAGAAGAATGTTTGACTTCTGACTTCCATTTATTTCCCCAGCAAAGCTTACATATAAAACTCAAACACACTCTTGGGATCTTCATTTTATGTATTCTCCAGCTTTCCTTTCTGTCTCTGCGCTTATGCAGAAATGCATCACAGACAATAAGCTCTCAGCTCTCATGGGTTTCAATCACAAATTGAGTTTCTGGGTCATTCTCTTTCTCCTCTTAATCATCTTCTCCTCCTCCTCCTCCTCTTCTCCATCTTCATCCCTTAAACGTCAAGCAGATGATGCTCCTTCAAATGTGCCAACTCAGTACCAAGTAGTCAATACCAAGAACACAATGTCTTTCTTCTTGAATGAAGACCTCACGAAGAAGCAGAATAGGAAGAAGAAGAAGAAGAGAAAGTCGAATTTTGGATCAAGACCCTTCTCTGTTATGCTCCCCAAAGGCTTCGTTCCTCCTTCTGGTTCTTCTCGGTGCCACAACAATGTTCCTGGATCTGCTATCTTCTTGTGTGATTACTCTGTTGCAGAGCCTTGAAGAAAGACCCGTGTCTATGTTCTTTGATGATTAAACATTACATCTCTGTGTCTCACTGGCTTTTAATCAAACAGAGCCTAAAGGTGGTCATTCTCTTATTTGATTTCTTATCAAAAAGAGTTGAAGATGGTCTCCGACTGTAATGGACATTCAAAGATTTCTAATCAGCATGGGTTGAAGATAGTCTCAAATCTTTAATGGGGTTTTTCTTTCTTTCTGTCTTGTTCTTTCTTGAATACCTATTAATGAGTTCATGTTGTATTTGGATGGTTTCCCATCCAAACGGGTAGCTGTGGAGTTTTGTGTATGAATACACGATAGGTTTACTTTGTCTTCGAATAAAAACTTAGGAAGAGAATGACGTCCAGGAAATGGAGTACAGATCAAAACCCGTGAACCCTTCTGGATTCTGAGATATGGTTCGTTTAGATTCCTGGGTTTTTGTTGCTTTCTTGTGTCAGCTGTTATTGTTATGTTCTCATGGCCCATGCTTTTCTTCACATCATTTTCAGGATTTTAGCAACTAAATCCTTCTGGGGAGATGGCGTGAGATGGGGAGAAAAAAGCATGTGAACTTGCATCGATTAGGGTTCTTATTTTCGTAAGTTACACTCTATCCATGCAACGAGAAGGCTCTCTTGTCGATGTTCTTAAACAAAAAATTAAAAATAATAAGCTAAGCTACATGCAGTGGACCTTCATTATACATCAAATATACATTGAGAAAAATAAATAAATATCCCCCACCTCCATACTCTCTTTTGATTCCTCCATTTGTAGCCAAATACAAGTAGACCTCAATTAGTGTTACACTGTTACTGCTACTTTTGTGTTGTATTTCTAATCAATCCTCAAAGACATTGCAGAGATGGAACATTTGGGACTACCTCTGCAAAGTTTCCAGGCCCCATTGGATCTGCTATGTGGAATGAGTTTTCAAACAGAACTCTGAAACCAAGCAATCAAGTGAGTCTACTGGGAAAACTTCCCCTATTCACTGTCCAAGAGGTGGGGAACAGAACAAAATCCATCTGATTAACAGTGTTGAATTATAATTGTTGTTTGCAATCAAAATTTTAGGTTGAAGGTGCAATTTAGGGGATTACAGCCAAAGAATCACATTTTGGCATTACCCAATGGCTTATATCAACCCCCCCCCCCTTCTCTTTTTTCCAATTCAATAGCCAGAGTGAAGATTCATTTCCATCAGTACAATGGAGAACTAAGTTGTAAGCAGTTCATCTTGGTTAGTTTTCCAAAATTTGACATTATCTTTTCTTGAAAACATGCTTAGTTGAAAAGAAACTCAACATTTCTTTCTTTGCTGTGCACAATTCTCTCCCCATCCTTGAACATAATGGCCGTGTATAAGATCTGAAGCTAATTATAGTGGAGGATAACATATTTTTCTATAGGACAATGATACATTGAAATGTCCATTCATGATGACATTGGATTTAAACATTTCAGAAAGCTTAAAGATGATTCTAGAACAATTAGCTGATACAAATTACATACGAAGTACTACACTACTATGGTTCCAAATAGTAATTACTAATTTAAAACTCAACTTAATGTTCAACTTAATGTTCAACACAAGAGCCAGTAATAAGATCAAGCTGAGAGCCTGTGACAAAATACATAGGGTAGCAGCAGCAAGATTCCCCCTGGTGTTTATGTCAAGATCTAATCTTTGATATCAAGCATCATTTATATCAAACATCATCCATATCTCATTCACCCTTTTCTCAAATTCAAATGGTGAGTTATACTGTGCAACAGTGTAAACTGATGTTGGATCATCAACCTGGCCTCTTTCGACTGCAGCTGCCCAATTAGAACCAGCCAGACTCTCATGCAAAGCTGCTGCTTCTTCTCCAAGTTCGTCATCAGACACAAATCCACCGAATTGTCTTACTGCTGCATACACGGAACTCCATTTTTGTACATGAAGACCTTTTGCTGGAGCTGGGTCAGCTTGATTCTCTTTAGGGACATAAAAGCTAACAATGAATGATGATGCACAGAAGGGTCCATCACTAGGGGAAACTTGAGTGATTACAGGGGCTGTCATCTCTATCTTCTCCTTGTAAGCATTCTTCCCTTGAATGTAATCAAATAGCCTACAACAGCAAACATGCATTTTGATTAGGGTTTTATTTTGTGGTGCCTAAGAGATTGCATCATCTCTGCAATTCACCCTGAGATATTGAAGGATTAGTAATACCCAGTTCAAGTTCAATTACAATAACTGTATAAAAATGGAGAAATTAATAAGATCTTACTGTAGAAAGCCTGATCGGGTCGCTTCAACGTAGGAAATATCTTGAATCGGAGAAGTTGATACCCACATGGTCGAATTATAACGGCGGATTTCAAAGCCATTGCCAACATGAATGACATCAAAGCTTGGACATTCGATCCTACTACATGTAGGAGGAACGATTCCCACACTCATGTATAGGAGTCCAAAAAGAACTGCAAGCTTGAGTAGCTTAGCAGCAGCCATGGTGAGATTGTTTTGGGAGAAAAAGCCAGGCAAAATCAATGCCGTTAATTGGCCTCGTTCGTTCAACGTTGAAGTTACCTGAACATATAAATATGTGGAGGAAGAGGAAGAAGAAGCTAAGCCAAATTACGGAATTGGGCTGGTTCGGAAATCACAAGTTGTCAGTTTTCACTTGTTTGAGGAAGGGTATTTCTGTGGTTTTAAAGAATATTAAGGGTTTTTTTCAAAATTTGTGTAGCGGCTAATATTGATTTACGTGGAGGATGGAGGGTGGAGAAAACGTTATCAAAGATAAAAGGAATCTGGAAAGAATTGTAACGATGGGGTGAGAAAGGCAAATCCAATTTGTACACTTTGCACATCAATATATGACATTATTGGAAAACAAGCCAAACAGAATACATCTCATCAGAAAACTCCAATCTAAAATCAAGAATGTATGATTAAATAGAACTTTTGTTTCTTGTATTTAAATTTAAAATTTTAAATAATAAAAAGAAAACACTGGCTCATACCCAATTTTAAACCTCATACTCATACCCTGCAGATTTGAATGTTCTTAGTTCTGGCTTGATGATATTTTCATCTTGCAACGATTGCTCATCCTTCACCTCTTGAAGCCCTTGGATCTCATTAATCTGAAATTTATGATTGTTTTACTAAATCGGCTTAATTGGAGTTTACGTTGCTAGTAAAATTTCAATTGAACTTACTTGGTGCGGATTTGTTTTCTCATGTGAATGAAGATGCCTGTAAAAGATTTCTAGGTTTTTTTTTGTGCCTTTTGCCTCGATAGGCTATTCGATATTGAGCATTATGTGTAACCAAGTTCATTCCATGGAAGGTAACCAAGAGCCTACAAACTTGGAATTGGAGTTCCAGGCATTTCAGAAATAAGTGATGGAACAATTCAATGATCTCCACGCAGTTCCTGGCAAAGATATGCTCTCTCCCTTAGATTTGTCGTTTTCTTGATGCATTCCTTTGATGCCAAGAGGAATTTAGGGTTATCTTGTGTAACACTAAGAACAAGGTCAAGAGAAAATCTGATTTTTCTTTTGGTGAGACCTAAATGCTTCAAAGGATGAGCAATTGTTGCAAAATGAAAAGACATCTGCAACTAGAACATCCAAACCTGCAGGGTATGGGTATGAGCTTTGAAGCTAAGTATATTGATTAAAAACAAAAAACTAATGGAACATATATTGATTAAAAACTAATAAATAATATTTTACACAACATGCTACAAAATTTGTAGGAGAAGGATAAACTAAGAAGGGATCCCTGGCCAACGATTGGAGCTCCCTCTTTCGCTGGAAACCTAATATCTATGTAGGTAAAAGGTCAATCAACTTCTTCCATAAACATGTCTGTGCACAGGGGCAACAAAGGTCTTCATAACTTCCATCCATGGCTTGTCTACAACCAAAACTGAATTTTCTGATGTGTGTGACACAAACAAAACAGGATCTCTGAAATCACAGAAGTCAAAATTCTTATTATTTCTTTGTTTCCGCATGAGCTTTTTGTTGGTGGGTGGTGAAACATGACCATTGGTCAACTTGTCATCATCATCTCGATTCACCGGCATCCCGAAGTCAATCAAGCACATTGCCCTACATACAGAAACAACATAAGGATCATAAATAAATTGGAATTCCGATCATCCTTCAAATGAAAGTACAAGGACAGAATTATGTTTCAGGAGATCCTACAATATGGTTTCAAAAAGCCCACAAGTACATATTTAATCAACTAGAACCATTCTGTGGGAAATATAAGATCCTTGATGTGTTCAATAAACCAAAGCTGCCTATGCAGAAGTGAAGCCACATACAACACGTGATTGGGATTTGCAGACATGAATCAGATGCGCATTGCATCAACCAAACGGAGCCTTCAAACCATCCCAATATAACAAATGGTTCATCAACTCTCATGGGTCAAGGATTGAATATCTAAACTCCCAGTACCATATAACAATGCACCAGGCAAAAATTTAGTTGAACTCTTTGGTTGTAGAAATACCTAAAGAAGGGGCACCCAAGATTACCCAGAGAAGTCAGATCCAACTCTTATCTAACAGAGGAGACAGACATCCTCCACCAGGCGGGATTTCAATTCGATCTGACAATGAAATTCATCTCCACTGTATTTCATTGACTAAATTCTTCAACTGAGTTCTAGGACAACAAGATCAATGTTGATGGATGGAAACCGTCATCACATCTGGTGATGGCTGATCAAATAATCAAGGTATTATCCGGAGAATTGTCCTGGTGTTTCATCCAAACCTTTGATGCTAGCCAATAATTACAATATCATACATGCACCCTCTTTCATGACAGTAAAGAGAGAAATTTGGGGATTCTCAATAGTCAGGACAGAATAATAAATTTAATGCAATAGCAAACAATGCCAGAAACTTCCGAGTCATCAACTCTTTATTGCCCTGTGGCTTTTGGGGGTTGCATTGTGGGGCTATCTGGTGTGGAAATCATTGTTGTATAAACACAAAATTCTTCTATTAAACAAGAGTTCAATTATTTCACAGAAAAAAAAGAGAAGATAATGCACCTGGCACTGTACACGATGATCGAGGTTGAACCTGAGACAGGTGAAAAGGAAAGGCCAATAACTTCTCCTGGAAATTCCTGAAATCTCCTGGGCAAAACAAATGTGTGTTCCCTCGACCATTCTCCTAATTGCTTGGCCTCCACATCAAATGCATAGACATGGTTTGAAGAGGTAGTGACAATTAGCACATTGTTATTTCCAGGAGGGAAACCACCAGCAGTAACAGAAGACCCATTCAACCGGGATATGAACCAGTGCTGCCTGTCCTCCAACAGAACATAACTTATTAGTCCAAAATTTATGTAAAAGTCAAGCATTAGCACCAAAATCTGAGAACATCGTTAATTTCAGGGCAGCCTTAAATGGGTAGGCAGTAGGCTGCCCAGTCACCCTTTACCCTTTCTAACCTACTTCAAGAAACCTTCTTAACCTCTTCTTAGACTGGATATCATAATGTGCAGGGATGATGGTCCAGGAACATAAGCTAACTTAATTGCAAGAGGTTATGCAGAATGTCCCATACATAAAATTGCAAATCGTGGTCCATCAACCATTCATTCATTCAACCACCACCTTAATGCTGTCGTTTGAATAAGAAATATGTTTTCAACAAGTTTGCTATCATAAGGCTCAAATCATAAAAGAACTCAACAATATGCACAAGAGACGTATAGTAGATGTCGAACTCAAGTTAACTGTTTAAAACTCATACTTAACTGCCCAATTGAGCAGGTTAACCAGATCACCCACCAAAGCAGCTTTTTGGGTCCTCCACAGATTTTTCTAGAGCGGAAAACTATAACAAAAGCTGCTTGTGGCTCAATATGCAGTCCCGATTTGTAAATTATGGTTATCATCTGAAATTATTAGCTTGTCCCAGTTGTTCATTTAATCGACTGAAGTTACTAGAAACATACTAGGTACGAGAATTAAAATCTACAAATAAGAGATACATACAAACATAGATCCTCACCTTTCAGTTTCCAGGTTAAAGATATAAATATCACCAAAACAGTTGATAGCCGCTAACCACTGCCCATCTAAACTAGTAAACATTTTTGTTATGGGAGGATCACGAGACGGTAAATTCCCATCAACGTCCTTACGACAAGGTGTGAACATATGCAACAGTTCTGCAGTTTCAACATCAACAACCTGCACCATCACAAAAGATGTGAAGCAAAGATGAGAGTTGGTCCACCAAAAGCACTAGTATGCGAAGACAAAACTAACAATGAACCATACTACAATAGACACATGCAAGGTTCAAAATATTGGTTTCAAGATTGGTGTGGACCAGCCTCAAAACTGATACACGGCCAAAATTCTGTCTGAAACCTGGTAATTTCACCACAAAGTTTTGGTGGCCATCAACACCCCCATTGAAGCATAATTAACACCATCGAAGAGGTATTTTACATAAAAATCAATGAAAATTACTCATTCATATCCTACTAATTGAGAGACATGCATGTCCGTTCAAACAAATGCAGAAAGCTGTAACTTGTAACAGAAGTACTCTATCCATACAATCAAATGGAATGTCACACAACATGATAGCCACAAACTAAATAAGCAAAAGAAATGTGTGGTGAGAATCCAAGACCTCCACTTAATAATTACATAGATTCTTACACTAAGATTCCACTATTAAAACAGAAAATAATTGGTACTCTTTATCGTTTTTTGAATAATTAAAGTAAAATTTTAAATTAGTTTTCAGAAAATAAATAATTAACAGAAAATTTAATTTGGCACCATCACTCAATCAACAAGTGATGATGTCTCACATATATTATTTTCGATGTCATCTATCATGTATGAATACTATTTTTTATGAAATAAATTATATGGAAATTAATTTTTAAAACCAGAAAGAAAAAAATATTAGCACCTCAAATAAAAGTCATTCTCATAAAGTAAACATACATTGATTTGACAAGGAACAACAATGTTTTAATGCATCAGAAATTAAAAAAAATTGGGATACACATACCTAAGTTCAAGGCGTATCCCCAACAATTCAGCAAAGTAGATGTTTGTTGACAAAGGAAGGGACTTGAGGGAGAAACAAGGATTTGAAACCAAAAACTTGGATTGTCAAAATGGTTTAAGTCTATCAGGCAAAACCAAAACGAGATCTAAGAAGTATGCAAATCTCATCGAAACTAGGTATAGAAGTAACTTAAGATGGACCAAAATGGTCCATCCCACTTGAAACATGCAAGACAGACAGATTTCAACCAAGATGGACAGAGATTTGCTACCTTTTCCCCCTATCAGCCCATGGCAAAAATTTGGAGGAGACTGAAACATGTACTGTTAACAATATTGCTTACAGCCACTTACAGAAGATGGGTGACAGTTTGGTACATCTGCAGCATCAAGTTTTGGCATACCCTTATTGTTACCTGTCACCTGTTACCGACCTTACTACAGAACATATATATATGGGCATTCGTTCAGAACATAGGCAAGGATGATCAATCAGATGCATACAGTCAACAGCCATATAACCCCTCCCCCCCAACCCTCCCCAAAAAATAAAAAATAGAAAAGAAGAAAACACAACCACCCATACGAAAAGTGGAAAGCACTATCAAATTCATTATTGACAGTGAATACCAAATCTCACACAATTATTGAAAATCTTTTTTTCACGTCTTCCAAGTTTAAGATTAAAAGTTAGTCCAACCCAAGCAAGGGAGCAAGAAAAAATCATATACATCCACTCTTATCAATATTTAAAAAAAAATAAAAAAATAAAAAATAAATCTATTCAAAATGGCACTTACATATATCTTCCTATCTTGACTTGATATCATTAAGCGAGAAGAGTCAGAACTGAAAACCATTGAATGGGCAAATGGTAGTGCCCGAGGTAGTTCCCTCTCATATACTGCCCAACTGTTCTTTTTGGACCTCTTCAATTGAAACAGGCTGGGCTTTACATTGTCGGAATAAGCAAATAGAACCCCAGTATTTGACATTGTGCTGCAAATGATCTTCCGAGATGCTTCACTCTCTATTCGAGTCAGCAACTTAGTGGTTGCATTCTTTTGAGATCCCCTATAAGGGATAGCACCAGAATTTATATGAACATAAAAAATATCCAACCAGTTGGAGCACTGGACAAGAAGCAAAGGAACCCCATCAACATTGGTACTGGGTGCCAGCTGAATGGGCACTCTTTGAGGGGCAGGACAGATATCATGTGGTGAGAACTTGGTGAACTCCCTGATAGAGTAAGCGAAGAGCTTTGTGTCATCGCCACCTGAGATAAGCATGGGGACTCCCAAATGCGCCCACTTATGATAACTGAAATCAAGAGGCTTCTCATGCTGACGAGTCCTTTTTTTTCTTTTACCAAGCAACGGTGCTGCCACCAGCTCTGCCATTTATAAATTCAATTAGCTACCCGCCATCAAAAGAAATATATACGCATATAATACAAAAAGTTTTGAAACATAGTTCACAGAAATTCATATACAGGATCAAACTATTGGAAAAGTATTAAATATATTTGTGGTCCATACCTTCTCGGCAAATGGGTACTGCGACAGTCAATGCCATGATGTCATGGGTATGAGCCCGTACACAGCTGACATAGACCCATTTTGTCGCTTCCTCAGGGGAGTTTTCCTCACTGCTAGCGCCAACTGAGCATTTATATAGGATAACCTACAAATAGCAATAACAGTATGATAACCAGTTAAGTAATCAGAACAGAAGAATCTGATACATAAAATATAAAAACCCCAGAAAAATTGGAAACCTAGTAGGAAACCATTTATTCACATAGATGATCAGAAAGCACTTAAGAATGGCTTGTGGGATACTCTAGAAGTTTTATCATAAAAGTCCAGCAGTTTACGGCAACAGAATATCAGGATGGTAAACCATTATACGCAACAAGCAACAGATCTGAGCTCTAGGCTACTTTAAATTACTTCAAAGATTCTAAAAACCAAAAATATAAATCATCAATTTCCCCTCTCAAAACCTTCAACCTGAAGCGCAACAGTCACTTGATATAAAAAAGGCCCATGAGTAACAGTGACTGTAGATAAATAAAAGCAACAGCACAGTAGCAGCTCAACAGTGTGTCGATAGATAAAGGCAATCATACAGTAGCAGCTTCAAAATTTAAAATAGTCTGCCAATTAAATCAACTATACCTTGGGAATTTTGTGATCCCCACGGGTCAGGGAGATGCCTGGTGCATTTGATTGTTCCAAGAGGTCAACCTTTAAAAGGAAATGTGATGTACTGTAATTCAGTTTTCTCAGCTGGGATTAAGTCCAGTGATCCCTAACTAGAAAGCGATCCTTGAGAGGCAAGAAATTTTCTTCATAGGAGATAACCATTGAGGCAGTGAAAAGCAATGGCAGTAAGAGACTGGCAATGCCAATTATGGGAGGTGAAACATACCTAACTGAATATTTTAAGCGACTTAAAAGAATGGACCTTCAAAAAGAAATGGAAGAAGAAGCAGTATCTAAACTTAGAAAGTTAAACATGTTAAGAATGTAAGGCTTTTTCCAGGACTTCACATTTGGGAGGTTAGTGAAGTCTGGCTGACCTCTTATGGTCACCCTCACCTGACATGAGTTTTTTAAACCTGAATTTGTGCACCCATTTTACCCAAGGGGTTCAGTTATTGTGGTTTTTTTTAACTCTCAGTAAGATAGATACCATATAATCTCTGCTACTGGTGTCTAAATTGATCTCTTTCAGCTGAACTAGAACATAAAAGATTTAACGCATTGTTGTCAAGATACTGCCTAGCCGTATTGGTCCAGGTGCCTTGAAATAGTGTCACCTTATGTCCAGGCCCCCTCCGACACCTTGAGTCACCTGGACATCAGGACAACCATGGATCACAGAGAAAGAAGGAACACAAAGGAAAGGAAGAAACAGGAAAAGATAAGAAGAGGAATAGATAGAAGAAAGGAGATCAGAGAAGATAACCTTAGAATCGGAACATGGATATACAGTCAGCGGAGCAAGAAGAAAACTTGCATTTGGGAACCGAAAGAGGATGAAAGGATAATTCTGAAGAAATAATTTATTATAGTTGCACTCTGGTGCATACAAATGATACCTAATGTTTGTCCACCATAAAGACACTAGAACAGAGCATAGATCTGCTGCAAATGCCACCCAAGCAAAGATTAAGATCTCCACCTTGTGATCTTGATGAAGCTCAAAAGATTATCTCAGGTTCTTCTGCACATTCAGCAATTGCTTGTGAACCAATACCCTCATCTCAGTTGTAAACACATAAGAATCGGTGCATCACTTTTTTACTGATTCTATACTTCATACTTGGTATGATCAACTGTTAAATTGTGGCTTTTAAATTTTGAAAAATGACAAAATGAAGATGGTGGAGGGGGGTTATTCTGCCACATGGAATAGCGCAAAACATGTAATGGCTAATTTGTGAAATATTATTGGCTGCCAACTAAACTACAAATGGAAGGCAATTTAGTCAACAAGACCAGCTCCTTTTCTAGGTGATCGATGCAAATCCTATAGAGGTCTCAAAAATCTGTAAAAAAGGGGTGCCTCTAGCCATGTGGAGGTATGGCAGCGCAGACAGTTGTAACGTTCCCAAAGGCATCTAGGTGAATTAAGACATATGAGAAGGGGCAGAAGAAAGTGATATTACCAAACAAAAAGCAGCTAAGGCAACTAGGCGATGATTTGGCAATAATGGCAGATCAGTCCATCCAAAATCTTTGGGACCTATAGGTCGGCTGCATCTGCGGTTCCTAAGCCAATATAAGTGTCTTGATACCTTTTTCATCCCTTTTGCTCTGAGAACTAAAGGCTTGATTGTTTCTTAAACTTAAATAAGAAATGCTTGTCAGAAAAAACTAATTGCTTTCTACCATTGCAATGCCTTGTGGGTGAGCCAGCGAAGTTGTTTTTATTTATTTTATTTCATGAGAGGATGCTTTATATGATGCAGCACTCCACTAGTGTCAGCCTTTCTTTCTTCTTGCATTGCTGACTGAACTCCAAATTATCATGAGAACATGATACTATCTCAGTGACATTTGAATTTACCTCCTCTTTTTTTGTGTGCCTTCAATGCGATCACACTATAACTCTCCAAACTAATGGTTTTACTCCCTTGACAACATTTTAGTAGTTAATATGTCAGTATCACTGACTAATGGCTAATGACATTTCCGCAAACACTACGAAGGTCAAAAACTTGAGGATTGGCACTTGACTTATTAGCAATTTTTTCTTGATCTCCGGCGTACAAACTTGACTGATTATATTCTCTCCCAGGATCAATTTCAGAAATGTATACCAAACAGCAATCTTATTCCCAGAGTTCATGGAATCCAAAATCGGGGGTCAAAAATCAACTCCATCTGGAACCAAGGAATAGGGAGTGAAATGGTATACAATAGGAGCCTCTAAGATCACAAGTTGATCGTCAGCAAAAGAGTATAACAATGATCCAATACTAGATTTAGCAAGTGGCTAGAACATAAAAGGAGGTCAGGCACACAAGGCTTGGAAGTAGAGGATCTGAACCCTATAAATTTGAAGATTTAATTTATATCCTTGAAACTGGATTTACCACGAAGAAGGGTAAAGATTTTTATATGAGGATGGTATGGAGCGGCATTTTGCAAAAATCTAAAGGATACATAAAAGGAAATAAGATTAAACAAATCCTATACAATCTCAATCAAACATAAGATTCCAAGGAATCATATTTTAGATCAAGATGACTATCTAATATAATAGCAAAATATTCTAATAACCTTCACAATGTGGAGGACATCAAGGTACATAGATTTTGCTCCAAACTACCCACACACCATACCTGGCCATCAGAACCAGCAGAAAACACTCTTGTATGGCTTGGAGATGCTGCCAAAGCATAAACGTCACCCTTATGGTAAGAATGAGCCTGCAGACGACTACCATGCTTGCTGTTCCAAAATTGAACACTACCAGAACTATCTGCACTAACAAGGGTCCCACACCTGCACCCATCAGGCTCTAACCATTAGCATTTTGGTGCAGCAACAATTCACTCAACTCCTAAAATGTTGATCAAGAGTACAGCTGTTAAACAAAGTCCTTAAAAGGAAAAGTTAAGGATGATCGTTACCTTAGGGAAAGTAATGACCATGTACAAACACTGCGTCCATTACCCAAGCCTCCAAGCCCAACTGTTATCCTGTAGACCTCATGACCTAATTCAGCATCCCAGCACCGAATAAACCTACGAAAACAAGCTTTATTTAAGTGTATGAAAACAATATGGCATCAAAACAACTTAAAGCACCTCTTTTGCTTTTCTTTTTTTGTGGGGGGGGGGGGAAGGAAAGGTTCGGTAATGGAAAATTGTATAATACAATTGCAAGCATGAAAATTATAATAATAAAAAAGAAGAAGAGCAAATTGCACTGGCACCCCAAAATGGACGCCTTAAAGCACTGACCCCACTTTATGTTTAAAAAGCATAGAGACCCCAAAATCAGATTTTCATTAGATATATTTGTTCAATTTGTCATTGAAAACCTTTCAGACACTGTTATATTATAGGGATATTTTTTAAAATAAACAGTGATTTAACTATTTTCAGTGAAATTTGACAAATATATCCAATGAAAATCCAATTTTGGGGTCCATGTGCTTTTTAAACATAAAGTGGGGTGTCAGTGCTTTAAGGCCCCCATCTGCATGTGCAATTTGCTCTAAAAAAAGTAGCCTAGAGACAAAATATAGGTTGAAAAATCAACAAACCAAGAAAAAACAGAACAGTTGATCACATTTACTGCATCACAGATTAAAAAAAATCCTCTCTCTCCATAGAGTTCCTCGAGACAACTAAGAATTCTCACAAGATATTCACCTAAAATTTTGGAAAATAACAAACATCCCCAAAATCAAGACAATATTGTAAAATAAAGCCTTTAGAAAATCCAACTTTATTTTACCAAGGAACAGAGATGCAACTTGGTTATGACATTTTATTTGATAAAACCCACATTATCAAAGACCATTTTGCAGTAGCAATGCACACGACTACTCATGCATACAGAAACAAATATCCGAAACATAGAATTCATATAATATTAAAAAAGAACATACCCATCGCTACTTCCAGAAAATATCTGCCTTGCATCATGACTCCATGCAACACTGAGAACACGACCTGTCAAATAATAGCCAAAAATCACTTTAACATGGCATCCAAAGCACCAAAATTGATATCACAGGCAAAGGTTTCAACATCTCACCATCAACCTTAGACAATAACTTGTAAGTTACACCATCCGCATCAGAAATATTACACACTCGCACAGAACCATCATCACAACCAACAGCTACACGTTGATTTTGAAAAATTGATTGCAAATGAAGATTAACAGAGTCATCGTCTTCATCATCACCATCTTCACTATCACTAGTTTCATGGTAATTTTGACCAGTACTGTTATCATTTCTATACCCGTTGACTGCATGCTGAGAATCATGTTGCCTAGAAAGTATCGATTCATCAAATGGTTCTGTAGCCATTTGCCAAATTGAAACCCCATTTATATCTAACACAATCTGCAGATACAAGACAAATGCTGTGGTAACTCATTGACTGGAAAAGTCGTTGAAGGATACATCTTCAAGCATCAAACAGTAAAATGTAAGGGAAATTTTTCGAAAGCAGAATACATGCAAATGTGAATGCACCATCAAGATAAAGATGTCTACATGAAACTAATTAGAAGGGAAAGAATAGATCAACTATTAAAAACTGGTCCCAGATGCACCTTAGGCGGATCTTCAGCAAGAGACTTGTCCATCATAAGAGCAGAGTTTTAGGTGCTAAGTTTCAGCATATCCTACCATAATTTCATTAAAACTGTTCAACATATACCTTTTTCCAGTGACGCAACATTTACTGCATCCTCTAATGGTTTTTTTTCTTCCGGATTCAGAAGACAAATCAGTGACAGATTTAGAAGAGGAAGTTATAACCTGTTACTCCACTAAAGACAGGCTGTGTAGGAATGCCTAAGCACCAAATCTAATCCAAGGCACCTCTGGAGTGCACACTCATATATGTTGTCTCAACTCTATGATGACACCAGAAAATATAGATCTTCTTTATGTGTCGTCACTATTTATTCATGAGAAAGAGAACACTACATGGTCAGATGCAAGAGCCAACAACCACACACTTCAGATAATATCCCTTTCCCCGTTGTCTATTTCCTGTCTGTGGTAATGTGGTTTCAATTAAAGAAACTAATCTACATAGTATTCACCAACCATCCCTACCCTCTGTGTCTACGTGTGTTCTGAGAGAAAAAAGAGAGATTTTCACTTCTGGTATTGATACATACTAGGGAACAGTTTTACTGATAAGCATCAGACAATGGGTAACTGAACAAGTACAAAGCCAGTATAGGCCGATAGAGAAAGTAACCTACTCTCAACTGAAGAACAGAAGAGGCCAATGAACAGCACTAGGGTAAGTTACGCAAATTTGAACCTGTCATCCTGCTACTCCAAAAGCAGGAGTCTCAACTAAGCTATCACTGAAGTTGAGATTCAAGTTAAGGTGAAATAGGACAATTATGTTGGTCTCAACTAAGCTATCACTGAAGTTGAGATCCAAGTTAAGCTGAAAAAGGACAACTTTGTTACCACCAACATCCAGTTTTAATATAGTAGTCACAAGGGATTCAAGGTTCAACCATCACCCAAAATCCCAAGATATACAGCCATCAGGAAATGCAATCGAATGAGTCGACGGTGGTGGTCCATCTTGCCAGTACCAAGTTTACATTAGTAACGTCGGACGAAGAATATCTTGTGAAGTATTTGCAAACTAAACCCAGTGCATTATGAAAATAGTTCAGCTTTTCAGGTATCCGATTATAGAAGATGCTTCGTAAAATAAAGGTTTAAATTAGTATTGCTTGGTAACAATTGAAATGCAATACGAAATAACAATAAGAAGCAGAGGTGACGACCGTAAGAAATACGGTACCTTTTGCTCCAAATTAAAAAAATCCCACTCTGATATTGTCCCATCGGTGCTTGATGACAACAACCGGCCGCAAGGAGTACTTTTTGAACCGGAATAGCACCAAACGAGGGACGTTATTCTTGATTTTGGACTTGTATTTCCGTGGATCCTCTGTGCATTAAACCAAGCATTTCACATTAGTCTAAACACCAAACAACTCATGATCACCGAACAAAAAATTATTCGTAGAACCATCGCTACAAAACGCAGGCTTAGAGAACAAAATACCAGCTGACAGTGCCAACCAACGGAACCAGGGGAGACGAGCCAAATCTCGAGAGAACCATCTTCACGAGCTGCAGCGACCTGGGAACCATCGATGCTAGTAGCTAGAGATACTATTGGCGATGGTTTCCAATTGATGCGATTGGAACTCTCCCGATAAACTCTGAGCTGTTCCATGGCCAATACAGAGCCCTAGAAGAATCCTAACTCATAACCAACACCTATAGGGATTCAAGTATTGAAAACCAATCCTGTAGCTTCTTCTGTGTATGTGAGGAGAACGTTTTCTGGAGTTGAAGCTGAGTGGCAAGAGTTTAAGTCGTAATGACATCTGCAAATTTGCAGAGACACTAAAACGAGAGAAGGAAGAATGGAGGCGCGAGAAGGGTTTCGTATTTTAGGGTTTTAGGGTGCAGATTATTTTTTATTTTAATTTGTAGACATGGCCGGATCCATCTGATGAACCGGAACCTCAGAACCGGTCTGTCCGTTCCCACTTTAGAGTTTAGATCCGTTCCGATTAATACGTGGCTGGAAAAGGCATCTAAGGGTATACATGTAAATAGACATGACAGTTATCGGTTCGGTCTGGTATCCTGTATCGCATATAGCGGTGAGTCCCGAGTCACCGAGTGGCTTACAAGAACTTGGACAAGTGATCGAAGGAACCATTGTTTCGTGTGCGATATGGCAGCGTCTACTGCTATTTCTCGTTATTTTCTCGTCAAAATCTCAGCTTGTTCTGCACGATTACACTCACAGGCAAGAATGTTTTCGACAATGAGAGCGAGGCTGATGGGTATGACTGCCCTTTCTCATCAACACTACCATCATCTCTCTGCAACTGCAAATGTAGAACTCAACGCTGCTGTGAGAGGCAGAGTTTATAGCTCGACTCACAGGCTTAAATTCACTACTGGGTGGAGATTATTCGGCTCCGAGGCCAACACCAACAGCACCAAAACTTTTGCTTTCTCAGATTCTGATGATGACGACGATGTGGACGCCAAGAGCAAGGCCCAGAAACAAGTTATAGATAAGAGTAAGCTTCCTCCTCCCTACGACCCATTCAGTAAGAAACCGGTCATCGAAGAGCCCAAAGACCCTAAGGATCTTCAAGAAGTATTCCATAAAATGAGGTCCGAGGGGCTCATGAATAATGCCATCAAGATGTTCGACGCTTTGTCTAAGGACGGTCTCACCCACGAGGCCATGGAATTGTTCGCTCAGATCAAGGACAAAGGCGCCATGCCCGACGTGGTAGCTCACACTGCTGTGCTTGAGGCTTACGCCAATGCTGGGAAGAGCAAGGACGCTCTCAAGGTGTATATGAAGATGCTGGCCTCTGGTGTCAAACCCAATGCCTACACTTATACTGTTCTGATAAAAGGCCTTGCACAGGACTTAAAGTTAGCTGATGCCAAGAAGTACCTCGTGGAGATGGTGGATAAGGGAATTCGGCCCAATGCTGGAACCTACACTGCTGTATTTGAGGCGTTTGCAAGGGAGGAGAAGATAGAGGAGGGGAAGGAATTCTTGGAGCTGATTAAGGCTAAGGGTCTTATACCAGATGAGAAGGCAGTAAGGGAGCATCTTAGCAAGAGGGGCCAGGTATTTAGAGCTGTCATGAATATGCTTTTTGGAAAATAATCAAATGCAAATTGTTTAGTCCAATGAATTCTACCACCAGCACCAAATCTAAGCGTTGTTTTTCTAGAATGTGAAATTTAGAAGGAAAGATGGGTCACTACTAGAAGAGTAGGATAACTTGTCCTAGCAATTAGTTCAGGGTCTTATGGATGGAAATAGACTTCTCTTTTAGTGTTGCCTCTTTTTTGGTGCCATCACTATTAGCTGTCTTTTATTCTATTGCAATGGTAAAGACCTAGATTGGGTAACAAATGTAGTTCTGATTCTACTTTTAGATGGGAAATTTCGTAGCATATGATATAGTCTTAATGACTTAATACGATCACTTAGAATGGTAGTATCTATTATTATATTAAATTAGGGTAATGTGGGTGCAGTTTGTGCACATCATGCTAGACCATGTATGGATTTGTGTGAGAGAGATTAGGGGGGGAAATTGGTATTATCTTCAGAGTTTGAGACTTTGAGCATTTGCAAGTGCTGTGCAGTTAAGGCCAAAGCATCACTTAAGGGAAGGGCTCTGTTGCTTGGAGAACTCGTTATCCAAATTCCCATATGTATTGCTGGTAGAGTCAGGGGAGTTCTCCTTCTCGTTTGCTTGCCTAAACTTTGGCTCCACTGAGGCACTTACTACCTTGTCAACACTTCCCTATACACTTTGTCAATGCAGCTCCCTTTCATCAAATAGAGATTGAATGTGTAAATATTTTAAAACCTTCTTTCAAGTCATTAGATGAGAAATCACAGTAATGCCATGTTGAATGTGTAAGAATTATGGCAGAAAGTTTGCAAGCTCATCCAAAGTATGGATATCACTAGGGTGGAAGATCAAAGCATGGTCAGGTGCCTCAATTTTGACCAAATTATCTAGAAGTTCCCAGTAGTCTTCTACTTGTAATTAGTGCATATGTAATAAGTTGAAATCTGTTTAGTAGCCTCTGATTTGGTTTTCTCAATTAACCAACTCTGAGCGTGTATTTGTTTCTAGATCAATAACTGTCTCTACCAGAAGCCTGATACATTTGTTCCCAAAGAATGCAAAGCAGCTGTTACGCAAAGGTAGGCAATCAACTTTACCCTCAGCCACTGTAAACATTTAGTGAAATTTCAAGAGATGAATTAGATAGATGAGTCAATAGCGAGTTAAAACTTTGCAACATGCAAACTTCTTTTTTTAGTCAAACTAGAAGAGATACGTTAGGTTACAGAAACGTTGTGTTGATAAGTAGTACCATGCCCCTTTCAATTCGATGAAAGGCTTTGATCTTCTATCACTGGACTGAAGGACTGCAATCTTACGAATTTAATCTGGCTGTAATATATTATAGGAAAATAAAACCAAAAGCTTCCAAGTTTCCGGAATAAGTATTTAAGTTGATGGCCAAGCTTCTTCGGAAGAATCTTTCTCGACTCCTACAAAGCCAGACTTCCGGGCCATATGGAAGTGACTGTCCTAGCTGGACTCTAATCTTGACATAGAGTTGGCATCACTTGATTGTGAAACATGACCTGATATCTGATATCTGATATCAGTAGTTGGAGATGAGGGTGACATCTACTTAGATTCTAATCTTGACCTAGTTACCTGAGCAGTTGCATATTAAAATGTCAGACCTGTCTACTCCCCAATTTTGACTGCTAGTCAAACTGACTATTTTTTATCATGTATATTTCTTTGTGTTGCATTATTGCTCTCTAACCTTCCTAGTCACAGTATGGGGAAATCCTCCACTACCACACCAATGGCGATTTGGGGAATGATATCATTTACATAAAACCTTAGATTAGGTAGAGGAGAAGTAATTATGGGAGGACATATGGTAAATTGGCCACAAACTTTTGAGCCTGGATTAGGTCCCCCCATGCTTGAAGTCTTCATGTATTGTTTTGTAACTACATAAACAGTAACCACTCCTCCCCTCCCCTGGCCCCCCAAAAAGAAACTGTTCATATCACCAAAGGACCAAAAAGTTATAGTGTTACACCAAAAAATGACCGACCACAGGTTCACTTTCTAGACCGGGGAGTGGGGACCAAACCCGAGCCTTAGGGGATTCGTCCTTAAGCCATGAATTCAGAACCTAAAGGCCCGAGAAGGCAGACCATTGTAGGCTAAGCCAGCCACTGTGTGCTGAGTGCACAAGGTCAATTCTAGTACTATAACACACACCCTAGGGGCTTATTGTGTGTACAACTCAGAGGCCAAAGACACAGGTCAGGATGGAGCTTTATCATTACACCCAATGACATGTCCTAGGAAACACGGTGCGTTCCGTGGGGCATACAACCGGCTATTTCAGAGCGGCTCAGATACATCAAGCCCTGCCCTTGTTAGTCCCAGGATGGTTGGTCGAGCTATAAATAGCTCACTTAAATGCAAATCAACGGTACATACTTTGACAATTCTTCCTTCCTTACTCTGAACACTTGCAGTCAGACTAAAATCCCATACTAAATGTAAATATAATCTGAACCGTCCAATAAAAAATGGTTTACGTGGCAAATATCCAACCGTTGGCAGCTGGCAGCAGCCTGCGGCAAATTAAAATCCGGGTGGACACCAGACAAAACCAAATATGTTTTCAAGTAGAGGAACGGTACTTGCCGGATGGGATATTATGGCAAATTCAACTTGGAACATATTTGAATGTCAACAAAACTTGACCCTAGCCGACCTAAAAGAAGGAACAGCAGCTTGGCCACCATTGTAGAAAATTCTCATGAGGTTATCTCGAACTTTATTCTGTGTTCAATTGACTTTTAGGGCTATTAAATTTTTCCTATGAAATGTAGTTACTGGACCGAAATTTTGTACGAGAATACTTTCATTTGGTCGGTGTTTTTCAGAATGAGATTCTTGGAGACTTTCTGTTCTCTTAGGTGGGTGGGTATCCTATTCCTACCTTCCATTGAGTGAGAAAACATAGAGAATTAGATTACCTAGCTTTCTTTCTTTTTTTTTGACTTTCTGATTCAGCACTTGACACTTGACACAGAGAGAGAGAGAGAGAAATAATAAATGTTCAAGTTTCTCAATAAAGGTATGAAGATCCGGATTTCATTGCCATAACGACCTTTTCTTTGATCAATTCCAGTACATAAAATAAGAGACTATATATTATAGGTGGATCTAGGGAACGATATGGAACAATCTTCAAAGATCGTAACATATAGACACTGTTTATTTGCTGAATCTAGAATGAGATGGGAAAAAGGGGTGGAAATTTTTTTTAAGAAAATAATTTTTTGGGTAATTTTCATCTGGACCCCTGAAGTTTGGTCTATGTCATTTTTAGTCCAAAAAAATTAAGACTTTGCATCTACCTCCCCTGTACTATGAAAAAAGTCAATTTAAGGACAAAGTATCACTTTTATGACAAATTTGCCCTTTATTTTTTTTAATTTGAATTTTTACATAATTTAAAATTTGGAGGATTCAGATCGAAGAATAATTTAAAAACTTGAGGATAAGAAATTCGCTTTTTTTTAAATTTCTTCAATAGTAGTCGTGCTTCAGGATTCAAACGCATCTTCAATGGAAATTCCAAGCTTCAAATGCATCTTCCTGTATGGACCTGAAAAAACAGCATATTCCCCATTTGAGTTCTAACTGAGCAAATCTGGAAGCAAACTAATTAGAAAAAGGAAAGAGAAACCAAAAAGAACTTCCTATTTCTTACCGTTTGAAGATTTTCTAACGCTCTTTTGTAATCAATGGACAATTATTTGAGCAGGTTAATGGCTTCTGGGATATACATGTTGTGTTGGCTAATACTTTTTCACCATCGATGGAGAGGAAGAGAATCAGAGATGTAGAATAAGGGGATACCATGAATTTTTCTAACCAATCACGATTGCAAACGTCGGCCTACATAGAGGGAAAGATCAAGAATTTTTAGGGTTTATAATTTGTGTACTTTCCCTTGCAAACGTAGGCCGCTACACAGAGGGAAAGATGTCGGCTGCTACACAGAGGAAAAGATCAAGATTTTTTAGGGAAAGATCAAGAATTTTTAGGGTTTAGCCACTACACAGAGGGAAAGATCAAGATTTTTTAGGGAAAGATCAAGAATTTTTAGGGTTTATAATTTGTGTACTTTCCCTTGCAAACGTAGGCCGCTACACAGAGGGAAAGATGTCGGCTGCTACACAGAGGGAAAGATCAAGATTTTTTAGGGAAAGATCAAGAATTTTTAGGGTTTAGCCACTACACAGAGGGAAAGATCAAGATTTTTTAGGGAAAGATCAAGAATTTTTAGGGTTTACAATTTGTGTACTTTCCCTTGCAAACGTCGGTCTCTACACAGAGGGAAAGATCAAGATTTTTTAGGGTTTACAGTGTGTACTTTCCCCGTAATAACAGATTATGTATGTAAAAAATTTTAATTAAAAAAAAGGCAAATTGGTCATAAAATGATAATCTGTCCTTAAATTGACTTTTTCTATAGTACAGGGAAGGCAGATGCAAAGTCTCAGTTATTTTGGACTAAAAATGACATAGAGCAAACCTCAGGGGGTCCAGATGAAAATGTCAAAGTGTGGATCGTTTATTCCACTGGGTTGGGAAAGTTAATAAACAAGTTTTCTTAATTTAAGAACACTTGTATGTTGAAGTGATACGCTAACTATCTCACTCTATTACTTTTTAAAATCTCACAAAATAGATGAAATTTTGTGAAAAAATGTAGAAAACAACAAAGTAAGACTCACATTTAAAAATTTTCGTAAAATTATTTCATTTCTCGTTTCCCGTTCCCCACCCTACTATATATGTGTTGAGTATGGCTCATGCTTCACATTGTGTTATCGACGTGTTTGTCATTCTTGTAACCAAAGTTCGAAATGTCGACCCATGTCGCCGTGTCGCCCCCCAGCAACACGGCGACATATCGCCGAAAGTCGACCGACTTTTGGTAGGGGTTTGATGAAAAATTGAACCCCTGTTTCGAATGGTATTTCAGGTCATTTTGACCTGAAATTTGACGTGTAACCTAATTTGAGGCCAATAAACACATTGGGAGTGTTATTTTGACCTAAAACATCACCGAACCTAAAGTTTATAATTGGCACATGTCCGGCTATATGCGGGCAAAACTAGAAGTTTGGAAAATTCATATAAACTAATGTAAATATGCAAAGAGAACACAAATACACTAACATAATTAGTAAAGAGATGTACTAAAGTTTACAATTCATTATACAATTATGTTGAGTATGGCTCATGCTTCACATATTGTTGCCGACGGACACGGGGGTCGGCGAAAAACAAACGAAATACAGTTATATATGGCAAATTTAGCAATATATCGCCGACACAGTGAACACTGCTTGTAACATAACATCTGATATAGTTTTTTTGAGAAGAATATAATGAAAACCTAATGCCAGACGTAGTCTCAGATTGAGGTGAACCAGCATAAAATCTATCTCCTTCTTTCTTGTTTTTTATTCGATTGTGTGTAATTGATCACTTTAATTCTAACAATATGGATCTTACATGTTTATTTATTTATTTATTTCTTTTCTACACCATCTTTGCAATACAAAAAGTGGCATATGATTGCTCCCTGTTTGGAGAAGTACCATTCCAAGTTTCAAATATAGTAAGTCTTTGTTGTAATGGGTTTGAGCTAACCATACCAAATATTTTTGTTCTCGTGAATGAGGTGTTGTCCCTTTTTTCCCGTTTTAATCAGTACAGTTGATGGTTGATGAGTTAAGTTTGCATGTGGTTCTCTGTATTTGAACGTTGACAACCCAACTCAATAATTTACATGGACTGATGGAAGTAGTTGAATCGTCAGTACCTATAAAGGAAATCTTAATAGATCAACATAAACATAGCATTTATGAAACAAAATGGGTTGAAAGCTCAAGCCCACCTACCTCCAACCATAATATTAATCTTGGGTTAAACTGTTATCAACTCAAATTGTTGTTGCTCTTGCTCCAAAGAAGAAATAATAATAAATTCTCATAATTCATTTTCTATTAATTAATCAATTGCTCACAAAGGGGCTTTATCGATTTCTGTCCATGAGAGGACGTGTTATGGTTTTTTTACTTTTTTTGGGCAATAGATAGACACGTTATGGTTAGGTAAAGGAGGAATTGATTGAAAATATCTACATGAGATTTCTTGTCAAAGAGGTTTTATCGGTTTCACAAGCAACTCATAATTGAAAACAGCCAAAACAAGAAGCGGTGGCTGGTGCAACCGATCCTTCATATAAGGTTTTGTCAACTTCATTTTATTTTAGAAATTATTTGGTTTGATCTTTAATCTTGAATAAATCGTTTTGTTGTATCTTGGAATCAAATTCCGCATGTATGATGTGGGAAGTAATAAACAGATACTACAACTAATGGGGGTTGGTCCAAGTGGTAAGCAGCTTGGTTCGCTTAAGCAAGGCTCCGGTATCGAAAACCTCTGGCAAACCAAAAAAAAAAAAACAGGTACTATAAAAATAAAAAATTGTTAGAAATGAAGCCCTGTTTGTACGAAAACCTCTGGCACTAAATTTGATTTTTTCTTTATTTTTGGATGATCATATTAAAAATTACAAATTAATTTCAATAGATTAAGTGACTACTAGCATCATGCAATGGTAGATGTACACCATGGTCACTTAATTGATATGAAACTAAACACACCTAACACATTGATGGCAATCACACGAACCAAACCATTATTAGAGATAACATACATGATTAATTATTTTGTTTTTGGTATTTCGATATTAACCATTTTCGGGTACTAGAGCTTAATTTAGATGAAGTGGATAACATGGTTGGTCGGTATAGATTAAGACACGTGGCACATTAGTAATTATTCTTTAAACCGTTATACGGGATTACCGGCTCAGACTCAAAATCGGTTCGGTAATGTGCCGGTTTGTGTAACGGCTACACCTGTCACCCGTCATGCTCGGAAAACAGATCGTCTCGTTAATTAATGGGTAACCCATAACCGACATCGCCTCAACTACCCTTTTTCGTAATTTTCTTATCAGAAACGAGGATAACTTCGTAATTTAACTTATACCCGAGACATCTACAAAAAGCCCTCACCTTTACTTTCATCTTCCACCCATCTTCAATCGCTTCTGCTTTACCAATCCCTCTCTGCTTCGCAAGAAAGCTAACAAAAAACCAGAGCTTTTTTGTGAGATAATAATGGCGTCGCAGATGATCGAGAAGCACAGAGAGAATGCAGAGGTTTACCATGGAGATGCACTCTGCAAGCAGAAATCGATTGAGCTGTTAACAGAGATGGAGCTCCCCAAAGGTCTTCTTCCTCTGAGCGACATGGAAGAAGTGGGTTTCAATAGAAACACCGGGTTCGTGTGGTTGAGGCAGAAGAAATCGACGGAACACTTCTTTAGTAAGGTGAGCAAGAAGGTCTCTTACGCGCCGGAGATCACCGCTTTTGTGGAACCTAGGAAATTCAAGAAGCTCACGGGAGTGAAGACCAAGGAGATTTTGATTTGGGTTAGTCTTTCTGATATCTTTATTGATAATCCTGCTTCCGGAAAAATGACATTCATGACTCCTGCTGGACTTTCTCGTTCTCTTCCAATTTCGGCATTTGAGCTCGAGGAAGACGATGGAGCTGCGAAATCCGCGGAGACTAAGAAGGAAGAAGCAGCAGCTGTGGCTTGAATAGTCTAAATTAACTATAAGAAACAACTTTGTTGTTCCTTTTAGCTCTTTTTAGGGAAACAAACTCTGGTGAAATAAAGATTTGGGTTTTATCGCAAACACGATTTACGATATTAATATGACATGTAACATGTTTGGAATTATCAATCAGTGGAAATTATGGTTTTATTTCTTTGTTGGATTCATTGTCTCTGCAACTCTCCCTCTTTAGGGCCCGTCCGTCCTTGTTTCACATAATGTGTGGCTCTTGTTGCTCTGCACATTTCACCAGCTTCGTTTCTACCCTTCAAGTGGGAATTTATCAAGTTCATTTCATTGTAAAAAATGGACCATCATTTCTTGTGGATGTGTGCCATTTGTCCCAACATCACGTCATATGGTTGAAAATTCATTTATAAGTTAGAAGTACCACAATGATCTTTAGCGCAATAAATCTTATCTTCAAGGAAACCACTTTGGAAGTACAAGCAGCTTTGTGCACCCGCCCTTAAGGTCATAGACACGGAGGGAGGGAGATAGGAATTCTTTGCTCGATGACACCTTTCAGTCACCTTTTAGATACCTAAGGCCGTATGTCTTAGATGGCCAAGGGCGCCACTGAACTGGATTGCTATCAATTATGATGGATCTTATAAAGAAAATTTTTAGCCCTGACAGATGGGATTATTGAAGATAATATTACCTGTTTGGAACTATTTGCTATCTTGGGCTTCAACGGAATTGAAATCCGGTCACATTTCTCTACATCTTGCAAGGTGATCAACTTGGTCATGGAGATTAGAGAGCTTAAAATTTTGTCCATCATGTTCGAGAGATTAATACATGCTTGATTTCCTAGCTAAATATGTAAATTCCTTCCAGGAAATACTCTTTTCCGTAGATGCTATCCTGTCGATGTTGTCCTCCCTTGCTAAAGATGATATCAACGATAAGAAGATAAGAAGAAGATAAGAAGTTCTACATTATGTAATTTTTTTCTTTCTTTTTTCCTTTCCTTTCTTCAATAAAAAGCTTTATTTAAAAAAAAAAAATGATCTTTCAAGTTTCAATTCATTGGTTTTACCCTTAATAAAAGTTTTCTTGGAAAGGAAGGGAGAGGCAAGTGGGATTTTTATCAGTGTCCAATAAGGTTCATTTCCATGCAAGTCCTTATGGATGGAGGATACATGTCCGTCAAAAGTTAAATCAAAATAAAATAAAAAAATTCCTCCCATTCGTCTTCATTCTCTCCCTAGTGGAACGAAGATTAGAAGCCAAGAAAATCTTAGGAAATCTGGGATTAGCAAAGACTAGTTTTGCAAATGAAGACACTAGTGGAATAAAGAGTAGAAAGTAGAAACCATGAAAATCTGGAATTAGCAGAGACTAGTGTTGCAAGAGAACACATTAGGAAGAGTGAAAACTTCTTCTTTTTTCTTTTTTCTTTTTAATTTAAATATTTAGGTCTTATCATATACATGTGTCCTCCATCTAGAAAAAGTGTGGAAATGGACCCAATAAAAGTTTAAGGCAAATATTAATATTTCACATGTGAAAAGAAGGTGGCATGACTTGAAAACAAAGGAAAAGAGAGCTATAAAAGGAATTTTTTTAAAAAATTTGAGGGGAGAGAGGTAGAGTTGCCGTTGCTTGCATAGTGTTGGGCGGTAAGTTCAAAGAAGTCTTAGAGTTGAATCCATTAAGAATTAGGCTAAATTTTCTCCCCTTCTAATTTTTTTTGAAAAGTGAGCTGATTAAAAGAAAAAAAAAAAAATAAATTTTAAATCTTGAACCATAGCATCATCTGAACATATTCATGATGGATTGAGATTTGTTAAGGCCGCCAATGTAACCCCGAACATCTAAATCACCCAATAAATTTTTTTTTTTTTATTTTGTGTTTGCCATTCCGAATTTGTACATATCACATGCATTGAAATTAGGTCTGTTCAGTCTACCCAAAAAAGGAGGAACAAATAAATAAAAAGCCATTCACAAACAATAATTATATACAAATTTATTAATTTTCTTTGCCTTGTCCTTTAATTTCCCACCGATGCATTTATTTCAGAAAAGTTAGCCACATCAACTTGGGAGTTGGAAGTAGTTGTAGTTCTAATCGCTGGTTGTATAGTGAGAGAAAGAGAGAATTTGTTTCAGTCCTGTGCATTTAGAAAGTGGGACTTTGCTTCAGTCCTGCATATTAAATACACAGAATCAAGATTTCAATCCAACCGATCAAAATGATTCACTTGACAGTTCTGCATATTTAATGCGCATGACTCGAGCAATTTCAGAGAAAGAGAACTAGTTGATTTAACAATTCATGGGAAATGCTAGCTAGCTGGTCCACACCACTCCTCTTTCAATTAACACACCTGCTTTGTCTTCAGATTAGTGGTTGGTCTTGCAAGATATGCAGGACCAATATCAAACTTCATTTAGTACAACATCATTTCAATTGCCATTTACCATTCTCAGAATAGAAGGTTGGAAGGGAGTCAAACTTCATTTAGTACAAAATGTTTCTTTTTATAATGTTAATAAGAGTGCAATGTACTAGCTAACTCCTTTATCTATAAGGCTATATTTGTTGCATGTCGGACTTTTTGGCCTATTTTGGATGTATGGTTTTTAGATTTTTGTGATCTTAATGCCATGCGTCGCGTACACTTTAATATATAACCTTATATTTTACTGAAAAAAAAAAAAAAAAGAATGGTTGGATTTTTTTTCTATTTTAATTCATCCTTGTTGGATCAATCAAGTATAATTATGTTTGTTCAAATCAAGGTGGGAGCTAGGATTGAATATATGAGGGAGAGCGAATAATGAGTCTGGATCACCTCTTCGTCAAACAAGCACTAATGTTTTTTAATAATACATATTATGTGGGCCAATGTGAGACCCACCTACCTCTGAATTATTTTTTTAATATTTAGATGTAGGGTCCTTATTAAAAAATTAGGTAAATTAATAAGAGGACTAAATATAGATAACACAAGTATAAGTAAATTATAAAAAAAGCAGAGAAGCATTGGCAGGCAGGGGATGTTCAGTAAAGTCAATCTATGCATCTATTCAGCTATACTTTAGCCATAATATTAATGGCTGAAATTCTAAAAATCGAACTAATGAAATTTAAAATTTAAATTGCTATTAGTAGGAATCGATTAAAAAATGAAATTAAATGATTATGATTAGATCTGATAAAATTAATTGCTGAAATTCTAAACGCGATTTAAATTTCTATTAAATTCCTTTTCAAGGATTGTTCCTTTGCAATAAGCATTTGGGAATGTATGGTGATACCACAAAATCAAATATGGTTTTTTAAGTGCGAAAAGAAGGAATGGTTCTATGCCAATATATGCAGGTTTGCTGTCAAATGGAGCAAAGATTGGCCTGAGCAATTTATGCGTACCTTACAATTTCTTTGGGGATGGCGAAATCGAGATACCCATCAGGTAGATTTTTCCAAACTAGGGAATGGTGTGCTCATTATAAAGGAATTTTATTGTGCCAATAAGGAAGCTTGGACAACATGTAGAAGCCCTGTTCTTGAACCAAGTTTTCTTTTGGTATCTTCGGATCTTAAAGCTATAGTATCTTTCTTTAGTGCTACTGAAAAAAAAAATCCCCTGGAAGTTAGTTTAGATTTGTGAAGAAGAAATCATCGACCCATATGCTTAAGGATGCTCGTTTTCTCTATTAGAGACTGTTTGAATTATTTCTTTATGTTTATAGATGATGCAACACTTAGAAGTCTTCATGCTCATACTAATCTTTTAGATGAAACAGAGGAAAGCAAGAACTGGTTAGGGGTAAGCTTTCATAAAAATCAAGCTATGAGTGATTCCCAAATATTGGAGGAAATGGGTTTATGTGGAGTCCTCAAAGAAACAACGGAGATATACTGTGAGAATGGCTTGCGAGCATGAACACCTGAAAAGCTCCCATATACAGGTTTGCACTTACAGAGACCATCCAAATTTAACCTTCTATTTATGTTTTCAATTATTCATTTTCTGAAGCTCTTGAAGTTCCTTCTATTAGAGTGGCCATGACACATTTGTTGAACTCTTGATAGCTTTTGTAGTTTCATGCATTACAACTGCAGCATGAATAACTGTTTGCAGTGACTAACGTTTCAAAATTTGCCATAGAAGATCTCTAGATCAGTGGTATATCTGTAACTGAGTAATATTGTTTGTGATACATGCTAATTAATTTAGTCACCAGTATAAGGATACGAGAGATTGCTGTGTAGATCTCTTGTATGTTATCAGTTATCACTGCTGCTGGCTCCTTAAAAGTAAATTTCCTAACCATCTCTTTGTGTAATCCTCTGTTTTGTGTTGGATGTGTCAGACAATGCTTTCATACTGAGAAGACATGGAGTTGAAAGGACCCTCTTTTCCTGCTTAATGTTCAATGAGTAAGAAGCATTTAATCTAAGAGACCAATTGGCTTTTGCCTTTGTGAAAGAAATAATGAACCCAAATGTGAAAATGATCAGTAGAAATTAAAGTGTGTTGGAGTATTGCAGGCACAGCTTGAAACATGTTTTCAACAGTAATGGCAAGGTTTGATGCACACCAGTTACTGGTAGTATTTGGAAGTGTGAAAATTAACTTTTGCAAATGTGTGGGGGAATCCCATGATTCATTGTGTATCATTTTTCTCCGATGAATTAAAGTTAAGAAAGGAAGGGGGCTTGGGTTGAGCTCAGATCATCTTTCGAGGAGGAGGAGCACTTTGTACTCCCCGACAGCCTATTGACCACAAATTACAAGGGGACCCACAGGATTAGGGTGATGGATTGTTTTAAAAAAAAAAGTTTTATTATTTTTTACTTATGAGTTCCACATAATTTGTGGTTGTAAAGTCGCCGGAATGCTCCTCGTCATGGGAGATGATCCACACTGGCTTGGGATGCTGCAAGAAGAAGGGGGAGAGATGGAGGGTGGGGGAGGGTGGTGGAGAGGTGGACCAAACTGGAGGGGCAAGGGTGGACCTTGGCAGAGTAGGAGGGGCGATTGGGCCAGTCCCAGCAATAGAGGATAATTAGGGAAAGATTATAGGCATATAAAGAGCAAAATAAGAGGGTATAATAGTTATTTTAACTGAGGGGATAATTTAATCATTTTAACCAAGGGTATAAAGGACATTTTGCATCCCCAACTTAACTGTCAACAGGTTGACCGTTAAGGAGACCAAGGGAGCTTGGAATGGGACGCCGTGGAATATATGGTTCTTAAGGAGACAATTACGAATTTGGGCCCAATTAAAAGAGCGTCTACAAAAAACTCTAAAAACGATAAATCAACAAATACGTGAACCACCTCTCGAATATGATCCGATTATTTCTTAAATTGAACCAAGTCTTCAATAATCTTGATTGTATTTGGGCCAAATATTTTTTTTAAATATAATTAATGCCGCCGAATGAGTGCAAACCCAAGATCTACCTAAGGAGGTTAGACTTTTAATCGCTTTACTAACCCATCGTTCACGACTCATCTTATAAATTTTCTTATCATGAATCACACGATTCATGACCTGAACGTCATTTCAATTTGAATATTTGCCAAAATTAGGCTATCCAGCTCTTCAGTGGAAGAGATCTTAGTTGAAAATTTGATTTTAACTAAATCTCAGCTGTTGAAAATCAGCGATCGAGATGTTGTTGAGATTGAAATCCTGATCTAACGGTCTAAATTATATCCCTTAATGGTTCAGCGCTGAACTGAAGCAAGGTCCAGAAATCCAAATCCGGAGACGTAAGTCTTTTCCCTGGCTTCGGTAGAAACAAGAAGCGAAGACTGACTTTGACCCGTAAGTTGAAAATTTGAAATACATGTCTACGTTTCCAACTTCTCATCATTTTAAGTTTTAACACACGATTTCCGTTTGACCGAAAATGGAAAAAACGAGGGTCCTCAAATTCTATGGTCGCAGCCCACTAGTTGGTAATTGATAAAGTGTTAGATCGTAGGAGCCAACAAAACAACCATAAGACCGTTAATTTTGAATCTTCACCACGTTAAATTAGTTGCAAACTGAGATTCCATATCAATGACCACAAATGCGGATGACGATATTTTCATAGTATCAAATTATCAATTATAAAACGATTTTCTTTGCCAAAACCGATAAAAAGATTATGTAACGGTCAAGTGGCTTAACTTGTATTTTTTCATTTTTTAAATTAATTTGTTTTGGGCGAGAAAGTGGTAGGAAAATGGGTGGGCAGCTTCTAATTCTAAACGCACGTGCACGCAGCTGCGTTCACACCTGATCACATCGGGCCCCTAGTAAATAATACACGGGTGGGTCCCACCATATTCTTCACAGCTTTGTAAATTGCTCCCTTAAATCCTCCGCTTGAATGGAATCTTCCGATTTACGTGACTCACATGTAATTAAGAACCCGTATTTGATTTCCATTTTTGCCTTATAAATACTCTCATTTCCTTCCATCTCCTTCACCATCAATCTCATATTCAGATTCATAGAAGACGGAGGAAAAAAAGCTTCAACCTAGGTGGAAACAATGGCTTCTGGAATGATCGCAAAACACAGATCAGAGAAGTCAGAGATCATTCACGGTGAGGAGGCATGCAAGAAGAGATCAATAGAGCTCTTGGAAGAGATGATGCTTCCAAACAATCTGCTTCCAGTGGAAGAGATGGAGGAGGTGGGCATCAACAAAGAAGATGGCTTCTTCTGGTTGAAGCTGAAGAAAGCCCAGAAGTACAAATTCCCCAAAGTTGGTGACACCCTCTATGCTACAGAAATCTGTGGCTTCATCGAACCTCGTCGGCTCAAAGATTTGAAAGGAGTCACTGCAAAGGAGTTGATGCTCACCTTCACCATCACTGAAATTTATATCGATGATGTTTCTTCTGGGAAGATCAACTTCAAGACTGCTAGTGGCTTTTCCCGTAAACACCCAATCTCTTGCTTTGAGCTCCCAAAACCAGACAAGAAATGAAGATGGCAGGAACTTCTAGCTCCTCATGCTAAATGATGCTATTTTTTTTTCCTTCCAGTTATGGCAGGCTTATTTATTAGAAAAATTGAAAATGTTTCTTCTTATGTTTCGAAATCTTTTATGATATATGTAATAGAATAAATTTTAAGGGATGAGGGTATAATAGTTTACAAATTTAAGGGTATATATGTAATTTATTATAAATAAATTAATTCTGTGATTTAGAATTATATCCACTTTGTGGAGGGCATAAACGTTTTCTTAACAAAATTATCAAAAAGTCCCTGTAATTATAGGCCATTTCCATAAAAAGTTGTTTCTAATCAATTTAAAAGGACTTTTGCGGAAGTTTGTTAACTTATAATTAAGATGTGCTTATAATAAAGGGATTTTTTTCAACCTTAATTGTTTAGCTTGAATTTTACTTGGACTCAATCAAATAGAGAGAAAAAGAACAATCAACTGTTTTGTTGTAAATAGGCCGGTGAAGAGTGTAGTGGGTCCCACTTACTATGATTTGCTGTGATTAAGTAAAAGATTTTGCTCCTTCTGTGTCTCTTTGTATTTCTTCTAATGGAATGGTAAAGCCAATTGATATGTTAAAGTTTGGCCGGGTAGATGTAACTCAAGTCAATGGAGGATTAGTGGAATGGTTGTCACACCAAAAAGACATTGGTAATATAATTTCTTTTCAATTTTAAACAGATTTAAACCAACCCCACTTTTTGGTCTGGTTCAAAATGCCAACTCCAAGTGCCGAACATCCTCTGAACCCACATCGTTTTACGGCCACGTTCAATCATGGTTCTGCAAATATGCATCGGATAATTCAACTACACCGATCCGTACCGGTTAGAAGTAGAGACTCTAGACTCTAGAGAACAAATAAAATTGCGTCGGAACCAAACGGCCGAAAACGGAAACCAAATGGTCGATAACGGAAAGGTCCCAAAACAGATAAAAACTTGAAATGCTTGTTGCCTAATCCATAAATGTTGTGTAACATGCAAATCCAGTCTCTCTCTATAGCTAACCCCAGCTAGGTCACAACTCACAAGTTCTCTGTTCAGATTTCGATACTGCCATGGATGGAAGAACTGAAGAAAGTGAAGGAAGGAGCTATTGGAGATGGAGCAAACAGGACTTCTTCCCAGAACAATCCTTCGAAACTTGGGGTAGCTACAGAACAGCGCTCTCTCAGACGTGTTTCCGACTCAAGAATCGTCTCCTGGTGCGCTCTACCGACTCGAACGAGTTGGAAGTCTTGGGTAGACAGAGCGAGAACAGCATGAAACGTTGCCTTACATGGTGGGATCTCATCTGGCTTAGCTTTGGTTCTGTTGTTGGCACTGGTATCTTCGTTCTCACCGGTCAAGAAGCTCATAATCATGCAGGCCCTGCCATTGTTCTGTCCTATGCCGCTTCGGGTCTCTCTGCTTTGCTCTCTGCTTTTTGCTACACAGAATTTGCTGTTGAGATTCCAGTTGCAGGTGGGTCTTTCTCATATCTTAGAATAGAATTAGGAGACTTTGTCGCATTCATTGCTGCCGGTAATATTCTCTTAGAGGCTATCGTAGGCGCTGCTGGACTGGGTCGATCTTGGACTTCTTACTTCGCGACTCTGATCAACCGTGACCCCAATTCGTTACGAATTAAAGTCAGCAAACTTGCAGAAGGATTCAATCTATTGGACCCAATTGCAGTAGTTATACTCATAGCTACTTCAACTATTGCCGTATCTGGAACTAGGAACACATCGTATGTGAATTGGATCACATCTGTGCTTAGTGCTGTGGTGATTCTGTTTATAATTATTGCTGGCTTTGCTCACGCTAAAGCCTCAAATATGACTCCTTTCTTACCAAACGGAGTGGAAGGTGTGTTTCAAGCTGCAGCTATTGTGTACTGGGCCTATACAGGTTTTGACATGATTGCTACAATGGGAGAAGAAACTAAGAAGCCCTCTAGGGATATACCTTTAGGTTTAGTGGGATCTATGTCATTGATCACTGTTCTCTACTGTGTTATGTCCTTGTCACTCTGTATGATGCAGAAGTATTCTCAGTTAGATGTGAATGCAGCTTATTCTGTGGCATTCCAGAGTGTGGGGATGAAATGGGCAAAGTTTTTGGTGGCATTGGGGGCACTGAAGGGGATGACTACTGGTTTGTTGGTGGGTGCTCTTGGCCAGGCACGCTATACTACCCAGATTGCTCGAGCCCATATGATTCCACCATGGTTTGCACTTGTCCACCCAAAAACTGGAACACCTATTAATGCTACACTTTTGATAACTCTCACTAGTGCGTGTGTGGCATTGTTCTCAAGTTTGGATGTCCTGTCAAGTGTTTCATCCCTTAGTACACTCTTCATTTTCATGCTTATGGCGGTTGCATTGCTTGTAAGGCGATACTATGTGAAGGATATCAGTACAAAGCACGATCTTTTCAAAGTGGTTATCTGCCTATTGACAATTATTGGCTCTGCAATTGGAACGACGACCCTCTGGAATTTGAATTATAGAGGATGGGCTGGGTACACAGTAACCATGGCAATATGGCTTATAGGGACGGTGGCTATGTTTCTTCTTCCTCAGAAGAGAGTACCCAAAGTCTGGGGTGTCCCTTTGGTCCCTTGGTTTCCTTCTTTGTCAATTGGGATAAATACATTTCTTATTGGATCACTTGGTTACAATGCTTTTTTCAGGTTTGGCATCTGCACTGCTTTGATGTTAGTTTACTATATATTCTTTGGTCTACATGCAACATATGACATGGCCCATCAAAATCCAGATGAACCAGAAGTTCTTATGGAAGGGAAAAAATTAAGAGTTGACAGTTCTCAAGGCAATGCATGACTTTTGTATAGCTGAAGACGACCATATTTTATTTTGATGTTTCTTTCATTTAGAGATGTCCTTATTTTATTTCTAGATGTGGAACTGACTAAATAGATCTTTGTTAGTTCGTTAGACAGTTATGATGTTGCAATCTTTCTTTTCCAAACTCATTGGTTTCTCTGTATTCACATTGTACAATAGCTAGGAAGGAGCATCACACAATCTGATTTTCTGAAAGCTTAAGCTTTCTATATGAAATTAAAGCTATATTCTTGATTCCTTTGATCTGGAAACTAGCGAAACAAAGTTACTTCTGAAAATGCTGTGTGAAACTAATTCTTTCTACCATAACATCCAAGTCCCCCATTCATGGTCCAAACAAGATAAAGCTTCGACTAAAGATACCTAGGACAATGGAATTCTGAATGGGTATTTCTATAGCATATCCAAGCATGATTGCAAGACTTGATTTGTCTTATACTTTATTAATTCTTTTAGAATCTATTTTGCAAGTGTTTTTCCAAGAATAATCTGAAAAATTTCTTGCAATTTTCATAGATTTTAATTATTTACGTTACCCTCTTTAATGGCTCTAGTCATAGACCTATCTATACAGCTAGCTATTAAAGAGTGTAGAGAGAGAAATTTATGAAGTTAATAGCATATTGACTCTGTTTCAACCTAGCTGGAAATAAACTTATAGCTGAAATCTGTTATCTATATCCTCAGGTTAACATGACAGATGGTCTGAACTGGTTAATGGTGTTTTCTTTTCTTTTTGTTGATTAGAATGTTAGGTGTGTTGATCACAGAAAATGATTTGAAGACTTGCAAACCAGTTTCATCTGTATCTTCCCCTGAAAAGTTGGCGATGTGAATAATCAGTTTGGGTAAGGTGTTGGAATCAACAATCCCATGGAAGGGCTATGAAATCAAGTGGTTGAAACCTCACTTCTCTGAATGATAAGATATAAATAGCATGTTGAATTCTACTAGTTCTCACAGGCAATTGCCGCCAATCACCCTTGCTACCTTTTCAGACTTCACACCAGCGGCTTACTATCTGAATAAGTTAAGCACAGACCAACGGAATCAAAGGATCAACTTGTCAACTACAATTGTAAGCTAGATAAAATATTATTAGAATGTAGATATGTGTGTTCAAAGTAAAAGACGATTTGTTTCTCTTAGGAATACCCATGTCTCACTACCTAATAAACATTATGAATCAATGGAAGAGTAAGTGAAAAAACATGAGTTTTGTGAGATCCCTCTCTCAGGAAAATAATCAGAATAGAGGTGCATAATAAACAGTATTTGGCATCACTTATTCTGTCACCATATCAACAGTTCAAAGAGAAGCAGAACAAGAGGAATTC